>NC_140444.1:17473127-18058127 GCF_963576455.1 Neolamprologus multifasciatus
ACTGGAATTAGGGGCGAGGTCAACTTGTAAAAGCAGCCTCACACCATAATCCCACCTCCACCAAACTTGGCATACTGCAGGCAGACATTGGGAATAATTGGAACATCTGAATTCAGTGATTTGGATGGGTGAGTGAATACTTTTGGCAATATAGTGTATGTCCGGCAAGCTTAATGGCCCGTTTGAAAGGAAAGCTGTAGTGAGACTGAAAACAGATGTCGGCAAACTGTGGAGTGTATTTAGGAACATTTGTGCAAACTTTTGGGGAAAAAATATTATGTTGGACACAATTTCAAGTCCTTAAGTTGTGAGGTGAACTGAATCCTAGCCCTGTTGCCAGGGGTTGTCCTTTCTCAAACAGCAGGACCTTGGCAACCCATGCCAAAACAGCTCAGGTATTTACACCTTCAATATGCAAGATGTTGACTGTGAGATCCAGCTGCTTACAAGCTTAATAAAAGAGTGTCAAAAAGCTGACTCGCAGGCCAGAATCAACATACAAAAGGGTCCAATCAAGCTCACTGGGTGGAATTGCAGCGAATTAGGCTACACCTTTTGGCTTTTTCCTGTATTTTGCATCAGGAAGCGCTCGGTTGCAAGAAAAGATCACATCCCAAGAGCAGAATGATTTATCTCCAGGAATTATTATCTGCGTTATTGTCAGTTTTACAGCGTCCTTTCTGCCATACCACCGAAGTAGGATGGCTAATTCGAGAAGCCGTGCCAACGCATTTTTGTTTTATGACAGTAATGTTTCTTTATAATTACAGCAAACCGACAGGTAAACTGAGTTATATTGTTGAAGTTTCTCTTATGTTTTTTTGCAAAGCTGAAAAAATGAGAACATGATGATGATAAACTTTGCAGGCTGTTCATGACCTGTTTTGCAAATTGATGTGTCATTGACTGTTTTTCTGAATGTACTGTGATCTGATATGTCCATATGGGCTGTGGTTACTTTCATTTTCTGCAGGTGGTCGTGTTTTGCATCATCACTGTTGTGTATTAATTCATTTATATTTCAGTTCATGTTTAAAGTGTTAAACTTCATTTTTTAGATGTTTTGCATTTATCTTCTCTTTCTTTCTCTGTTCTCTTTGCCTCCAGGGACGGCATTTACACTCCTCCACAATGCTTGTCAGCCTCCACCGTTCTCACTCCCATCTTCAGGACAAGCACTTGGTCTCCCCCTCTTCCTCCCCCCCCCATCCTCCCTCTCCTCCTCCAGACCGGTCATCCTTTCACCCTTATCCGTGCCCTCGGCTGACGCTGCCTTTCCTCTCTCTGTCCTTCTCTCTGCTCCTCCTCTCCATTGTCCTCTTGCCCGTCTGCGAGTCCCGCAGGGGCGGAGGTCCAGGAACTGGGCCTGGAGGTTCCCCAGGGGGACAAGGAGGCCAGAGGGGAGGCAGCAACCAGAGGGGTGTAGTTATCCCTCCGCATTACTCCCCCGGCTCTCCAGCACTTCCCCCCATCAGTCCCAAGTTGATCAACTCGCTCAGCATTGCTGTCATCCTGGTGGGCAACTCTAGTGAAGTAGCCTTGGGGGCTGGACTTGAGAAGGAGGACTTCCTCCACATCCCGTATCCTCCCAAAGTCGAGGTGGTCACCATGAACGAGACCGACCCCAAAAGTATCATCAATCGGATCTGCGCTCAAATGACAAGGAACCCACTGCAAGGCGTCGTGTTCGGTGATGACACAGATCAGGAGGCCATCGCTCAGATCCTGGACTTCATTTCTGCGCAGACACACATCCCCATACTGGGCATCAGAGGAGGATCTGCCATGGTCATGGCTGCTAAGGTAGGAGAACTCGGCTGAGTACATCACTGCTTTGATCCACAGTCCACTATAATCGGGAACAAATATTAAGGTGAAGGGAAAAGAGATATACCTCATCCTGCAGTAGAATAATGTCTCCTAGATACAATTTAGAGTAATGTACTTACGACTAATAATATAATTCCCGTGCAGGTTTCTAGATTAATCATATCAGCTGCAATAATTCCAGTCAAAATTCACTGAAAGAAAACAAATAGCTGAATCATTTTTTGAGATAATGAACTGGTTTTTTTTTTATTAGTGTGAAGTCTATCAGTAGTATTATTTGTTAATTTGTCCTTGTACTTTTTATGTTGCATCAGCCCCTCGGTGCTCGGTAGGGATGGGTACCGGTATCCGGTGCCATGATGGCACCGGTTCTGATATAAACGGTAGTAACCAGACCGAAAAGCAGCGCACATTTCGGTGCTTTATTTCGGTGCTTTTTTTTCCTGAGATGTGATACACTTTGAATTCTAGCCAATCATTTTACGTTTCCGGGGATAGTAGGCGGGTCCAGGTACGTACGTTCTTTTAGAGCAGAGCTACAGGTTAAAAATGCCCAAGGCGAAGCGGTCAAAAGTCTTGCTGTACTTCACAGCAAAAGATGCAAACTCAGCAGCCTGCAACAAGTGCTTTAAGCTGATACTGTGGAAAGGAGGTAACACCTGAAATCCGATGAAACACCTGGCGACGCATAGCGTTTTTTTTAAAAGCCGAAAAATGCGCCGTATTTGATAGCTTGCTGCGAGACCTCACACCGAGCGCATCTACTGCAGGTGTGGTGCCTGTTATCGGACGAAGAGTTAGCAACATCCCCCAAAAAGCTGAAGAGTAGAGTCCTGGCCCCTAGCCCTGCCAGTGTAGCAGAAATGATGAGGATGATGATGCAGCAGCAGCCGTTCTTCTCTGCGTGAGTAGCTTAATGTTGTTCGTGTATAATTTACGTTGAGTAGGCTAACCACGTTATTACATTAATGCATGTAAGGTGAACTAGCAAACATCATCATAGCTACATGCGGCTGTCTTCTTGTTTGATGGCAGATACTCCCTTCACCCTGGCCAAAAAGGCTAAAATGACCAAATAAAAAGTGGGAAACAGTTAAACATGAGAGGTTTTTGGACAAAGTTTTTGTTTTTTCCATTGTTTAAGCTGCTTCCAGCCAAGAGTGATACCATATATGCCCTATAGCTGCAGAAAAGGCTAACATTGTTATCTTTTTACAAAAAAAACAGCTGAACATGAGAGGTTTTTGGACCAATTTTGTGTTCTCCATTCTTTAAGCACCGGTTTGAGCACCGTTTAAGCACCGGCACCGTTTCAAAAGTACCGGTTTGGCACCGGTATCAGATAAAACCTAAACGATACCCATCCCTAGTGCTCGGTGCTGCTTCTTATTCCAAACCAGCCTCTCGACTGATTGATTTTGCTGTTAATAGACACCCCCCCCCCCCCCCCCCCCCCCAGCCCTCCGAGCCTGACGTCACATTGGAGCTCCTGACAGCGAGTCGACTCAATGTTCAAAGCACTCACAGTGGGAAACAAAAGAGTACATAATAAGTCAAAAAAACATCTCTGTGGGACTGAGATACACGAGATTTGGCACAAACTGGGCTGCACAAGTAGAATCCATAACCCCGAAATGGAAGAACAGCTTTGAAATGTAGCCTCAAAGATGTAGTGTTAATAGCCTTTTAAGTTTCTCACAGACGAATGGCGGGGTCCGTACAAGCGTGCAGGAGGAGTTTTTAAAAAATTTGTTTTTAGTTTTTTTTAAATTAACTTTTAGATGCATGCTCGCTGTGGGGCGCACAGTAGATTCAACACATTGTTTGTTACCAAGTGCAAAAGTTTCTGTTGACCTTGTTATAGTTTGGAAAAACAAATCTTACCTCCCAGTCACATATCTATTAGTGGAATAAGTTGAGTGTGTTTTTTAAAGTGTATTGTACATTTTTAAAAGTCCTGAAAGTTTTATTGCAGTACTGCATTATGTTAGAGGCTGGTGAGGACTTTAAGGAAATTACAGCAATTAAATCAGGGATTCGGGCCGGCTCGGAAAAGCTCCATTGCCCATAATTTTTTAAAACCACATAAAAGTCAAAACACTGTATGCTCATACTTAATAAAAAACCCCGATAAAAAAAACTGTAAATATTATCATGCAATAAATAGCACATTTTTCTCTACTGCATACTTGCAATTTTTCAGAGATGAAAATAATCATTAAAAAAATTACAGATAGATTGCTTAAAACTGCTGCAGTTAAAGACTTCACATTAGCAGCTCTCGTGTGCATTGTGAACATGTAAATTCTCCACCACCAACCTGAACAGTTGCTACACGGCAGGATGGATCCGTGTTTTCACCCTACCACCTAAATGTTGCGGCAGAAATAGAGATCCATCAGACCAGGCAATGTTTTTCAAATTTTCTGTAGACCAGTTTTGTGAGACTTTTAGATCGAGTGTCCCGTTCTTCTACTGCTGAAGCCCATCTGCTTCATGGTCCAGTATTTTTTAAATTCAGTGCTCTTCTGCATACTTTGGTTGTAGTGAGGCTGTTTTTTGAATTACTGTTAAAAACAGACTAGCCCGCCTGGCACCAACAACCTTGCGACATCCAGATTCACTTAAATCCCTCTATTCTGATGCTCAGGTTGAGCTTCAGCAGCTCGGTTAGGCCAGGGGTTGCTGCCACGAATAGCAGCAAGACCCAGCACAGAACACAGCAGACATCAAAAACAACAACAGATATTAAGTTAGACACAGCATGAAAACAAGAAGCTGGAGTGGAGGTGGGTTGCAAAGTAGCTTGCAGATATGCATCAACTGTAGGCAGGCTAAAGTGACTTAAAATACCACAACTTAAATAGCAATCCATTAGATTATGTTATGGCTGTTGTGGCTTGAATTTGTGCCTGCTTGAACTGATTCTGTGCTGGAATATGTTTATTATGGATCATAAAATCCCCCAAAACAGCAAGTGAGTTTAATATAATCTGGAAATCGCATCTTGTGCCTTGACTTGTTGCTTTGAAGAACATTTTCAATCAAGGATACCTCTCAATTTGAGTAAACAAAGAATCAAATGAATGCTCCAAATCAAAGAGAGCTGCTTTAATGTCCTTGCAAGAAGGAGCTCTCTCCAGTGAGAAACACTCAGGGCCTACGCAGCCTTTTCTTCCCCGCCTCTCTAAAAGACAGTTGCATGGACGTTGCGTAGAGAAAGAATACAATGAAGAGATGATACTGAAGAGATGAAGACAGAGCGAACAGAATAAACAAGTGAGGGGGGGTGTTGAAGGTTATGACATAACACAACGTGTGTGGGTGTGAAGGAGGAAGAGGAGTTTGCTTAACCTATAATTATCGCATTTTGCAGCTGACAGGGAGACAGAGGCCACAGGCTGAGAGTGACAGAGGCGAAAAGGATTGATAAGAGTGTGAGAGTCATGTAAAAGCACTGCTGAGGAAATGCGACGCATGAGAGAGAAATGTGTGTGTGCGTGCGTGTGTGGGGGTTAATGCATTTGATGCTGAACACAGTTTTTCAGGAAATCTCAGTAGTTTCTCATTCTCAGTGATTACCGCTCACTTGGCTCGTTCTCCTTAAACCTTTATTCTTCTTCTGCTTGTTGTCAGTCACACACACACGAGGGGGTGAATGCAGTGGATACGGTTGGCACGGCAACCACTTGCTTATACATTTCCCTCTACGTACTGTATAAAAGCAGTTAGTGTGAGATAGAGGAAAGCAATGATTATTTCTGAGTCTGACAAAAGCAGAGCTGAAAGAGAAAAGGTCATGTCTGCTAAGGATGTGGCAGTGGGTGAGGTTTTGAATTGAAAGATGAAAAGATTAATGCTAAAAAAAGGTTAAAAATGCAGAGAGGATCCAAAACAGGCCAGCGAGACTAAGAGGAAAAGTGATTTGCCTTTCAGTGGCGTAAGTTCTAATTTTTAAAGCGGCTGGATTTTATTTTGAACTGTGCAGTCACACAAACCATTAAAAATTGCCCCGTTTTTCTGATTTAGATTCATTTAATCGGTGTAGATTCACGCAAACAACAGCTGTGATACTTAAATTACTGAATTGTGCTCATGGACCAAATTTGTTGCGGTTCCAGTCTTTGAAAGAGCTGCAAGGTCAGCCTTGAGCAGTACGTGTTGTTGGATGTGTAGGCAAAAGTCACAAGATCTTCAGCTTTGAGAGTTTTATACTTAAATTTTGTTTTCATTCAGTGGTTAGTTAGGTTTAGACAAACAAAAAAGAATTTGCTGAGAGCAAGAAGCCAAAACTTTGTGGTTATGTTTAGTTGAAGCTTGTGGAAAATATTTTATCTTCCAGTTTACCTGTGTGATGAGTTCCTTCAGGGAATAATCTCAGGAATGCAAGTACAAAATCATGCTTGAAGCAGTTTTATAAAGATATATTTTTGGGGTTTTATCCTTCATGGGTATAAATGGAATGGTACTTATATAGCGCCTTTCTACTCAATTCAGCACTCAAAGCACTTTCTACTGCAGGTCTCATTGACCCAGACACACACACACACACACACTCATCCTTTTTATCTTTCTTACAGTCACACACACAAACTCGCACTCATGGATGTAACTCGGGGTTCGGTATCTTGCTTAAAGATTATTGGGCATGTGGCTGGAGAATCAGGGATCAGCCCGATTGGTATTTAAACCGCTCTAACACCTGAGTCACTGGAAAGACGACAGGAAGCTGGGAGGAAGAAGTAGTAAAAAGCCCCTCTTGGAAATCAGTTAAAAATTATGTTGTCACTCCTGCACAGTAACAAATAGCTTTATGAGCTGTCATAAGACTGGGGTGAACATTTTGCTTTTCAAATAATTTCTACTCCGGGAGGAAAATAAATTTTGCATTTGATGTAAGTTTTCATCAGTAAACTGGGATTACTGTGTTGTAAATATTCCAAACCACTGACATTAATGTCTCCTTTAACAGTGGCGTGCTACTGCCACATCAGGTTTTTTTTTAAGATTTTGGTCAGTTCCTTAACATAAGAAATCAAGTAGCACCACTCTGACCTGAGGTTTTAGTTTGAGGAGAGGACCAGCCTGGAAAACCTTACATATATGGCAAAAGTAATGGACCCATATACACACCTAAAGGACTTGTGACTTTTATGTACTATGCACCTCAGCACTCCACGACAACACTCTTTAACTTTACTGATAGTTGATCGTGGATTATCTAAGAAGAAATAGATTTTAGAGACTGATATGTTGCAGTGGTGCCATCCAACTACCAAACCAGTGATCTCTCAAAACCGACACCGTTCTTCCATAAATGTTTATAAATGCAGGATATACGGCTTGGTGCATGATTTTGTGGCAAGTCATGGAGATGAAAACCCGATCAGTTCAGCTTTTAATGGCCCAGTGTCTTTCCCAACTTGGCACAACCGACTGGTGACCTTCACCATTACAGTGTGGATTTATTTCTGTGAACTTATTTATTTATTTTTTTAAACCAAACCCTGACCTTCTCCTAAACCTAATCAGCTAGTCAGTGAGGTAAATCGAAACAAATGTGAGTGAAATCGAAACACCTCTGCAGCCCCTCCTCTTCTTGTACTGACTTTGCTGCTCGTTCAAAAAAGGAGCTCTTAACAGTTCACATGTGTGAACTGTTGAAGACCTCTGACTTAGTTTAAAGCAGCTGGCAATAGATACAGGAAGTCGAAAAGACCAAACTAGAAACACAACAAGTTGCAGAAACATGTGTTTGCATGTTTGTGCAATTATGTCTGCAAAAAAGCAGCTGGATGTCAGGTTTAGTGATGGAGGACCCCAAATGCAAACTCATAGGTTGGTGTCAAATGAAAAAAAGCTTTATTAAAGAAGGAAACCTGGTCCATAAGGAATCACAGGACCTCTAGACATACACACAGAGATCTATGAAACGAGACGACAGGAGCAGTAACAGTACAGGAAAAGGATGATACGGCAAAAAATAAGGGGAAACAAGGGTTGTAAACACATACAAGGTAATTATGGAGATGGAAACACAGCTGTAACTAATCGGGAAAACTTGGAATTGGAAGCAAAACTAAATACAATGTACATGACACAGGAGAGGATCAAAAATCAAACAGGATGTCAGGTTTGCTGTGTGGCAGGAAGAGTAGGACTAACTATAGGAGACAAGAGATTAACTAAAAGAGACAGTTTTATTGCTGTTAGAAACAATGAATTAGGTACTAGTAGAAACAATTAGTACCTACTCTGATCAATTTGCCACAGTTTTCAGGGTTTTCCATCAGGAGATAGTACCTGCTTAGCTGGTGTTCCAAGCGATCCGAGCAAGTACTGAAATGCAACATTGTCAGACAGCATTCGACTGATTGACTGGTCAGTGGCGTCACTTGATGAGGTATAAGAGCATCTCGTTCACAGAAATTAAAACCACCATTCTTGAAACCCAGCAATGAGGGAAATGGCTACAAAAAACAACGCGTTGGACCGAGAAGTCACAGACCAAGCAGCAGGTATATCGTTGCCTCTAATTTTTAGCATTGGTCTCATATACTAATTACGTCACATGGGCTTGGACGTGTTGCTATAACAACAACCACGCACATTAGGTGGTATAAAAAAAACAGTCGATCTGATTTGAGCTGTGGTGAGTCGATCTGAGTAGGTACTAATAGAAAAGGGGCTTAAAGCAACAAGGGAAGCAAAACTGAACATAATGCACTCAAGACGAGAGACTATCAAAATAAAACAGGAAGTAACAAACACAGAAACCAAGACTAAAAGACACAAGGGAACAGAATGGAGATACAGAAGGGGATGAACAACCTCCCATTAACTTAAGGCACAGATCATGGAACAGAGCTACAACATCATAACAGAAAGCCTGAATGTCAACAATACAGAATATAGAACTATATAAAGATACACAAAACTAGAAAACTCCAAACTATGACGCAGGAAGAGCTAAACAAGAGAACATCAGTGACAGAGACTTAACTATGCACAATGGACACGAGGGAGGCAGGGTAAATATCATAAACAGTAACTGGAACAAAAGCACAAAGCTGAAAACTGAATAAACAAACTAAGAATCAAACAGAAGATAAGCGATAATCAACGCAACTTAGAAATCCAAAAACACAAAATGCTGGCTCAAGACCCAGGACCATAAAACGGAGAGGTTTTCCTGCATCAGTAACTTAGTTCTCATCAGGTACTGTAACCAGTCAATTCCCTCTCAGACAGTAGATGTCTAATCTGTTGTTCCTGCTGAAGCCTTTAATTTATTTCAAACTTTAGAGCAAGCCACTCGATTTCTCAGAAACTGGTGAAAACAGCACTAGACATGCTTGTCCTCTTTATCGCATTCAGTCTTTTAAACGAGACTCCTCCACATGCATTACAGTCTATATTGAGATGATGCGAGCAAATAATAAACTGATCTCATACTTTGTCCTTGGCTTTATTTCCCTTTCCAGTACTTCATTGTAATGAAACTGTGACAGTTGCAGGTAGGCCCATTATGCACCAAACCATTTGCACGCTTCCATTTAGCCATTAATTCAGTGTGTGCCATGTGTTGGTATTGGCATAATAGGGCGACAGAGTTGGTCCTGGCCCGCACTCAACTGTGGCTCTGGAGACTAATGAGGTCTTTCAGATCTATTGTTGGGACTTAAGCTGTGTGTCTGTGCATGCATGTGGATACATCGAGCATGCTGGTGTTCAGTGATAATAGCCTCTTTGCCTGTGTTTGGGGAGATTACAGCAGTTGTCTGCGCCACAAACAAGGTACCTAGAGGCATACAGCATCCAGATACTATTTCTCATAAATGGTCTGCTTGTCTTAAAGGTGATTTTTTTTTTTGCCCAGTCTTTTGTTGCTCTATTCAATACTTCTTACTGTGTTTTTTTAAACCCATACAGGGGCCTTGCAGCTTGCACTTTGTGCTTGTTTAACGTCAGCCTCTCTTGGGTGAAAAACTGTCTGTCAGGTGGGCAGTAATACAGCACATGGATGAATGGGCTGCTGTGCTGTGGCTTCGTGGTTTGTCCATTTGAAAGAAATGTAAACTTCTTTGTATAAGAAGAACAAGCTGCTTTTGTATCTCCTCGGGATAAAAAAAAAACAAAAAACTCGTTTTTTTATGCAGACCTAGCTCTCTCTGCCATTGAAAACTGATTCACTGCTCCCTGATTGATTACTGCAATTATACACCCTCTCTATCTTAAAATAGGCATTCTTTTCAGAGAAGCATGTGTGGACTTCTTGTAAGGCAGACATGATCGGAGAAGTAAATTATCTTCCGGACTTGTTTGGCCACTTTGTCTGACATTAGTAAGGCCAACTGCTAGCTGTACAGTGATGCGTGTCCTTGCCAATCTGTTGCAGCTGATGATTTTTTGAGCCAAGGGTGCACTCTGTTTCCTCATGCGATTGTTCTCATTCCCAGTTTGTGGTTTTATGGGTGCTGTCCTTTCATCCTGCGTGCACCAGGTATCCCATTATACTTGCTAGTTGTACATGAGGGGATAATGGGCTACCACCGTAATGCCCCCTTTTGCAATTAGTTCAAATCCAGAAAGGCAAGAGAATTAAGGCGCAAACTACAATAACAAACTGCATGTATGCCTATTATCACTTATAGCTCATCAGCTTTCCTGTTTTTGTCACTTTCATTTTTAAATCCTATTTCTTCATTTACTCATTTCCAGAAAATGTGCAGAATATAATCATTAACACAGGGCATCTGTAACGTGGAAAGCCAATTTGTGCAGGAGATGTCTGCAATCAGTCTCACAAATGACACAGGCGGGAGTGTCGGCCCCATTTGTGTAGTGTCACCGCAACAAAAATGCTCCATATGTCTGATGTAACTTCCACAATTGATGCTGATGCACTTGTACTGCAGTGATACAGGTGGTTTACAAGAGCAAAGAAAAGTCTGAACAAGACTTTTCTTGTCAGTTGGAGCCGCCGGCCCCAATTCAGATTATATCTGTGGCATTACCTTTTTTTGGATTGTTTTTATTTGGGCATGTTAGGGTTACTTTGTAGGTTTGCACAGTAAAGAAAAGAAGTGACTGGATTTGGATGGGGCTAAAACAACAGGCACGCTTCAGTAATGATTACTCTATTCATTCTCTCTCTGTAAAACGAATCCCATCCTATTAGAGCTTTAAACATACTTTTCTCTCTCGCTCACTTTGTCTTCGTGACGTACCGTGGCAGTCTGCATTTGATTGATGTCCCTATTTTCCTAGCCTATCTGTACATTTAACCCTTTACCAGTCTAACAGATGGAGGCTGTGATAGGGAATAAATCTGCCTTGAAATAATCCTGCTTGACAGTCGTTCTTCTGGCCTTCGACAGCTGAATTTAGGTACTGTATGAGGACATGAGTGCCTGAATCTCAAAGCTAAAAATCAAGGCAGCCCAGTCTAATCTGAGGTGTCGTGAAACAACAAAGCCTGAAGCTGGTCTTTCGTAGTGAATCGCAAATGGAAAGGAGTTAATTAAATCTGTAATGACGTCCAGGTAGTTTTTTCAGGGTGAGTTTAGAGATTTGGTTTTTAAAAGCCCACAGCTGCAGCTCAATTTTCAGACCTGTCTCCTACAGTTTGCATGTAAAATGGGACACGGTCTGACGCACGTGTTTTTGGTCCAAATGAGGCAAAAAATTTAATGAACGTATCAGATAAGTTGAAAAATGTTCACTGACAACTTACTTTAGATATTTTCCCCACAATGCCAGCACAAGCCCGCTTATGCCAACAATATTTAGATCACTTCTAAAAAGAAGAAAAACAGTATTATATTAACAAAGTGAAATCTTTGCACATGTAATCTGTTTACACCACTCACTGCAATATTTCAGTGAGTAAAAACTGGAGATTTTGGAGAATCTCTTTGCTCATCCTTAAAAAACAACTGCGGAGTGGAGGATAAAAGTGGGAAACCTAAAAATCTATCTATAGCAGATGAACGGTATCTGAAAATCATACCTCAAGAAATACGAAACAAAATCCACCTTCTCACTGGAGGATACATAGACTGCAACTTACACGACATCACCCATTTATCTGTCGCATCAATTTAATTTTTGCTATCCATCAAGCGTCTGACAGCAAAGTAATAGATCAGATGCCGAAGTTGATACTGTACTCCTTTAAGGATGATATGTAGTTTGAGGGGCTACACATATATATCACAGCATTGCCTAACATAGGACAAATACAATATAGTGCAAAAGTCTTGTGCTACCACTCATTTATCAGTCATTACTCATGAATTGCTGAGCAGCTTACCAGAGTCATTGTCTGCAGTGAGAATTTTCTGCATCATCCAGTAGTTGCAGAGTAGATTCAGTCCATGCTGACTCATGAAGAGACTAAGGCCTCAGTCACAAAGGCCTAGAAATCAGTCAGTGACTCCTGGCAGCCTTGGGTCATAAGGGAAAACTGTAGGTTCCCTGACAGGTTGGTGAGTGGTTCCCTGAGGTTGCTGGCTGTCAGCAGTTGAAATCAGTCTGAAGAGGGTTCTACATGAAGAACCACCTTGAAATTGCTTTGGTGACAAGGAAATAGCCACAGTCAACCATAGTTTGCATGAAAGAAAGTAACTTGACAAAGACTCACTCAGACCAGAAAAGGAGAACTGAGTTATTATTTTATTATTATTCTAGATCAGCCAAACGGAGGTATATTTAGTAGGCTGATATACACTGCTGTGAAGAATTGTGGCCTAAACATAAAAACTTGTTCTGCCACCTTTGGCAGCAAGAACTCCAATCTCGCATTTGTGATAACTGGAAGCAAGTCTTTCACATCACCGTGGAGAAATTATTGCCCACTCTTCTTTGTTTTAACTCAATCACATCAGAGGATTTTTGAGCATGAAAAGCCTGTTTAAGGTTATGCCAGAGCATCTCAGTCAGATTTAAGTCAGGACTGTGACTAGACCACTTCCAGAGGTGGACTTGCTGGTGTGTTTCTCATCGTTGTCCTGCTGCATAACCTGACATCTGCTTGAGCTTTAGGGCATGAACTGATGGCCGGACATTTTCATTCAGGATTTTCTGCTAGACAGCAGAATTCATGGTTCCATCAAATATGGCTAGTTCTCCATGTCGTGAAGAAGCAAAGCAGCCTCAGACCATAACACTGCCATCACCATATTCAACTGTTGCTATATTGCATTTTTTATGAAGTGCTGTGTTCGTTTTATGCCACGTGTAACGGGACTTAAACCTTGCAAAAGGTTCAACGTTTGTCTCTTCAGTCCACAGAATATTTTCCCCCAAATTTTGGGGGTCATCAGGATTTTTTTAGCAAATGTGAGACAAGCCTGTGTTTCTTTTTGGTGAGCAGTGTTTTTTTTCCTTGAAACTCTCCCATGGATGCCATTTTTGCCCAATCTCTTTCATATTGTTGAATAATGAACCCTGATGTCAACTGAAGCAAGTGAGGCCTGCAGTTATTAAATGTTGTTCTGGATTCTTTTGTGACCTGCTGAATGAGTCATCGATGCACTCTTGGAGTAATTCTGGGAAACCTTCCCACTGCTGGGAAGGATTTGCAACTGTTCCAAGTTTTCTCCGTTTGCAGCTCTCACCATGGTTGACTGGATTTCCAGAGCCTTAGAAATGACTTGTTGATGACTTTGTTTCTCAGCTGTTCTTGAGTTTCTTTCGAATGTGGCATGGTGTGTTGCTTGTTGAGCTCTTTTAGCCTACTTTACTTTGTCAGACGGGTTCTATTTAAGTAGATCTCAGGCCTGGGTGTGGCTGGATTTTTATGCTTGTTGTGCTACTAAAATAATTACTGCTCATTCTTACTAAAGATATTGTTCTAACTTATCATCAACTGTAAGCTACTACACAAAAATCAAAAAACAAAAAACAAAAAACGTAACCATTATTTTCTAGTATTAGTTTGCAGACTTTTGAAGTAAAGTATTTCCTCTGCCTCGGAGATTATGTTTTTGGCAGCATTTGCATGCAAGCGTGTCAAGTTTTGAATAAATCCTGATAAAAACTTTGTAGGAATGTAGAGTCGAGTCATGTTAACAATCCACTAAAATTTGGCTTACATCCACCACAGTCTTCAAGGTCAACTTAAAGTACTGGTATAAAGATTTAAAATATAATGTCACATTTGACCTCTGACCTTTAAATTTCACATCTGTCTTTCTTCCCAAAATGTGTTATATGTTTAAATAACGTGTTGTAAAGAGGAAGACTATGAGCTGCCTAGTTAGTTAAAAATACACTATTGTATAATATTATATAATCAGCTTAAGCTATTCATGTCCACTTATTTACAAATCGATACCTATTATCCATTACCCACTCCTACATAATGTTTGTGTAGTTGGAGAAAACATCTGTCATGCTCTTATCTAATTTTTACAGCACGACAAACTTCTTAAAGTACATTAAAAAAACAAAGAAAACAAAATGAATATATATAAAAATACAATACTGTTCTTTTAGAAGTACATACTGTGCAGGGAGCGAGCTGCCTTGGTGGAGGTTTGCACTCTCAGACTGCTTCTTGTTTTTTAAATTAAAGTTTACAGTTTGGTTGTCGAGCGTCTAACCAAATCATTGTGTTACTTGCTTAAATTTAACCACGTGTCCCCCTTCTTCTCTGCCGGCTCACTCAGTAGGGCTCCTGGTCATTTCTTTGCTGTGGTCACTTTTCCTGTTTTAAAACATATTTATGGGAAATAAAATGGTCTGTATAATTGATTTCAATGAGCCCAAGTTGTAATTTAGCATCTAATTCCTTCTCCTAATGTGTTGAAATCCCAGCTGATTACTCATGCATGAGTGATTTTACCTTGGCTCATTATGGCCAGCACAGTTCTGCTTTCTTACAGCTTACATGCAGCGGCAGCAACAGAAAACATTCAAGCTGCCAGTTTGTGGAGCTAAAAATTTAATGTCAGCGCTGTTTCCTGACAGTGGGCCACTTAGATTGTTTTCAAAGCGCTCCCAGGATGAGACAGATTTACTCATACCGCTTCAAGCACTTTCTCTCTAACACAAACAAGGGACCGCGGGCATCGAGGTTCAGGTAAAAGGCGGTGTGCGGCTAAAGTGTTTTATCCCATCGCTTCCTCATCCCGTTTCATCTCCTCATCTTCATCTTCTGTACGGGGGTCTTTGAAACAACATACCACAGATTGTTTACGAATGTGGTCCCACACTCACTGTCCTATGATATCAGGCCGCGCACACACAATGAGCTTGTTCTCTGCTCTAAGTTTTTCTTGATAAATTTCTACATTTTAATTGTGCCCTTCAAATGAGCTGCAAATCCCCCTTTTCCTCTCGCTTTCTCTCCCTCCTTGTCTTTCTTCCCGTTTAATGAGTTCGTTTTATCAGCCGCTGCGCTGTGCGTGGACAGTATGAGTAATTTTCGAGATCACAGGAGACTTCTCTGCATTGCACTCGGTTACAACAGGTTGTCAGAAGGCTTTGGGAGCCTCACTTGGCTTCTCCCTGCCAGCAGTAACTATCCAGCTTTTTAGCATTCCAATAAATGAGGCCTAATTACCCGGCTAATATTATTAACTAAAGATGGAATATGATTTAAATGGAATCAGATTAGCCTTTCATGACACCAGCAGCTAGATATTATATTTCAAGCGCCTCTCCAACCAAACAGTTTGAGACCAGTTATGTTAACACATATTGATCAACATGACTTTTTCTCCTTAAGAAAACTGTCTCCATTTATTTTGTTTTTAAATGTCAGTATTGATTAGCACTCACCAGCCACTTGTTAAGTGCACCTGTTCAGCTACAGGTGTACAAGTGTACTGCTGCAAATATCTTATCAGCCAATCACATGGCAGCAACTCTGTGAATTTAAGCATTTCTGAACTTCAGCAGGTGAAGCTGACCTGCTGGAGTTCAAACTGAGCACCAGAATGGGGAAGAAAGGGGAGTTAAGCCATTTCGATTGTGACATGATTGTTATTGTCGGAATGGTTGGTCTGAGTGTTTCAGAAACTACTGATCTATGAGATTTGATTTTTTTCACACAACCATGTCTAGGTAGAGAATTGTCCAAAAAAGAGAAAATATCCAGTGAGTGGAACTTCTCGGGGAGAAAATGCCTAGTTGATATCAGAGGTCACAGGAGAATCGCCTATTTTGACCTGATAGGAAAGAAAATGTAACTTAAATAAACACTCACTACAACCTAGTTAGCAGAAGAGCATCTCTGCACCTTGAAGCAGACAGCTAGAGCAGCAGGAACGCACACCAGTTGGGTCAGAACCTGGTGTAAACAACATGAAATCATGGATCCACTCTACCGTGTATCAACAGTTTTGGTTGGCGGTGGTTTAATTGTTTGGAGGATATTTTCTTATCCTTCCTTAGCCCATTAACAGCATTGTTTTAAACACCACAGCCCACCTCAGTATTATTTCTGAACATGTCCATCCCTTTTATGACCACAGTGTACCCATCCTCTGCTACTTACAGGATCTTAGAAAGCTTAATCTCAAACTAGTTTCTTGGTGTCAGTGAATTCACTTCACTCAAATGACCTCCACAGTCACTGGACATCAATCCAATAGAGCACCTTTGGGATGCGGTGGAGCCGGAGATTCACATCATGGATGTCCTTCTGTGTTATCATGTCAATATGGGCCAAAGTCTCTGAGGAATGCTTCCAGTTCTTGTTGAATATGTCATAAAGATATATGTCATAAACACCGAGCAGGGTGTCACCTAAAAGCTATCCCATCTTTTAAATTCAGTGCATGAGTTCATACAAACATGTTTCTGAAAATAGGTCAGAGGAGAAAGAAACCCCTCATTGACATAAAGTAGCTCAGACTTTAAGTCAACTCGACGCTCCCACAGTGCATTGGGGGACTGGTTACTGGGTTTTTAGCTTGCATTATACCTCATAGTTTTTATATTGTTACTGTGAAAATGTTGATTTTTAGGCAATGTTAAAAATTATGGCGCGGTTAAAAATAAGAACCTGGTTTTACTGCATGAGTCATTTCGCTTGGAAAGCACTCAGATATCTTTTTGTCGACGGGGACGTCAGATTAGGAAAAGCTCAGATGTGTTGTTTTAGGAACAGCAACAAGCAATTTCTTTTTTTTAAAGTTTAGAGGACTTGTTGTGATCACCGACTGACAAAGAATTGGTTCCCGTGACCTTTAAGAAAAAAGCAGTGATCAGATTGAGTGACGGACCATCCTGTTGCTTTCTGTGTTTTCTGTTTGTGTGCCAATCACAGCTGCTGTCTGGTTGGTTACAAATCTGAACATCAAGTTGTTGCCTGTGGGATTGAACATATTAATGCTGACAGATGCCTCAGTTATGGCAAGTAATCATGGACTTTCGTGGCGTAAAGCCTGCCTACATTAAATCATCTTGCATAATAATCCTGTAGTTTTACAATACAGAACACTAACATAACTCCACACCATTCAGATCCCAAAGCCTTGTTACACCCCAAAAACTCACACTATGTCGAATTTGTATTTTCTGTGGATATTAGTGCAAGCTCCCGATGCCATTGCTCATGAAACTGACCTTCATCGTGGTACTGTTTGTTATGTTTAGGGAATACAGAGAGATATATATAAAAAAAAAAGTCGACGAGAGATAAAAGATATAAAGATAAGAGCCAGAGCTTAAAAAAAAAAACTGTCACAAAAACTCTGGTGGCTTTCATGCTTTTGCATCAGGCTGAGCAAGGTCTCTTAAATACAGAGAGAGCTGGCTGACTTGTGGGTATTTAATCCCAAACAGGCAGGAAGGTTGAGTTTGTTCTAATTGCAGGGAACAGGGGAGTGCAGTCATTTACATTCATCAGCGAACCTCCATTTGTTGGGATTGAGATAAGCGAAGAGAGAGCGGCAGCGTGGCAGCAGCGGGAAGAGACATTTTGGTGCAGGATTGAAGTTTTGTTCTCGTATCAACGAAATTCCACAATGTGCTGCTCCACGCTGTCTATAAGTGCAATTTACCGTCATCCTATTATGATGCATTTTGTCAGTTTCAGCAAGAAAAGAAAAAGTTGAGTGAAAACACAAGAAGTACAAAATACAGAAAGAAAACTTTTTTTTTTTTTTTTAAGTGGAACCTGCTTGTATGTCTGTAACTGTGGGTTTGCAAAAACCTATAATTGACCATGTAGTGGTGTTTTAGTCAAACTAGTCCTAGGCAATCAATGATGAAGCACTAAAGCTGTTGAGAGATTGTTTTACATGCATGCACTTTACACCAGATCCCCAAAGACACAGGATCCAGTGTGGATTTTGACGGAGTCCATAGCAACAAACTGTTGTTTCCAATCCATGCTGTTGTCATGGATTGGAAAAACACATCTTAAGCCCATTGCATCTCTTCTTTCAGGAGTCATTTTAGGTTGAATGTGTTACTCTGGGACACTCGGATGTGAGGTTAGGGAGAATCTGGAATCAAATCCCCAATCCTCAATTAATGGCTGGCCCACTCACTTCGCCACCTGAGCAGCTTCCAATTATGTAATCCTGTCTTACGTTGAGTGTATTTGCACAGTAGAAACACTGATGCCCTTTTTAAAGAATGAAAATGTGCTCTCAGCATTGTCTGAAGGCAGAAACATGTTTGCTACATGCATATCTTCCCCAGCCGAGTGTTTGTTTGCCACGGACTGCGAGCGTGCTAGTGATGGAGAGCGGCGAGTAATATCTGTTGGTGACAGCTGGTGAGTCTCTCCAGTAGGAGAGACTGACACATCCGGCTCAGTGGTCTTTATCTGTGGTGAGAGTGACACCCAGTGAGTGGCACCTTTGCTGGCACTTATCTCAATCAGCTTTGGCCTGAATCTCAACACTTACGCTACGCTGCACTCGGGCCTCATGCTGCGGCTTACAGCAACATCGGCTGTTAGTGTGCATTTGAAGCCTCGCTTTGCTTAATTCGCCTCAGATGGAAAACATACAGTGGAGCGTGCACACTGTGCTTCAGGTAGCTTCAGGTTGTTGCCGGCTGCAGAGCCATCAAACTGTCACTCTGCAGAGGACCGGGCCTGCAAACTGTTGCTGAGACAGCCAAACAATGACAGTGACAGAGTAATACAATGATTCTACAGTACAATAACTCCTGTATTAAATATCAGTGGTTCTCAGCCCTGGGGGCTGCGTTCTATATTTAGTACAAGGGATGTGAAATGCAAGCACACAGAAAGCATCATGTAAGTCTCTACCACTGCAGATACAGGATACTTTATTGCTAACAGTGTGATTGTGAAATCTTAGCTGATGCACTACCACAGAGCACCTTTGGAGAGATCAGTAGTTGTCACGAGCTGGGTTTTTCTGTGAGTATGCTCACTCTGAGGCTGATGATACCAAGGTGAAGAGGGAATGTGACAGTGCAGCTGTTAGACCCTGCAGAGTGTTATCACACACAGTCCAGTTCATTCAGCAAGCACTGCCGGGGAGTGCCAAATCCCAGAATGTGTAGCTTTACTGTATATAAATTCTGCCTGTTTCTGTGTGTTCACTGTTTTTCTCATTTTTTCCCTATTGTTTCTGCGGATTCCTCACTGTCTCTCCTTTCCTACTTTATCTTTAAACCACATCTTTCTCCTGCTCGTCTCTTCCCTCTAATCTTCCCCTATTTCCTTTTTTTTTTCTTTCTTCTGTTCTGCTTCAAAGTAAGCCAGAGCTTCCCGGCAAGCACTGGCTCAAAGCTTACGTTCTCGCCCTTCAAAGCCACTGCTCGGGTATAAGTGAAGCAAATTCAATACAGCTCGCATTTTCGAGATGTCAAGGGAAATACGAGTATAAATGGTAAATTATAGAAGTGCGTTTCCTCATTCAGGGTCCTGTTGTACGTCGACTTACAAAAATAAGTGTAAAGCTTCTTTTATCATTGTGAAAATTAACAAATGAAATGCTCTCAGAAATCACACACACACACCCAGTGCTTAAGGTAAAACTGTCTTCTCTCAACTAAAGGGGTGCAACAAAATATTATTTTGATTTAATTTGTCAAATTTGATCAATATATTAAAGACAAATATCAAAGTTTAATTTGACCAACCAGAGTCAGTACATGCCTTTTCACATGGGCTCTTACCAAATTAAAATGTCTAAAGGGGAAATTGGCAGAAGGGGGAAGAAAATCAGAAACCCAATTAATGGGTTTAACACATATATAATAAAGCTTTTTGCCTGTTTAGGAGCATTTCTTCTTCAGTTATCACACATATTGTACATCATACCTAACAAAATTTTGTTATTAGTTATTCTGTGAATCTCATAGGTACTTTCGGCTTCTCTCATATTCCCAAGAGGTCGCAATCCACATGATTTGATTTGGCACAGATTTTGTGCTTCCTGACACGCCATCCCATTTATCTTGGCTTGGCATCAGCCCCTGACGCCGGGTTTGTCTCTCCCCCTCGTCTTGAACCAGGGACCTTTCACACGTTCCCATAAATAATATGTAAAATGTAATAAATGCAAACTAATGATAATAAAGTAAACTTTTCAGGCCAATCACACCATTATTTTTCATGCAGACTGACTTTATTGTTAGCATAATGTGCATTTTTTATGTTTGTGGTAGCAGGAGGCGCTCCTTTGATCTCACTTTAATAGGTGAGTGCATTTAAGGAGGGTAAAGTAGAGTAGTGTAAATGTCAAAAGACGGTCTTGCACAGGGTTGATTTATTTTTACCCGTATGGTTCTGTTCTGGGACCTCCCCACCATACTTTGTGCACCCCAGTGCGCCCCAGGGTGGCTGTGGCTACAATGTAGCTTGCCATCACCAGTGTGTGAATGTGTGCGTGAATGGGTGGATGACTGGATATGTAAAGCGCTTTGGGGTCCTTAGGGACTAGTAAAGCGCTATATAAATACAGGCCATTTACCATTTACCATATATGAAAGGCACGAGGTGGAAGAAGATCAACAAGAAACCCATCGCAGCAGATGGTCTAATATTGATCAATTCAAACACAACATGAAAAGGAGGAATTGGGATAGAGGTGGGTTGCAAAGCAGCTTGCAGATTCAGAAAGATCAGAATCAAATGCTTTTTTAATCCCTAAATGTCTTCTGGTTCTGATTCTGATTCCAAATATTCTGAATCTGTAAGTTGCTTTGCCACCCACCTCTATCCCAGCTCCTCCTTTTCATACAGTATTTGAGTTGTTCAATATTCACAGCAACTGTAAGGGGACTAAAGCTGCTTAAATAGCACACCCTATATGAGATGCCTGCCTGGGCTAACGCTATGCTTGATTATTAGAAATCAGTGAGCTGAATTAAATAAAAATTGAAGTTTTGCTCAAGGATGCTGATCTGTCTCATTAAAGCAGAGTTGTGGGCTTTCTTTTAAATAGGTAATATGTTTTGTTTAAATGAAAAATCTGAATGTATCCAGCATAAAATAAGAGCTTGCAGGAATCAGACAGTAAACTTATTATAAATCTTGAAAAATAAAATGTTTCGATAGCAAGTAGCTGCTTTGTAAGCTTTCCAAATGTCAGGTTGTGATGCTAGTCTTGCATGACAGTCTCAGTCTTTGTGGGGTCTTTTTTTTTTAACATGATATGATTAATCATTACATTTTGAAAATATTTAACAGATTATTCAAAAATGATTTGTTTCTTGCAGTCCTACAGCAGCAGGCCCATGTTCATGTGCTGTAGGGAAGGGTGTGGTGGTGGGGTATTTTGTTCTGATGAAACGGTGACATAACTCTGCCTCCGCTGTTGTAGCGAGACCTCATTATGTTGAATCATAAGCCACGAAACAGCAAAGATGTTACAAGGACACACACACACGGCTCGCTCTTCATTATAGGCGCCAGCTCATACGACAAGCAGGCAGGACTCAATATACAGTCCACTTCTGTCAGTTTGAGTTAGCCTATTTTAGTTACATGTAGTAGACTCCATGTGTGAGGACGAGTGGGCGTTTTGCGATCTGCAGACCGTCAGCGTCAATGAGATGATATACGGAGAATGTGGCCCCCTCAGCCTGATCTGAAGGAACCGATTTGAAGAGCAAAGTCAAAACAAAATTGGGACTAGTACAGCTAATAATATTAGCGAGACAATTTGTCACTTCTTTTCCCAAAGGGCCAAATGTGTAATTGAGCTACGAACATAAGTGGCCTGTAATTGAGCTATTATAATTGACCTCAGGTGTGTGCATGAGTAAAACTACGAGCAGGAGCGCGCTCACGTGTGCGTCCTTCTCGCTCTCTTTTCAAATGCAGACTAAGCACATAGGAACGGATATGTTCCTATATTTGTGTGCGTACAGTGCGGCGGAGTATAAGTAGGTATTTTTTCACACTAATGGCATCTTTAGCAAGACCGTTTCTATAGAAACCGAGTTGCCACGGAAACACTGCACGTCTCTTTGAATTAGAAATGTCTTTCTCTATCCCTCGCTTCTCCCCTCTCCGTGTGTCTCTCGCTCGCTCTTTGCTTCCCAGTCCTCTTCTTCCCCGACTTCCCTGGCTTTGACAGGCCAGCTGCTGTCAGTCAAAAAAGTCTTGCACTGTCGAAGGAGACGTGCAGCACAAATGGAGGAAATGCGGGAAAGATGGGTTGGCATCTGTGCTGGAGGAGAGGGACAGAGGGAGGGAGGGCATCCTACTTTTTTTATTTTTTATTTTTTAGAGGGTGAGGAGGGAAAAGGCAACATATTGAAATAGGAAGGAAATGCTGAATGGTATTCAGAAGATAACGAGGAGGAAGATGCTGTGAAACAGAAGAGCGGGAAGATTGAAGGAGGGAGGGCTACAAAGACAGAGGGAAAAGATAGCTGATGAAAGGGAAGGGGTGAAGTGATTGATTTTTGCTCTCTCTGGTGCCCGTGGTATCTGTGTAACCATGCTGCCACACTTATCCGGCCTATCTGATTTAACCGAGGCGCGCGTGATAAAGGGATGGGAGAGAGCGATACAAGAAAAAAAAGAGGGCAGAAAAAGTGCAAGCGACTCAGAGAGGCATAGAGAGAAGAAGACAAAGCAGAGTGGAGGCATTGGGATGATGACATATTGGGGGGGAAATCGCCTTCATTCACTGGGCTCTCATGAATGTGTGAAAGTCGTGGAGGAGTAAGAGATTGACGCTTCAAGAAAAGTGGAGGGAGGGGATGAGGGAACTCTGAAAGGGAAATGGAGTTAAGACGTGATGAGGGAAGGCACGTCATGACAAGGTTTTGAACCGCATGTCTCTCTTTGCGCTGCGCTCTTGACTTCAGCCTGCACTCTCACCCTGTGTGCTTGTTAGAGAGGAAAGCTGAATTGAAAAGACTGAGTGTGGGGATGCAGGGAAGATAGAGGGAAGCAGGAGGGTGAGGCAGAGGGAGGAGAGAGGGCAAATATGAGTTTTGACACAGTTAAAGGCTCACTAAAGGCTTACAGCTGTAGATCAGCCTAGTAATGCAGTGCAGTATGCTGCGCATTCACAGTGCAGATTACGACCTTGTTTCACTTTAATTGCCTGATTTGTCTTCTTTTAAGCAAATATTGAATCTCTAGTGTTTATCTGCTTTGATTTTACCTTGCAGTTGCTGCTTCCTGCTCCTCCACCAGCACCGCAACAGATTCACGTCACATGTGCCCTCCCTGTGTGCGGAAGACCTTTTTTTTTTCATTATTTCTCCTCTTAATGCTCCTTTTTTTCTCTTTAAATTTGCTGTCAAGCCATATGTCTTCCATAAATGTTCCACATTCAAAGCTTTGAGTTCCCCTCCCTTTTCCTGCAAGGCTTTTAATGTGAAAAATCTGCAGGAAGTGCAGGATTTTATTGACAGCGCAGGGTTAATCTGACTGCAAATAATTAGTGAATAAGTGAAAGCAGAACATCTGTTAAATATTGAAATGGAGTGGCGACAGTGTCACGAGCCTATTCTGCTAATGAAGCACTGAATTCCCCATGTGAGCGATCAGACTAAAGGTACCCGTTAATTGTTTCAAGAAGGTTTTGAGAGGATTTGTTATTGAATTCATATCGAGCTCTGAACCCACTTTTTATTGGTGGCTTTGGCTCCAGCTGTAGAATAGATTGTCTGTTAATCATGGGGCTTGGTAGTTAAATCCCCGGCCCCTCCGCTTCTAAAAAGAGACACCGAACCTTAGATTAGCCTTGATGGCAGTCCAGAGTTACTGAAGCTGCCATCAAAACTGTTGTTTGTACCGGCCACACATGCAGTCGTTTTAGTTGTAGCAGATGATTGATTCAAAATAAAATTTTCTGCTCCTGATGTGTTGAGGAGTGAAGGGTTTCTGTTCTGTAACTTCCTCTTTTATTTTGTAATCCCTGGTTTTCATGCTTCCTATTTGCTTCCTGCCTTTGTTCTTTTCCTGACAGTTTCATGCATTCCCTTTCCCTCTCTGTTCGCCAGATTGTGTTGTTAGTTTAATCAGTCAAGCTTGCAAGCCAGTTTGCGTTCCTCATGTTTGTTTGTTTGTTTGTTTTTTAGTTCTGCAGTTCTAAGATTTCTTATATATTTTAGTTTCTTTCCTCATTTTTCTCCTTTTTCCACCGCTGGTTTTGGACTTTACCTTCCTGCCTGTCATCCATTCATGACTTTAGTCCATTTATTAAAGACTCTGCTTTTAGGCTTGTACCTATTATTGGTCTTCCTCTAAAACAAAAACACTTTCAAGTGTTTTGTAGATCCACAAAGTGGATTACAGATTTATGATTAGCGTTAAACTTAAACCTGAGTTTCTGCTGTCCTGGGCAGTTCTTTCATTGAGTATTGTGTTTCTGCTGTGTGATGTGCATTAGCTCACTCAAATTACTTCTGCTGAGATGCTACATGCAGGATATGGATTCTTTGCACTCCGAGGACTGCATATAAAACTAAAATAAACAAAATGTTCCATAAATACTAAGTAAATAAAACAGATTTTATTTTATTATACACTTAAAATTACCTGGAGGTCAGAGAATACTGTCTAAACGTACAGTTGGTTAATATTTGTTCCTCTCAAAAGTGTCACAAGTTCTTATTTTTACACGATGGCTTTCAGGTAAATATTTAATTATTCATTCAACATGTTTTTAAAGGGTGATTTAGTTTCAGATTTACTCTGAAACTAGATTTACTCAGATTTACTCTCTGCTCCACTATCTTCAGTCAGTGTTTCCAGCTGTTGAGTTAGCACATGTTTGTTTATGTTGCCAGCTTTATTTCCCTTCACACACACATAGGAGATCATTAGAGACCATTTAAAAGATATCATGAAGGTTATGTCGGCGAACAGAGCTCAACAAATCCAATGATTGTACTAATCAATCAACCCTTTTGGAGCTGAAGAATCATGTTATCAGTCAAATACATACCACCAGAAGGCGGCCTCCTCCGTCTTACCAGTAGGTCATTATCGCCTCATTAAATGGAGGCTGTGCACCCTGCTGTACAGAAGCAGTACACAGCCATGCGTTTCCAGGTTAAAACAACAGCAAACATCCATATTTGAAGGCTGAAGAGGCGGCGCTGCCTGAATCCACTTTGCTCTCTGCTCTGGTCAGCTTACCTTTCATTATCTCGTGACATTTCTTCTGTTTTCACAAGCTGTATGGTTAGGTTTGGGCAAAAAACGCACAGTTAAACAGGTGATTCTACAGAATCTGTGCCATTTGTAGCTGAGAAAGAAACAATTACATTAACATGTAAAAACAAATTATGTGACATGACTTAGTAGTGCTTAGAAATCAGTTTTCTTATCTTAACATCAAATTTAGGTTAATATTTTCTGAAGCATGACAAACTTGGATTTAACCACATAACACTGCTTCTGTAATTTAACTTTTTATTTTTACAATAAGTTTATGATCATTTCTTTTAGTTTAGCTGTCCCTTACAAATTATTGCAGATTCTAATTAAATATAAAAGAAAAGAAAATACATCAAACACCATCCGTTGGAGGTTGCGGTGAATAATTGGTCATCCAGCTCAGCATTTTCTCTTGAAATGTGCTGGAATTCACACAGCTTTGTCACATATTGATGTTATATTTTGTTTATTTAATACAAAAATGTAACTTAACAATTTACAGAGGTTTAAAATCAAAGGGTTAAATAAACCTCCACTTTTCTTCTAGTCCTGCACCTTATTTGTCTCTCTGCCATTTTTTATTTGCCATTGTTGAACCTGAAAATATATAAAACTCAATCACCTCTTTATATATCGTTTGATTTTATCAGCACAGAAACATAAATCATGCAGCTGGATCGCGGGAGGGTTGGAGCCTATTCCAGCTGTCATGGGGTGTGAGGCAGCGAGAGGTCAATTTACCATAACATGCTAATATTAGAGTGATATTTGTGGACTGTGGGAGGAAGCGATAGCCCCACAGAATCACAAGAAGAACATTCAAACGGCCGAACAGGAAGTGTGCAAAATACTGCACCACTGCGCTGATCTCTGGGTCAAACAGTGTAATGTGTTGCATCGTGAGAAGTTGGGGATATATTTCACATATTTCAGTCTCTGCTGTGTCTGCCCTCATTACATTGCAGTAATTGAATTAGTTTTAAAACTGACAGGGTTCATGAAAAAGTGATTATACTTTATAAAAAAATCTATAATCCATCTATTAATGCTCATATGTGTCTCTCCTATTTTTATTTGGCACACCAGTCGCTTCTCCGGGCCACGTGATAGCCGGGGTCAGGTCTAATTATGTCTCGTGCTCGTTTGGATTGGTGGGATATGGCCCAATCAGCAGGCAAGCTCCCATGTGTCAGTGATTAATTACCTGCGTTCTCCGCTGTGCTAACGAGCTTAATCAACTCCTCATGAAGGAGCTTTCTATTAGCAGGCTGGGCCAGAGGTGATGCTCCCTACCCTCCACCTCCCACCCCCACCCCCTCCACCCTGTCTCATTGTCTTACTTAGACTTGCGATGTCTGACAAGCTCCCCCCGTTCATGTTTTATTTTAGTCGGAGATTGCTACGTGGAGCAAAAAACCTACATTCTCACCTTTATCTTCTGTCATTTTTTTATTATAATGAACAGTTTCCCGTCTTTTACACATTTGCTTTGCAGACTTGATTTAATCTGTTGTTCTCTGCCGTCTTCTCTGCCACTCCGTGTTAGGACAAGGCTTTGGTCTTGACTGACATAACGTGAGTGCTGCCGGAGCGTCACATGTAACAGTGGGAGATTGAATCAGACAATTAATTGTATCTCCCTCTCGGTGCACACAGTGGTGATGGAATGGTGGAGAAAGCTTGAGGCAAACAGTGGTTTTCTGTGCTTTCAAAGGAGCCTTTGTGTTTCTGTGTGTGTGTGCGTGCTGCAGGGGTTTACTGGGCATTACATGTCATTTGGTGTGTGTAAGTGTGTGCATGTGTTTATATGTAGTAGCGAATGTATTTGTGAGACAGGGAGATTAATTTGTTCTAATTAGACATTCAGTTGATGATTATGTTTCAGTAGCTAGTGGTGCAGAATTGAATCCATGATGGAGTCTTTTAGAGGAGATAATAGAAACCCTCTGGTGTTTTAATGAATTCTGATGGCAGAGTGCTGGTTGTAGGTTTATCACATCTGGTTACCATAAGAGAAGAACTCGTAAGGGGAAAAAACATTTTAAATCAGTGTTTATAGCACTGTGGAGTCTGAACTTTCTTCTAATTTCCTTAAATAGTCTTCAGGAATAGTTTTCCAGGCTTCGTGAAGGACATTCAGAGCTCTTGTTTGGATGTTTGTTGCCTTTTGGTTAGTTCTCTGTTAAGCGTTAAACACACTGCTTTAATAATGGTGAGGTCTGGATTGTGGAGAGGCCAATCCATGACCAACAGTGCTACAGGGTATGTTTTTCTACCCAGGTATGCTTTGACTACACTGACAGTGTGTTTGAGACCATTACCAGCTAGATTCTTTACACATGGTATTGCATGGTGGATCATAAATCTTAGTCTGCTGGTAACTGCATAAAGATACAATTTAAAATTGTCCTTTGTTAAGTTGTCCATTATGCACAGACACAACAGTGGTTTATCCCTTGAATTAGGTGCCTTTCTTGTGCCTGAAGGATTCCTCGCTCAATGTTAAGTGGCTTAAAAAAACAAGAAAGCAAACAATACATACACCTGAAATGGTACAAAGACTTAACTGAAGATGGGTGAAAAAGCAATCAGTGTTGAGAGAAAAGCTTTAAAGACCTCCAGAAAGTCTGGAAAAATATTGCTTAAGACCACTTAGAACAGACTCTGAAGCAGAAGTGCAGAAATGAGGCGTGACTGAAGACCTTTGCACAGTGAAGCACCTAACTACTTACACTCTAAACAGCGCTCTAATATATCCTGTCTTCGTGATGGTTTAGTTGAATTGCTTTAGAGAGGGCTTGATGGATGTGATCTGGAGGCTGATGTTTGGGGTGGCTTATTGAATTGCAGCTGTCTGAGTACACAAAAGCACTGCACAGGTGTACCTTCCGGTATTTCATTCAATTTCAGTCTTCAAAAGGGGAAGTAAACAAATATGAGCATTGCCTGCATTCATTCAAATAATGAGCTTTTTATTACAATTTAAAGTTTGATGTAAAATCATAAACCCTTCGAATATAACACAACACAAGGGACTTTTATTCTCTGAGTGATAACTGAATGCAGCCGCCTCCTCTGAGTCTGTCAGCTGTGACCTAGCGCTGCTCGCTTAGCCAAGTGTGAGCCATGTGGCACTCTTCCTCAGCCAGTGATTGAGCCTTTTTCTCCCTGCTTAGTGTGTGATTTGAAGATGATGTCACTGTTTAAAATGGTTTGGGTCTACTCCTGCCTCTAGAGGGGAGGATTACAAATCAATACAAAGTTGTTCTGAGTGATCACCTTTATCATGTGATGAGACATTTCTGTCCTGTGGGGAGTGGTCTCTTCCTGGATGCCACTGCCTCTGTTCCTCCTGGAAGAGACACAAGAGAGCCCTGAAAGGTTGGATGAGTATGAAGTTGATGTGAATCATGTGCTACAGCCTTGCTGTGGCGCATCACCTTTCTGAGAAACTTTAGGCTGGATTTTGCAGCAGGTTGTCATCTGTGAATAACAGATCTTGCTGCAGCTTAATGTCTTAAAAATGATCAATTACCTTTAAACACTTTATAACATGACTTCATATGTTTACTCTATTACACACTTTAATTTTGACATAGCAGAGGGAGTGAGTATTGATAATCCTGTTATTCTTCTCAGAATAGCTAAAAAAATAGTTTGCCTCACTACTGGGGATAATAGAGATATGACTCATAATTTTGTTAGTATGACTGTAATTTAGGATGATCTAAGAGGACCAAGAAGGGAAGGCTTAAATGTACTGAAACCGAGACTGTGCACAAGTCTTTGCACAGTTTTGCTAATCACAAGTCGTGTGAACAGATAACAGACAACTTAGCAAAGAACCAAATTGAAGTTGTGTCTTTAGGCTCTTTGTTACTAACAGTCTGTCACAAAAACACATCATTATCTGAATGAATGAATCTGTGATGAATGTCAAAGGTAATGTAGTCCGACAGGCAAAGTGCTGTTAATTGAAAACGTTGCATCTGCTAGTGTGGTGTACAGTGCGTTCTCAAAAGGATTTGAGAAACCTGGTCAAGTAAAGGACAAAAGAAGAGGTGGCAGCTCTATGAAAGGTCAGACTGTCTACAACAGTTGACATGTGTCTGGAAATCATGTCTTAAAACAGGAAAAAATCCACCTCAGACCTGACGCAGGACCTGACCATTCATTAGATCCATCTGCTGTCGGCTGAAACCTCAGCAGAAATGATCTCAGTGTCTTTCAAGATGTCATTCTTTAGAAAGGGAAACAGAGAGAAAAGCCTGAGGTACACAAGAACTGGATGAAAATCGGTGGCGACAAGTGTGATGGAGTGATGAAACCAAATTGAAAATCTTTATTCAAATCATTGGCAGTATGTACAGAGGTCAGGAGAGTGGTATGCCAGTGCTTGTAAATGGCTTATAGCTGCATTTTAGTCAGTGGTGTTAAAATTCATGCAATTATGAAGACAGGAAGGTACCGTCAGATTTCTATCCACTGGGTAATAACATCTGGAAAGCATCTGATTGGCAAATTAATTAAGTTTTCAGCATGACAATGAAAAAACAAAACACTGAACGTAAAAGCATACCTGTCAACAAAATCCTACAATTGATCGCTAAAAGTCGTAGATTGGCCTCCCAGAGCCCAGACCTACACGTTATTGAAGCAGTGTGGGATCATTTTAATAGAGAACAGAACAAAAGGCAGCCAACATCCAAAGAAGCCTGCAGAACTATTCCTGAAAACTACTTAAATAAATTAGAAGAAAAGCTATTTTGAAGAATAAAGGCAGTCATACTGCATTAAAATCTGCACCACTGCATAACACACACAACATAAGCGCATTAGAGTTGTAAAATCTCTGTTTTTGCCTCATTTGCTGTTTTTCCCTGTATGTTTGCACATTTCAATTATTTCCCGCACCTGCATCCTATTGTGATAGCAAATTGTGAGAGGTAGCTTGAGACTTTTGCACCGTACTATATGGTTATTTTTAAAAAGTCATTCTGCAGAAATCATGTGTTTTCTAAGTAAACAAAAAGGTAATCTTATAGGTACGTTTTGACCAACTGAAAACTCGCCTGAGGCATTATACCAAATGAAAACATGGAAATAAGTGAAAAAAAAAAAGATTTAGTCAGTATGTGAGTGAAGAAGAATAAAAATCGAACTTCTTTTAGCTGTAACATTGTAGTCAGAGCTACTTAAAAACATATAGTGAGCTATTTTAAAAATATACATATATTTTGAGGGGGGAAAAAAGGGTCAGTGTGCCCCATTTCTGTTTTCTGGAGCTCTGCTTGATGTTTTTAGCCGCAGTGCTGAAGTTGGTTAAACTGCTGTTGATCTGTGCTGGTACAGCCTCTCATGCTGCCGTCCACTGTCATTGACTCGTTCATCACCGCTGTCAGCATCCCATCAGTAGAGACGCATTATGGTGAGAGCTGAGCTTTTATTTCTCTGTGTGGAAATCTGAAATTTCAGCACCAGATGCTCTGAATGAAGGCATAAAAATCAAGTCTCACTCGTCAGACATGAGACTCTTGCAGACTGCATCGGCACTGTCGGTTCACAGAGGACTCGGTTTTATATTTGCCATATTTAAGGCAACACTCATTCGAATAAGTGTTTATAAAGATAAAGAATAATTAGGTGACGGCATTAAAAGAAATCATTTACAAATTAATTTAGATTGTAGGGACCACATAACCAAGGATCCTGCTGATGGCAGTCGGTACCTTTAGGCAGAAGTGTGCTGTTTGTTAACCAATAACAGCTTTCTGCAGGGAGCTGATGCACTGAGCCTGCTGTAAGGCTGTAGCATGTAATTTGCAGATGTGTGAGCTTTACTCAGCAGGTGGGGAGGAAGAAAGGAGCTGCCTTCCAGTCACTAGTGGGAGACTCAACATATAATTATTTTTGGATCCACCGTGCTTCCATGTATACATTTTGATGCAGTTTTGTAAAGACAGATTTAGTTAGAATAAATATCATTAAAAATCTTTAAAAAGGGTAATTCAATCCAGATTCTTCAGTAGAAGAGAAATTGTTTTCAAAGAACATTTGATTATGTTTTTAGTTGTTAATAAACTTGGTGGTAATTACTAATAATTATGACTACAATTGTCGTTCTAAATTAATATAATCTGAAGCCTGAAGATGGGTTGTGGGAACTGAAATAAACGGGTTCATTTCTCTTCTTTCACCAGAAAACAGGGTTTATTTGCTTTATTATATATAATACGGCATATACACAGTATACAGCGTAAAACACATGTAATGCAGCACACCTGTGGTCCCTTTTTAGACACGCCCCAGCATTCTGCAGGTATCATTTTTAGACAGATGCTCTCAGCTTGCAGGTCAGTTTAAAACAGTCTTGCAGAATCAAAGCTTGATACGAGAAAAGAAAAAAAAGTGACCTGGCACTGTTTTTCTTCATTCTGGCATTGCCTCCACTCTAGGTGATTCCCTTGCAGGAAGGGATTCGATTTTCCCCAACCAATTACTAGAAACTAATATAAGCTCTTGAAGCCAATGGCAGCATTTTTAGCCATGCCAACATACTGAGTTTTTAGGAGTATAGAAGCGGATTCATACAAAACAGTTTAGATTGGTTCACCATGAGCCTCCAGGATGGCATTGGATATTTAAAATATCCTGATGGAGGCACTCCACTCAGCAAATTTTGACAATGGTCTTAGCCCTGCTTTAGTTGAGTCACGATTGGCTAATCATTACTCCTCTTGCGGCACATATAGGACAGGAAACTGCTACGCCAGACGTCCACTTCATTGAGAGGACTTGAAGGTGGCGAACTGAGTGAGCAAGTAGTCACAGTTTTCATTTAAGCTCGTTCCTAATTAATCCGTGCTGTCACAAATATACAAGTGGTGGATGGAAGAATCTGAAAAAAAAAAGTATTTTCTGCCTGTTTAGGCTTGTTGAACAGGTAGATGTAAAGAAAGCAGAGCTTTCACTTCCACTTGAGCTCAATGTCTGCCCTACAGATGCTGCCATTTTACTGTCTGTGGATGCCTTAAAGTTGAATTGGATGAAACTGTAGTTAAAGTAGCTGTCTGGTGGTGAAATTCATATGAGACAGCCATCTACTGTCTTCCCCCACAAGCCTTACCGAAGGCCCTGTGTTGTGTCAGCCATCCACATCCTCAGCTCACTTCCTCAGAGGTGTTTTTGGGGAAGAAAATGACCTCACACTTACATATGAGGATACCCTTCTAAGTTCTGTTCACAACTCTAAAAATGGTTGACCTTGGAACATCAAAAGCTGGCACATCACACTGGGAACACACCCAGTGGGTCAGTAAAAACAAAAAATAAAGACGTCTAAATGTTTCCTCGCCTGGTGCAGAGCACCCATTTAAAAGCCTTCCTCGATGTCCTTAAGTCGCTCCACATCCATTTACATTTCCATCCTGAGGACTGCACATGGCTGCTCTGCTATGCCTTAATTTAGAAAGAAGCATTCCATTAACATTAATATGAGGTGGCACACACACACACACAAACACACACACACACACGAAATCTGAGGAGTGTTGGAATACGCCGCGATACACATTCGGTTGATGTAGCCTTCATTCATTTAATTTTAGACTCTATGTAAGGACGTTGGTTTGACAACAACAGTGACCATCTTTTTAAAAATCTGTTTGCGTAGCATGTGCGTGCTCGCGTGTGCGTTTGTTGAAGCCAGGGGGAGAGTAAGCGTGTGTAGTCTTTGTTAAATCCCACAGCGAGGGGGAACGTTGCGACCCAGGAGGTTTGCTTGGACCGTTCTGCTGTTTTCTAACATGGACTGGCCTCTGGTACTTCTGCAAATGTTCCCAAAACAGTGTCGAATTAAACCGTCACTGTTAATTACAGCAAAAAGCTTCATTAGGTTACTTGTTAAGGCAAATGTAGACAAGCGCCCTCTCAGTCATCTCCACAGCCTCTCTTTCTCTCTCTAAGCTTAAAAAGAAATTTATCACTATGTTTTTTTTTAATTTAATTGATTTAAAAAATATATATTTGTACATTTTATGTTTAATTTATTTAATTTGTAAAAAATTGTAATAAATTCTTATTTATTTATTTATTTTTATTCTTTTATTTATTTTTTCGTTTCACTGACTTGAGCCAGTAGCATTGGAGTTGTTCAAGCATGCACTAATGATTACATTATATTGCTTAAATTACTCCGTTATGTTTACTCCTACATAATTATGCACATGATAGGGGACCAAATAGAAATCAGCTCTTTACACCAGCAGCGCTTAATCAGTCCAAGCCAACTTTTATCAGCGCTAACAATGTTTAATGAAGACATTCTTAAATGATAACGAGTTAATGAATGTTGTTTTTACTCGCCATCTGTATGTTTTATGATCTCAAATGCTGCCTCGTATCCAGACGATGGGTTTGTAAAATAACCCATCACCACCGCCGCCGCCATCACCGTCATCATCATCGCTCCACTGGCAGTTGTGGGAGTGAATCATATTTCAGCGCTTCTGAAATCATTTCCTAGACCCAAAATAGCAAGGGTAATTCAATCAGAACATTATGGGATGTTTAAAATGAAGTGTACTGAATGGAGCCGAGGATTAGACGTCGAAACAGGGTCATTGATAATTAAACAGCCGAATATAAGATTAATTAAAGCGCCGTGTGTGTTTGATTAAAAATATGATGATGAAGCAAGCTGGACTCAAACTGAGAGATTGACAACAGCGATGGCGGGCGGCGGTGCTCGGGATGTGCGGAGGAGAGATAGACAGAGGGAGAAAGATGAAAGGTGGTGAAAGATGAGTGTGATGAAGTGGAATAAGCTGAGTGTTGGAGGGATGTGTGCGCACTGCCACTTGTGCACATGTTTTGTGTGTGTGTGCGTGTTTGTGAGCCCTCCTCTCTGGGAGTTCTTAGGGTTTGCCTGTTTTCTCAAGCGAGACTCTACTCTTGCTCAGCCTTAACGGCTATTGCTCTCTCTCTCTCTCTCTCTCTCTCTCTCTGTCTCACACACACACACACACTCACTCTCTCACTCTCTCTCCTCTTTGTCTGCCTCTCTTCCTCTCTGCTGTCTCTCTACCCTTCAATCCTCTCCCACCAGGGCTTGTTGAGCGGTGGGCCGATATGTCGCTCTTCCTCTGCAAATCTAATTGGAGACAGGCTTTCATTGGCATGACATGGAGATGAGTTGCCAAATCCTTTCAGCCCTCCTGCTAGAGGCTCTCTCTGCTCGGCTCTTGTACAGTGCCGCGCGCTGATGCAGAGGCTGCAGCCACAGAGGCGGCCTCGACTCCGGCCACGTATCCAGAGAAGTGTCTGTGACGATCTGAGAAAAAAAAAAAAAAATCAAACGCACCCAACGCCCGCTGTCCTGATGGGTTTAAATCATGCAGCAGCCACTTGATGCTGTTCTGGCAGACATAATTCATTCATACGTGTAAGAATGAGAGGGATAGTTGCCAGCACAGTGGGGACTTGTGCTTTATGTACACACAGATGAGTGTGCACATTAAAAATACTGGGTATCTCTGTCGTCCGCTGGGTCTCGAGTGAGTTCAGCGAGAGTGCGGAGTCACTGATTTAACTGTAGGTTATGCTCACATGTTAGGCAGCAGTACCTCAGGGAGCTGGAGGAATCACACACACACACAGAGGTTTGTGTTCGTTATCTGGCTCTCTGGTGTCATATCTACCCAAACTTTGAATAATGCCTCTCAAGTGATTCCACCAGCCTTCGTCCTCTCTCTCCCCCCCCCCCCCCCCCCCCCCCCCCAAAATTGACACAACTAACTGTTGCAGACTCTGTGGTGCTACACCTAGGCCTTTTAGAGATTCCTGTGGTGTAGCCAAAACACCAGAGCCGTGTTTAATGGGAAAAAGAAGCTTTGGCATGATACAAAACGAGCAAGTGTGGTGATTAGTGTGGGGAAATAAACAATTGTAATACAGTAAATGGTCATGACATGCCACAGGAGAAGGGGAAAAAAAGGGATGGGGCGGTAAATGTGCTGCTTTTATTTATTTATTTATAATTAAATCGCTCAAGAGTACAACTTTTATGGGATTTACACGTGCTCTGTGAGTGTGAGAGAAACAATGATGGCAAAATTAAAAAATAAAAATAAATAAAGCAAATTGAGCACCAAAACAGTTACCCTCCCATTTCTCCACAATAAACGTACCTCAGTGCTTTGTGGATTTTTTTAGGAACTACAGAAAAAAGTGGATGTGGTAAAAAAAAAAAACCCAACTTGCATACTAATCAAAACTTTTTTTAGCAAGCTGTTTTCTTGGTCTTTGAGGTGTATTCACAACTGGTCGCGACATCAGGTAGATTCACATTCAGTTTGGATTTTTTACACCCTTCCTAATTCCTAATGCAATGCCAAAGGTATTTTGTGTCTCCTCCCAGGACTGATTCAGGGATTGTTGTTAGGTGAATGTGAAAACCACCACACTATGGAACCACTAGGCCTTCTTGACGTTTATAGTCTATAAATGTAATTTAGTTGTCTTTGGGAGGGCTCTTTACTGTTGTTACTGTTTTTCAGTAATCTGCATCCTGTATTGATTTAACAAGCATTATTAATCCCATTCAACATACAGTTCAGAGCAATACCTAAAAAAACAATATATAAATAAATCTGGCAACTGTTTGAGCTTTTATGCTACAAGTGATTTTGTTATAATACAGATCAGGACGAGTTCCACTGTGTCTTTTGTGGATCTAGGGAAAGCGTATGATAGGGTGCCAAGAGAGGAAGTGTGGTGCTGCATGAAGGAGTGGCACAGACGTATGTGAGGGTGGTGCAGGGCATGTATGAGGAGAGCAAGACTTTGGTGAGGTGTGCAGTAGGAGTGACAGATGGGGTTCAAGGTGGTGGCGGGATTACATTGGATCGGCTCTGAGTCCCTTCTTGTTTGCAATGATGATGGTGTCACGGTCACCGAACCTCTCTGCTAATAAGAGCTAAGCCTTCCATCTGACGTCAATCCAGGGGCAACCAGAGCAAGGCGCTGCACATACCAAATGATTGAAAAACTTTGAATTCAGGTGTTCCAATCACTTCCTTGTCCATAGGTGTAGAAAATGAAGCACCTAGGCATGCAGACCACTTCTACAAACATTTGTGAAAAATGGGTCGCTCTCAGCAGCTCAGTGAATTCTAGCGTGGTATCGTGACAGGATGCCATCTGTGCAACAAGTCCAGTCGTGAAATCTCCTCACTACTAAGTATTCCACAGTCAGCTGTTAGTGGTATTATAACAAAGTAAGAGTGATTGGGAACGACAGCAACTCAGCCACAAAGTGGTAGGTACACGTAAAACCACAGAGCGGGGTCAGCGGATGCTGAGGCGCATAGTAAGCAGAGGTCTGGGTAGAAGAGTTGAGGCTATTATAGCTGCAAAGGGTGAGCGAATTGTAGAGGAGGGATAGTGGATGCATTGGACAAAGGATGTTGAATAAGGAGCTGACAGGTAAGAGGAAGACCACAGAGAAAATTCATGGATGTGATGAAGGAGGACATGCGGAGGGTTGGTGTGACAAAAGAGGATGATCGGGGTAGGGTGAGATGGAGGCAGATTATCTGCTGTGGCGACCACTAAAGAGAGCTACAGGAGATGCACACAGGGAAGATAAATCTTCCTCTTTCACAGTCACATGCAACCATTTATGCCACTATCTATGCTGCACTCAGTGCAGCCTTTGATGTGAACAACTCTAACTCTATTTAACCTGGGTCATAGATCCTTTCACATATTTAGTCTCCAGTGTGTAGACACGGTCCACACCCCATTTTTACTATCCATCCACTCGTTACTTAACGAGCTGTATTGGGGTGAGAGGCAGGGAACACCCTGGGCAGGTTGCAAATGTATTGCAAGGCTAACACAGAGAGACAGATGACCATTCACACCTATGCTGAATTCAGTTTCACTAATTAATGTAATGCGCAGGTCTTTGGACTGTGGGAGGAAATTGGAGTACATAAAGAAAACCCACACAAGACAGTCCTGTCCTGTCCTGTCTTGTGTGCTGGCTCACCTCTCCACCTTTACTGGATTTGAGGAATTTATAGTCAACCAGAAGCAAGCAGCATTAGTACATTAGCACTACACAACACTCATCAGCAGGGTTATATAGTCAAAATGCAACAACTATGCTTATCAGCCAAAAAGTTTTGTGATGACATAACAGTGTTTTAGGTTTTCTTAAACTTCGGATTAAGAACCTATGAACGACTGCATAAAAACAATGTGGTTTTATTTCCCTGTTTTCCACATCCACTGCTCAAGCTGAGCCCATTAGTGTTATTAAAAACCAGTCATGTACATGAAGCCCTTTTCGAAAATTTTATAAAAAGACAATTTGAAATATTAAAATGTCTGTTAGAAAAAGCCTCAATTTTGAAACTTTTTAACATGTTAATGTCAGTTTAATTATCTTCTACTAATTATCCATATCCATTAATTCTATTAATTATCATATAATCATCCATCAGGGGTGAAAGTGATGGCCACAGACTAGAAACGCAAAAGCTTCTTTCTGTCTAGAATAAAAAAAACGTTGTTTGAAAAATGATTCATCTGCTATTGTTATTATTGTAAGCGGCCTGTTTAATGGGTGCAAATAGAGAGCTTGCAACAATAACTTCAGACAGTAGGGCTTAGTGAACAGTAGACTATGATGGCAGTGTATATAGTGTCTTCAGTTCATTAGAAATAATTGTTTGGTTTTATCAGTGTGAGCCTCAGATGTAATTGCTTTCAGAGCTCAGTCCTTTATATTTGTCCAACCTGCAGACATTCTCAACAAATCAGACACCTTAAATTAGACATTGGAATTCATATCACACACACACACACACACACACACACACACACACACACACACACACACACACACACACTTGTGATTTATAGAAAAAGAGACACAAAAACAGAGCTTGAAAATTAGGTGACAAGCCGCTTTCGCAGGCTGTCGGTCAAGCGGCGTGTGATGCAAAATGACAGGCAGGCAGGATAGCAGGCGGGCAGAGAGGCAGGCTGCCTCGGTAATGGCACACACACACACCTGCAGCCCACAGGACACTTCACACCAATGTGAAATGAACTAATGGAGCTGCAGGACATTATGTAAAATAGACGACAGAGAGGAAAAAGACAGGGCAAGGTCAAAGGATTCAAGAGAAAGAGAGAGCGAGAAAAAGGCGACACTAATGCCATGCGAATAAAGGACAGAAATTAAATTGGGTGTGATTAGGATAAGAAAGAGAAAGTAGAACGAGACGATGATTAGCTGTAATCTAAGTAGCAGAGAATGAAATAAGTAGTGCCCTCACAATCCGTCTGAATGGCAGGTTTGGTCTCGCGAGTGATTAGACCATTCTGAGCCCTCTTAGAAAGTAGGAATCAGGAGAAAGGCGATACCAAGACAAAGAGGGACTTTAAGGAGAAGGGGGATACTGTGTGAGTAAGTAAGTTAGAGGAAGAGATAAAGAAAGATAGGGAATGACTAAGTAGCTTCGATGTACATGAGAGGTGGCGGCTGCACAAAAAAGAGTTAAAGAGAGGAAATGTTTAAAGGTGAGCGAAGCAAAGTGGGTCAGTTTCGCCAGAGCGCCACTTCAGCTAGTTATCTGTTTTTGGTATCTGACCTCGCAGAGGGGTTTGGCCTTATTTGGCAGCCCCATTTAAAGTGGGATGTGTTCTTGTGGTTGTGTTTTTTCTGCACACCTTTTAACTAGATTAGTAGATATGCTTTTGGTGTAGTGTGGGTGGCAATGGGCGGAGGGAGTCTTTATTATTAGGAAAAAGCTCTAATGCTTATAATAAAATACAGTTAAAACTTCAAAATTTATTCACTCAGTCACATTTTCTAAAGCTGTGAAGTGGGCCAGATTGGAATATTTTCCGGGCCCATTTTGGCCCCTGGGCCTTATGTTGGACACCTTTAATCTAAAGCATTTTCAGCTTAAGCCCTTAAAAGTTTGAACCTTGAAATAATTAATTTTCTATTTTTTTCTGAATTTTTTTGTTTTGTTCATTCCCTGATTCTATATCCTCTGATAAAATATAACAAATAAAATATGAATTTGCAAATATCAGTTTAGATTTGTGTATTATTTGCTACATATGGCATTTATTTATTTTGCAGTTTATTGCTTAAAAATATATTCTGCAATTTATTGTAATTTTTTTAGGGAGAAAAACATCACGTTAAGTCAAGTCTCAAAAACTCAGAAAAAAAAATCATGTATCAAATGTAATACACTTGGTATTACCAAAAAATAAATACATAAATAAATAACCAAAGTTGTGTATAGTTGGAGGAGACATAGGTGTAATTGTGAGTCTTAGTTACGTCAGTCTCTAACTGTGGGGCAGCAGATGAAATATAAACAACTGATAAAAAGTGTGAGGTGTGTTTGATCAGTCATATAATATTCTATGTGTTGTATTTGACACATTTCCGCCTTTTAATTATGCTTACATGCTCCTCTGTGTTTGGTTTTGCTGATTAATTTAATATGCCGCCAACCTGCCGGGGCCTGCAGATGAAAATTAGCACGTGTGGCTAAATGTGGTATTTACATGATGAATTGAAGTGCTAATGTTAACTGATATGCAGGGTCAAACATAGACATAGTTCACAGATGGATGGATCCAGGAAACACACATTAAACCTGTACGAAATTATTATTATTATTATTTATTTAAAAAGGAGGCTCTCATTCTTTTTATTTATTTTTTATGTTTCATATTTAATTAATAGAGATAATTGTACAGTTATGATTGAAGGTCAAAAACCTGTTTTGAAACCTCTTTAGGGCCATGATTAAAACTCCAGCATGTTATCTATTTATACGTTTGTTGGCATAAAGAAGAACATTCTGAGAATCGAACATCTTATAAAACAGCTACAGCATTTTTAAAGTGCAGTATTTAAATATTTCTTCAGGTTATTAAATTACACAGATTTTCAGAAAGCACTTGAATGAATAAACTGCTGTTGGAGTCTGTAATTAAAATCTTTGTGTGCCAAAGGTGCTCTGTTGTATTGAGATCTGGTGACTGTGGAGGTCATTTGAGTGCAGAGAGCACGCACAAGAAGCCAGTTTGATGTGACTTGAGTTTTGGCACATGATGCATTATCCTGCTGGAAGCAGTCATCAGTATACTGTGCAAATAAAGGGACATGGTCAGCAACAATACTCGGGTATTCTGTGGTGTTTAAACACAGTCAGTTGGTATTCCACGCACCATTACACCAGCAGCTATCACGGTTCTGGGTCATTTTGACCCAGCATTTTCTGTTTCTTATATTCTCCTGTATTATGGTTTGTATTCTGATTCTCTTGTTATGCTTTGTCGATTATTATTATTATAATTCTATGTTTCAGTTTATTCTGGTTTAGGGTTTTGTTCTTACGTTTTGTGTTTTGCGCCCTCATGTTTAGTGTAGGTTTAGTTCAGTGTCAAGTCAAGCGTCTTTGTGAATTGTTTCCTGTTTTACTTTGAAGGCCCATGTCTTATGTCAGTGTTCTAGTTTTGCTTCCTCTGTCTCGTTAGGTCTAATTTCTCCCAGCTGTGTTCCCACCTGTTACTTGTTCCCTCATGTGTATTTATTGTGTGTGCCCTCCAGCGCTCAGCGTCGCGTCGTACCCTCAGAATCGCCTGTGTGTTCTTGTCTTAGCATTCTCAGTTTGGTTTATGTTTTATTTTGTGCCAGCAATAAAGCTGAGGTTCTTTGAGTTTGCCATTCAGTCTCCAAGAGTCCTGCATTTGGATCCTCACCTCCGCCTGCCCGCACACAGAGCCCTGACAGCAGCAGCCTGAACTATTGACACAAGGCAGGATGGATCCACTCTTTAATGTTGTTTACACCAAATTCGGACCCTTCCATCCGAATGTTGCAGCAGAAATCGAGACTCACCAGACCAGGCAATGATTTTCCAGCCTTCTATTGTGCCATTTTTATTGAACTGATCCGGTTAAATAGCTCACTAAACAGTATATGGTTTGTGGGAGAAGAGTTCTCCCACATTTGTGCTCGCAACTGTCTCAGAAATCTTGGAAATACCAAATCCCACAAAATGATCAAAACATCCAGCCCTCAGTGCATCACAGCAGTGCTGTTCTTTTTACTCTTTACTCAGAGAGAAAGTCTTTAAGAGCGGTTCTTCAATATGAAATATCATTTTTAAAATGCTTTGAACTTTGTAGTTTTGGGGATTTTTGGAAGATACTGCTAATACAAGAGGAAACAGTGCACTCGTATTGTCAGCTGTTGATTAATACACTCCGAGAGCACATTTATTTAGGGCACGGTCTACGGCATCCATGCTCTCTGTAATGACACCTCAAGTCACGTATTTCAATAGTGTGTTTTTTTTAAACAGCCTCTAAGAACAGAAGGCACGGCAGAATGAGCTGTTTCAAATTTGGCTACACGGGCAACGCGTGTTAGCAGGATGACATCATCCTTCGTTTTGGTTCACGCGAACCATCGCCGATAATAAAAAATTACATTATTATAAAGAGTATCGCCAGCCTCATCTGTTTAAAGTGAGGAAGTGTGTGAAAGAAGAGGGTAGTATAATGTCAGGTAAACCACATGTTGCACTCATCCACACAATCCATTTAAAACTCAGCAGGTTGAAGCTGCAGTCATCAAACAATGATGGATTTTGATGGAAGTGTGAGGTTAGAGATGAATAGTGCATTAGCTGCCGGTCATGCGTGAAAATACCTTCATTATCGAGTTGAGTGTATGAACTGTCAAAGCAGGGAATACGCCAGGCTTCAGCCTGCTCACACACACAAATGTAAACACTCGACTTTTCTACTCATTTCCAGCGTTGCCAGCCCCTCCAACGTCACTTGACACTGCAATGTTGTTAGCATATAATCGCAGTGAAAGGTAGGTAGTACATCCTTTCTCCCCCTCTGGGTAAGAAAGTGGTGGAATAGGGAAGACTGGCTTTGATGTGGAGTGGAGGTCGTGCACATAACCCGAGCGCTGCTCTGCTTCCTGCATGACTAACATGCATACACCACATTATCAATATCACTTATTGATTTGATTCTCTTATTGATTCTCCTTGTGTTCTCACTGGCTCTGCTTTGTGTAACCACTATCATTAAGTAGCATATCAAAGATATTACATTCCTGCAAATTAATTCTTGCTGTGTGGTCAAATGTGTGTGCATGTTGGGGGTATTTCTCTGATTTTTTTGGAGGCTGCAGCCTGACTGCTCATCAGTTTGTTGCCTGTTCAAGTTCTGTTCAAGTTCATGTCTGGCTGCTGGGCTGGGGGTCAGGGTAGCATTAGCAGGCTGTCTGGCTAACTTAGCATTATCATGCTATCTGTGCAGATGATCGCAAGGAGTGAAGTTGTGTTTACAAAATAATGTACTTATTTCTGTCCTGGATGCAGTTTGCGCTTTACCATCACAATATCATTCTTTTGTGCAATAAAAATAAAAGCAATGTCCATATCCATGCTGAAGACTACACCACTGTTTTCCTAATCCTGCACTTGAACTGAAATCAGCTAATTGTAGTACAAGTGCAACCAATAAGCAGGATCATTAGGCCAGCAAACTAATAGTTCCAAGGAATTAGCATTCTGGGAACTGGTTCTCAATTCCCATCCCTACTATATAATATAATATATAGTACTATTCTAAATAGTTAAATGCAAATGACTGCATGTTTGTTCTTTATTTTTCTTTTTGCATCTGAAGGTGTAGCCTCTTTGCAGTTTTGTTATACGTTGCATAATAGCAACAAAAGACTTCTAAGTCTAATTCTAATCTCCTTGTAGCAGCATTATCACGCTTTCATTTGCATAAAATTTTCTTTTATGCTCAAATACTGTCAAGATTTCCGTTTAAAGGTGGACTCAAATACAGACCAAACCACAGAGTAAAACAAAAAGCGAGTTTTATTAAAACCTGATAATTAAAATCCATAGAAGCAACAAAAGGTAAACAAGTCCAGAAGGGAGAAAAAAATGCCCCAAATAACAGACAACACACACATTTAGACATGAAGCCTGGAAACGCTGAAAACGGACACAAGGGAACCGGGAAGTACAACAGACGATCCGGCAAAGACAAAGAAGCAGACGGGAATATTTATACACAGAGGACTGATTAGGGAATCAGAAACAGAAGGGCAACGAGACGCTAGTGAAAACAATCAGGAGGCAAAACTTCCAACATGAGAACAGAAAGCTAAACTGAAACTCAAACACAAATGTGTTCAATAAAAATTGAAAGCAGAAATCAAAGATTTAAAAAAAGGAACCATGCCAAATATCTGCAAACCTAAAGAGATTTGCCTTAATTGTTATTAGTTATTAGTTGAAAGCTGGTTATTAGTTAAAGCTGGCATGCTAACAGGCACCTTTAAAACACTAAAGTTCACCTAATACAACATCAGAATAGCAAGAATAATAGGAGAGATTAAAACCTTGGAATAATATGTGAGTGTAAAACATGTCAAACACTATGGTTACAGTTGACCCGCTGATGTGAATAGATGAGTTTTCAGCTGTGATTTGAACTGTGTAATAGAGTCTAGTTGACGGAGGTGAAGTGGAGGTGAGTTCCAGTGCAGCTAAAGGCTCTGGCACCCGTGGTGTTAAGTCTAAAGCGAGAGGGGCTCAGGAGTGGAGCTTAGGCTGAGCAGAGAAAGGGTGTGAAAGGATGATGGAGGTCTGAGAGTTATGGAGGGGGGTGCCATGAAAGTGAGGAGCAGAATGTTGTATTGGATGTGTTAGGGAAAAGTAAGTGAATGAAGCTGGATCATCGTAAATGTAATATGATCGTGTGAGTTCTGAACCATTTGAAGTTGATTAAGAAGTTCTGAGGGGGATAATCCAAACAAGAGGTGGTCAGGGCGCAACTTGTGAGGTGTTGAGAGAGAAAAAGGGCGTAGACTAGAAATGTTGCGTAGTTGGAAGAAGGCTGAATGTGAGACATTATCAATGTTGGCGGTAAAGGAGGGAGGATTCTCCGAGATGGCTCCAAGATTTCCGAAATAAGCAAAAGTGTGGACTTGAAAACATGTATAGAAACAATATTGAGTTTATTTTGAAAGTGAGTCTAAGCATCAGTGTCTTACATGCATGTTTTAAAGAACTACTGGTAGTTCTTTATACAGCTTAAGGTGAGATTTTAGTACCTTACAGGCTGCGTTTCTGCTTAACTCTCAGATCTCTATTCTAGTCACCCTTCAACAGAAGGCCTCATTGTGGACAGACTAAAAAAGGCTGCTGACACGATGCTGTTCTCATTACAGCAGCTCTGCCACTTCTCCTCGGAGGGAGGACGTTTGTAAATAATCCATCGTAACTTCTTTCTCCTGACAAGTTGTTTGGTGGTTTTACATGACTGACCTTCCCTTAACCGCTTCGTGACTCCTGGAGCAAGAAAAGAGCTTTCTTTTTTTTTCCTTGCAGAAAAATGTTTTGACTCCTGCTGCAAAGTTGCTACCCTGCAATAAATATCATTGAACCAGGTGGCCATCTTAATTGTGCACTCAGTAGCATAGTAAATGTGATGAGGCTCTCTGATTATGAATGTCACCTTGTCTGTGTTAGAATATTCATAAATATCTTTAAGATATCAAAAGGGTTTGCATCACATGCGCTCTGTGACTGAGCCACAGAGTATTGGTGCATATTCTGTGGTGCAGTCAGACAGCATTAAAGGAGGATGGTAAACTCTGAGCTACAGACAAGACTATATTTGTTTCTCTGGCTTGCAGGAGCTGGATACGCTCCATAATCATCTGTGCCCTACCTTCCAGTTCTCTCTCATGCTGTATGACTCATGACCTTATTTGCTGATTGGCTCTGTGTATCTCGTTTCCAGGACGACCACTCCATGTTTTTCCAGTTTGGTCCATCCATCGAGCAGCAGGCCTCCGTCATGTTGAACATTATGGAGGAGTATGACTGGTACATCTTTTCCATAGTCACCACGTATTACCCTGGTTACCAGGACTTTGTCAACAAGGTAAATAAATACAAAAAACAGACGCTTTCAATTATACTGCATCATGAATTTGTTATTATGTAGCCAATGTGTTAGACAGACTGTACCATGACCTAAAAAATGAGTCTTTGTCAGATATTTGCTTTAATAATGCACCAAAAGGCACCGACAATGTGCAGAAAAAAAGATGGACGTAGCTACCATTAAGTGACATCACTCACTGGTTTTAACTTGTGCATTTTGAAGCTTCAGAAATTTGTCTTGTTGGTTTTATTTAGTCACACCTAAGTTATTGCCTCACAGCAATAAGGTCCCAAGTTTGACTCCACCACCTTTCTGTCTTGGGTTTGCATGTTCTTTCCATGTCTGCGCGGGCTCTCTTCAGGTGTGAATGTGAGTGCGATGGTTGCACGTCTGTCTCTGTTGGCCCTGCGTCAGATTAACGACCTGTCCAGGGTGTACCCAGCCTTGTCCTGTGGCAGCTGGCATAGGCTCCAGCCCCCCCATGTCCTGATAAGGATAAGCAAAAGAGAATGGAAGGAGGCTGCCTTATAGACTGTGTAAAAGAAGGACAAAGATTCTTGGTTGCAGAAATGGAGCCAATGCAAAAGTGCCTTGAGCTGATGTTGTGATGGGTAAGAAGGCAATTTCACAGTCAGACCCACCCCTGCCCATCACAGCTGGGTTTTTTTTGTTTGTTTATTTGTTTTATTACTCTGAGATGGCAACGGTGAAATTAATTTAGAAGCTTCAAAACGAGACAAGATTTCAGAAACAAATGGATAGGGTCACGATAGCTACATCCATCATTTATAGAGAGGTTATGTGGAGCTCCTTGGACTTGACCTGACAGTCAGACGAACCACACTCCTAACTTCAGGGTTGAATCAAATTTAAATGACTGAAGTATGAAAAAATATAATAAAACAAAATTCCCTGATTGGTCAGTAAAAATCTAGTGATTGCTTTGGTTGCTAACAAATCAGTTACCCATAGTGTGCATGGAAAACACCAACTTGTTCGCAAACACTCGCCAGCTACTCTTCGTGCAGTAGTGAACTTGTGGAAAGTGCGACATAAACTAGAACTGGAGACATTTCAAAGTAAAATTCAGCTGCAATGCTGAAACAAAAACACATTTACGTAAAAGTAAATTTTTGTATGCCTTATCTGCCTTTATCCAAAATATACAACTACTTGATAATAAGTTGAAATCAGAAATATAAGGAGGAGTATTATCTGCAAAGATAAATGTATTCCTGTGATAAGAACTGGTTTATAATGGTCGTCATGTTTTTCAACCTTAGATTCATCCAACAGATATGTTTCACACTGGGTATTATTACTTTTGTCTTTTGGCTACCTAATATAAGAAGCCTGAGATTAATGTACTTCCTTTAATAAGATACATTCTCCTTTTAGTCTCCTTTTTTTTGTAATTTTTTTTTTAAAGACAATGAGCAGTTGGGAAGGTGGTCCTATTTCTGAGAACATGATTGCCACAAATTCAAGTTTCAAAAAATGATACGATTTGGAGTTCGGAGTGTGAAGAACGTGGGTTGCTAGTTCTATTTTCTGATTGCTTCAATGGTAAAAAGCAGACAGGCCTTTTGAATTTTGCTGCTCGGTGGTTTCAGCCTTCTTATCTGAAGGCCAAGAACGCACTCTTTAAAGAGGATTGTGTGAGATCCTGAATCACTTTGAACATCACACACACATCTGAGCAGAATAAAAACTTTATTGAAGCCAAGCTAATCATATTTTGTAATAACAATTCAGCAACGGCAATGTCTTTCCTTTGAACAAAGTTAAAGAAACAATCTGTTTCTTAAAAAAAAACATATAGAGGGTATTTGGAGTCTGGTACTTCTCTGAGGAGTTGTATTATCTTTATAACATAAACTCTCTGTGTTTGGAAAATAAGAAAAAAAGCTCAAAGAAAAAACTGATTGTATTTCTATAGTCACTTTGTATGAGCATCATAAATCTCGTTGTGCTCTCCTCTCTCAAGCAAATTTTAAAAATGCTTCGAAGACCCAAATTTTCTTCCTTAATTACAAAACAAAGTTAATGCTGTGATGAGCAGTTGCCTATTTTTAATCTCGTACAACTGAAATGAAATGTTTAAAATGATTCCCTTGAGGAACAGCTATTTTCAAAAGCTGCATTACTTACTGCATCCAAGTGCCATATACTGTTTCAGTTAGAGATCTATAAATACAGATTTGGAGACAAACTAAATAACAACTGTCTTCCTGCGTTGCTCATTTATCTGTTTACAGGTGAGCACGGAAAAATAAAACCAGCACCATCTCCTAGAGAATTTTCTTTCTGTGTGTGAAGATATAGCTGTAATATCTGGGAAAAAGAGATTACCTAATCTTTTTTTTACCTAATCGACCGTGGCTTCCTCCTCCCAGGAGATGTGTAGAGACTAACTGTTTGGCAGTCTTGAGGTTGGAGGAGGAGACATCTCAGTCAGTTTTGTTCCAGTATATCTCCTTCACAACTACACTGCATGTGTGCAGCCCACGCGTCTTCAAACAATCTCCCGCTTTCTCTCCAGGTCCGCAGCACCATCGAGAACAGCTTTGTAGGCTGGGAGCTAGAAGAAGTCCTCCTACTGGATATGTCCGTGGATGATGGCGACCTCAAGATTCAGAACCAGCTAAAGAAACTGCAGAGCCCTGTCATTCTGCTCTACTGCACAAAGGAAGAGGCTACCACTATTTTTGAAGTGGCTCATTCTGTGGGCCTCACAGGTTACGGCTTCACCTGGATTGTGCCCTCGCTTGTGGCTGGTGATGCAGACCATGTTCCCTCAGTCTTCCCCACAGGTACACCCAGACACCAGAACAGAAGAAAGTTCTGTCAAGATTTTAAATTTTAGGTTTATGTGTCATATGGTTGAAATGGACCTATTAGATTGATTTGCAGCAACATAATTTTATTCCTGAACGCTGATCGAGCCACTTTTGAAAAGATTTTGTGTGATTCATAGATAAAACCCTTTTTTTTTTTTCATATTGTGCCTCGATTTATCCTCTTTAAGAAGCAAGCCGTTTCACCTGTTCATCTTTCTTCTGATTGGCTGCCCCCTCATGTTACCGACATGACCAAATGAAAAATATCCCATCTCTTTGGCACCATGCACATGCTTCAGTAGAAAGAGTCTGAAAAACTCGAGCAGTCTGAAGCCTAAGCTCTCAGCTCACATGGATTATTTGCACTTGACCTCGTTATTTGAAACTTTGGCCATGTTTAATATGAGCATTTCCAACATGAGCATAATACTTCAGTTTCAAGGTGTATTTTAATGCAACCAATTAAAAATAGAATGTATTTATTTTAGTATCACACAGGATATTTATCATGATGCTTTAACCTGAGTGAAAGATCCACCTCGTTCTCTCTCTTCTTGTAATATTAGTAGATTTCTACTGTTTAGAGTTTCGTTTCTAGATTAGTCACGTCAGGAGGACACTTGTGATGAAGCAGGGCTGAACTTTTCATTCTTTATGTTTCCTAAACTTACAGATTAACACATGTTAAACAGATTTAATTTCTCTGTGTTTATTTTCTATGAATTCTGATCAGTTTTTCAAGAAACTGTTGAGCAATAATCCGTTCCGCGTTGTCGGCACGGGCCAAAGAAATGTTGCCAACATCTCTGAGGGGGAGGTTCTGAGTGACTGAGCTGCCAGGTCGCATCCCCAGGCGTATGTGGCAGCGCTGAGTGGGGGTTTTACGCTCACAGCCGACAGGTTTGCTGGGCAAGGATTTAGTATTTATGTATCAGAGTGCATTCAATGAACTACATTTTTCACATATAGTTTGGAAATAATGGGAAGGCTTCATTGCATCATAGCTTGGCTCGTGCGTAGTATTCTGTCATGTTGGCAAAGTGAGGGCTCTGAATTCAGAGTGGAAACACCAGAATGCAGTTCAAAAGCTTTATTGAAAATACAGCAAGTAATGCACCGAAACGTGAAGCTGGGTCTGAGCAGAGATAAGCGGCCAAAAGTTCTGTGAAGGGGAGGAGAAGATTATCTGAGAAGGAGAAGAGCTGCATAGGTATGATTGTGGAGGGAGTAATGGAAACAGTTTTACTTGCGAGCTTCTGGTCCAGAAAGGAGGTTTTCTGATGGAAGTAGGGTTTTGCGAATCCTTCCAATGCAGGGTGTGACTGAGCAGTAGCCGGGGCTGGAGACAACGCTGACCTCCACGAAACGTCAGATGGGAAACAAAGATAGGAATTTAAACGAGGAGTGAGTTAACTAGAAGAGACGGAGCAACAGTATCGATTTACTCGGAAAACAGGTTCCTGATTTCCAACAAGGAGAGTCTGATTACACTGCAGAAATCTATCTGTCTAACCAAGTCTTACTATCTTATATCCAGCCAAAAAGTCTTTTAGATTTTGTTTTAAGAGTGATATGTTAAGCATGAGCACAGGGAATAGGATTATTAATCTCGTTTTGAGAATATATGTCTTTTACTTCTTATTTAGTATATAAATTCTAAAAGTAGTTGTTTGAGATGACATTTCTAGCTAGAAATCTTGTTTCAAGACCTCTTAGTAACATTTCACGCACTTATACACCACTTGATTATAGTCTGGATCTTCTCAAATTAGTTTTTTTTAAATATATTTAGATAGCCAGTTTTTGCAGTGTACCACCACAGAGGTTAAGACAATGTGGTGAAGATCTGCTGCCAGATAAATCTACTGCCTTCAAAAACTGCTGAGTTGATTGCAAGTAGTGGAAAGGACTGACTAGACGACAATACCCCACCTAAAGGTGGTGCGCACCACTTTGCCTGAAATTCGAGGACGTGTTAGAAAAGAAAAGACAAAGGATAACCCGGCCTGCCCCTTCCCATGACGCTCTTAATTGTGGTGTCTTTGGACGGCTATTCCTGTGCTGCATCATATTTTATACTGGCCATTCATCGTTTTATTCTGCCTCACTACCTGTCAATGTTCATAAAAATTTCTTTGTTCCTTTAAACCAGATCAATGAGGTCTGAAGTGTATTGTTAAGGCTCCACTGCAGTCTCATAACATCTTGTCTGTCCTGTGAGAGGACTCTCTCCTGAGCTTTGTATAAATGTAATGTGCTTTGAATTTACACAGTCTACTACACACTGAAGGACTGTAGTCTCGGTTTTTGCATTTCCATTTACCAAGCTGACATCAAGATGCTGAAATGTCTGCAATGTTGCTTTATTCTGTGGTAGGTTCTTATAAGACTTTGTAACAAAATGTGGGCACAATTGACAGATGGGCCTATTTGCATATATGCAAATGTTCTCCTGCTGTATTTGCACCACACCAGTGGCAGTCAGTGATTAGGTACACGCTGATTTTTGTGAACTGAGTTCATAATGTGCTTGGAAATTAATTTTTTCGTGTTTTATCGTTTTGCATCCACTGATTTTTCATGAATAAGTGATAAATCGTGACTAAACACACATTAGTTTTATATTGTAGCTATTGTTTTACTAATAAGCTGAAGTCTGGCCCCGTTGTTACCAAAATTTCCAGTGATGGTTTCAAAGTATTTCTCCAGGGATTCAGGTCCTTTTTGCAGTGGCTCTCCCTAGAGCCCTTCCACTCACTGAGCATGTTTAAAGCCATTTATTTCAACTACAGTTAATTTATTACCGTATTTCCATTTGCCTGAGCAGGTGAAAAATCTCATTTTAACATATGTTTGAAACCAGCATGAACACCATTTTTAGGCTGGCTAAAAATTGTGTTTTGGCTTTTCTCTTTTTTCCCAATAGATTTACAGCCCAGGTTTCAAATGACACACATAATCCTAACCAGCCATGAAAAATGACCTGAAAACGCAGTTGTTTCTGTGTGCAAGAAATAGATGTTGACGTGTGATAGCCAGCGGTTTCTCATGCTTGGAAAACCAAGCATAACAAAGTGAGCTCAGGAGTGACCGTAGTCTCAACTGATGCTCATATTTAGCTGTTTCTTTTTCTTTCTTTTTTTTCACCTTTTCAATATTGTTTTCAACATTTTAGACATTCCTTCTGAGTTTTGTCTCCCTTTTGTCTCTTTTTTTTTCACCTTCTCTAAAATGCTTTTATTTTTGTATATCTTGCACCCTCTGGCTAATTTTCACAGCACTCTGCTCGCCTGTTTTTCTCATACTACTGTCTCTCTGTCTTCCTTTCATCTTTCTTTTTTCCCTCTCTCTTTCCATACATTCCTTTCTCTCACCTCATTTCTCTCTCTTTTGCTCTCTCACTATCTCTCCCAGGGATTATCTCAGTGTCATATGACGAATGGGACTACAACATCGAGGCCAGGGTACGCGATGCAGTGGCTGTCATTGCTACGGCAACCTCTACCATGATACTGGATCGAGGGCCACACACCATGCAGAAGTCAAGCTGCCTCGGGACACCTGACAAGAAGAGCTCAAACACCGGACACTCCAAGGAAATACTGAAGTGAGTTGGCTGGAATGGATGATGTGCATACATGGTGAAATGTGTAAAGAATAGTGATGGGATTTCCAGCTCTTTTTAGAGATCCGGCTCTTCTGGCTCGGCTCACTAAAAAGAGCCGGCTCTTTCGGCTCCGAACCGGCTCTTCAGGTTGTTTTGTTGCTTTAATTATTTAATCATTAACAATAATATAAAATTATGCAGAAAAGGAATTACTAATGTAAAAAAAGTGGTTTTATTTATATATGTTTATATATGGCCCCTAGAGACAAAGCACGTACAAACTCTAAAGCATATACAAACTCCAAAAAGCACGTACAAACTCCAAAACACATTTCTAGCGTTTACTGAACTTCCAAAACAGAGCTACCCAGATCACTTAAATTACACAATTGAAAGCATGTGTGTATTGTTTGTGTATTTATAGACAAGCACTCATATTTATTCAAATAATTTTTAAAAAAAGTTCATTTACCTGTTACTACCACACACCAAATCCGGTTGTTGATACTTCCTGGCTTGTAGCCACTAGGTAACAAAAGCTCAACACTGCGCCCTAGCATCCTGGAGCACTTCTGTTGTCTGTGTTTTGGAGTTTGTACATGCTTTGTCTCTAAGGGCCACCATAAATATACTTTATTTATTCACTCCACATAAAATGTAATAAATAAATCATATAATACAAAAAACAACTATTTACATTTTGAACTTTTAACTATTTAAATTTTCAGCTTTTTCCTTTTAAACAAATTTAACATGAAACAACACAAAACACTGCAAACCACAACACAATTAAATATAAATTAAAATATTAAAACAAAAAGAAGATGCACATTCTCTGTCATATGGGCCTGCATGATTTCTGAATCCTTTATAATCTGCAACTGAAAATAGTGGATGATTACTATACCTTTCTAATGTGACGTTGTTGTCCCTCGCTCTCTTTCTCTCTGGCTCTGTTCCTGAGCTACTGCAAGTGTAACTAACGCCCCTCCCCCCTCTGCCCAGCGCAAAGTACAGGCGCGCATGCGGAGTTTAGTGGAAAAAAGGGCGAGAGAGAGGGTGAGAGAAAGAAAAAAAAAAAACCCTCACGGCTCCCAATAAGGAGCCGGCTCGCGTCGTTCACTTCAAAGAGTCGGCTCTAAGAGCCATTTCGTTCGTGAACGACCCATCACTAGTAAAGAAATCAAACCCCTTAACTCTGAATGTCCCGGTCTAATGAACCACACCTGCAATGCAATACTGTGCTTACCTTGCAAAGCGGCGTGATTCTTGAGAAACTATAATCTTCATCACGAGAGAATCCAGGCAGTCAGCTTCCTGTGCGGGACGTTTATTGTCTAAAAACACATGAGCTACATTGTTTACTACACTTACTGCTTTCCTAGCTCCTAAAGCTTCTCAGATTGTGGCTCGTTTTTCTTTGTGGCCTGTGTTCATTGATCTTGTTCTTTGAAGTTAGCCTGTGGTAGAGGGTGATAGAGGATACCTCCAACCAACAGCCAAGGACAACTTCCCAATAAAGCATGTCGGGTTAGCATTTTCTGTGTGGCTGTAATAAAAGTGTTTGCTGGTGTTTATCCAAAGATAAGTGTCTTTCAGTAGCAGCTACTTCATGTGGAGAGGTTTAATGTTTTTAAGGTTAGGTTTAAAATCTTAAGGTTTTTAAGATTTTTACATGGAGCTTGCAATAATCGTTTTCTTGGTTTTACTCATTTTTGATATTATTTGGACATTTTGATGGACTGATTAGCAGAGACAGACAGGAGTCTTCATGGATGATCATATTCACAGACTACATTGTGACCTGCAGTAAGAATAAGGAGCAGGTGAAAGAGAGTCTGGAGAGGTGGCAGTATGCTCTGGAGAGAAGACGAATGAATGTTAGCATAAGCAAGATTCCCACTGTCTATGACTTCTATTGGAAGCCATGGACAGTGCACAGGAGAGGTGATGTAGAGAGTGCAGGTAGGGTGGGATGAGTGACGATGAGTGTCAGGTGTGCCAGAAGGATAGTAGCAAGAGTGAAAGGAAAGGTTGCTATTTACCTGCTATGGTAAATAGTTTGGAGAACGAGCTGCTAACAAAAAACACAGGAGGCCTCGCTGAAGCCTGCAGAGTTGAAGATGTTAAGATATTCATTGGATATGATACTCATTTGAAATGATTATAACAGAGGGACATATCAGGTTGAGCAGTTTGGAGACAAAGTTAGAGAAGTAAGGTTGAGATGATTTGGACATGTGCAGAGGAGGGTTAGTGGATATGCTGGCCAAAAGAAGTTGAACATGGAGCTGCCAGGCAGCAGGAAATGAGAAAGACCACAGAGGAGGTTCATGGATGTAATGAAACACACCATGCAGAGAGCTGGTGTGACAGAGGGAGATGCTAGGGATAGGGTGAGATGGAGGCAGGTGATCCACTGTGTCATGTGAGAACAAAGAGGCTGACAGGTGAGCAGGTGGTACAGCAGTAGCTAGGTGGGGTAGGACACAAATCAGTGGGTTAGGAGGCTGCCAGTTGCCCCTTGAGACAAACTGGTTTGCTTTTCCATCATATTTTTTAGCACCGGTTGTCTTGAAAGCTTTAAGAAATACGTGCATATCAAGACAACAACAGAGGCAGAAGCTGGGTGGAAAACAAGAGGAGACAAATATGAAAAATCAACAACTTGTTTTATCTTGTTATTGCTCCACAATCACTCTCCTTTTCATTACACCTGCCATGCAGTCACATGGATGTAGTGTACAAGTGGAACATCTATTTTCTTTTTCCACTTTTGGTTTTCCGTTATTGTTTGGTTCGGTTAAGAAAAAAACAAATTTGGCTGCGTTTGGGAGTATAAGACATTTAGCTTCTATCTGCCATTCTCATAAATCCAGCACTGAGTGGTTCCAATCAGTATATACACTGTACATGAAGAGTCTTGAGTGAAAACCAGCTGCAAAATCAACATATATTGGTGTTCAGACATTGTTTTAATACGAGAACCATCCAGTAAAGATAATCTCCCTTACTGAAAAAAAAACAATAAGCTTCTTTCACCTAATTTTATTAAGCTTAAGCTTAAAATTTATATTTGTGCAGCCAATGGACATGGTGTGTTACAGGAAAATGCCTTTAGAAGTAAATATGTTTTTAAATTAATTATATCAAAGCCAAAGCAGCCATCTGGTTTTTGGTTGCCGGAGCAAAAACTACTATTACAAATCTAGAAAATGTGCGACCCCACACATGAAATACAACGTGGGCACAAAAAAATACGCACAGACATTGAACAAAGCAGAGACGTTTCCTTCGGGAGAGCCAGAATTTGTTTTACTGGCCAATAAAAACTTCAAAAAGATGAACAGAAACATTAACTCCCTTCTTATCTTTATCTTAACTCACAGCCATCTTTAAAGAAAAACATCCTTCTCGCCCCCCTCTCCTTCTTCCTCTGAACTTCCTTGTTTTGCTTTTTTGGCACATTACAGAACAAGACGGAGCATTGGTATTCAATAATTAATCCCCATTTAACTTCATGGGGCATGCTTTTAGTGTTCACATTGATCACAGATTCCACAGCTAATTGAATGCTCGGGGACAGCCGGATTAATGGAAAAAAAGAGATCCATAGAACAACAGTGGGGTTATCACTCGCACACAGAAACACGCATGTAAACACAGATGTGTTGGTATAGCGTGACATTTAAGTGCTCTTTAGGGCTTATTTGAATAAAAACTAAGAACTCCTGAGGACATCTCCTCTAATAAAAGCGGTGCTTTAGCCTTACAAAACTACTCACCTGTCTGCCTCTGTCTCTCTCTCCTTCTCTGTTTTTTTTATTTGTTTTTTTTTCACTGTCAGTTTGAATTTCAGGATTGCGAAGAAACAGGGAGATATTAGGCAACCTCCCTTGCCACTACTGCATTAATCTCCAGGCTGAGGTTGATGTATTACTGCAAATTTGGGTCTTGTCTTTACCCTTGTTTCTGGGGGTTTTTTTGGGTTGTTTTTTTTTTTTAAATGTGGAGCACTTATGCGTGCCATCGAGGTTTAAGCCACCAACAGGACAGAGATAACAATAGCGCCACGGCCATGAATATTTCAGTTCCCAAAGGACGCTATCAGACCCAGGGTTAGCTCTCAATCATTTTTCGGGCACACACCTGGGATGTTGCTGTGCTCTGTTTGTGTGGGTGTGTGCTGCATGTGTGTTGATACTGTGTGTTTTCCAGCCATCCGTTCCATTTTTCCCCGTTTGACTGAGTGAAGCTAGAGAATTTGGACCACTGGATCCTGATGGTGACTCCAGGGGCTAGCAGGGGTCTAGAACACACATACTTAAACAAGCGCACGCACGCACACATACACACGCACACACACACTGCATATGCATAATTCCAACTCTTCCATTCACTCATCCCAAGAGACAAAAGCAATAATAAGGCCATATGTCTCTACGAACTCCTATATAGCTACAGGCCACAGTGGGCTGCATGCATGCTGGATTAGCATGGCATCCTGTCAGCGCTGATGGACGGAGATGGGAGATCCCGGTGAGTCACGCTCACAAATTTGTTTAGGGGCTGCTTGACCTCACACACACACACAGGCTGCAGTTACTCCAACACGGAAACCTAGACAAATAAGCAAATGCACGCACAAGCGCACAGAGCTCTAGAGGCCATCCATTGTTTCCTGCCTGACAGAGAGGACAGGAACACTGGGGTAATGAGAAAATGTGCTCCAAGTGGTTTCTGGATGAGGCGCTAAGGGGCTTATTTGTGTGTGCAGAGAAAGTGATGTTCTTTATTGTTTGAGTGTGTGTGTGTGTGTGTGTGTGTGTGTGTGTGTGTGTGTGTGTGTGTGTGTGTGTGTGTGTGTGTGTGAGGGCTGGCATTCAAAATTCTCTCAAATCCCTGTGCTGTTACAAATTCCTCACCGGTAGATATGATGTAAGACATGATAAATATTTTGTAGTGAGTGTGCTTTTATGCAGTCTGACAAGACATTTTTCTTCACGGCTGTGGGCTCGCTGCATGCCATTCTTTTGAGCATTCAGTAAAATTCAGCCCAAAAAAGTCACTGCTGCTTTCTGTGCACGCAAGGCAAGCGTGCTCCTCTCGTTTTCGTTTACCTTTAAAGTATTTTTTCCTTCCTGTTTTTTGTCCTGCAGCGGGAGAGCACCACTATTACATTTCTTAATATGCACAATAAAAGTGTCTGTCTAATAAATCTGTGTTTATTAGATGGCGAACAAGCCATTGCATTGTGCTTCTGGGAATCCTCGCCACTGAAGAGGGCTAGAGTTATAGACTGTAAATAACGATGGTTCCCACCATAAGGTCCAGCTGGGAGCATTTTTTGCCAACATCATACTGATGTTTTAATGTACTTGGTGGGCAGTTCTGACTGACAGACTGAGTCTGAGGAACTGGACTTCTTTTTTGTAACATACAGACTGTATGTAAAAGATGGGGCTTCATAGCGTACCAGTTTACACATCTGTCTGACATATAAACTTCCACAGTTAGACACCTGGTGGAAATGCAAATCCACAAGAGGGTTTGATCTGGTGTAAAAAATCTGCCTGACTGTGACCCTTTGTGAAAAAGGAAACAACTGAAAGAAGTTTACATTTAACATTAAAGGTAAATATACCCTTTTTGGGCAATATCACACATGATAACCTGATTTGCAACATAAAAAAAGGAAAAAGAGCAAAACAAGAAACATATAAATAAAATTCTTGTGATATCCTACAATAAAACTTGTGATCTGAAATTGTAGAATTCCAGGTATTCAGTGAGTCTCTTATAAAACGTTAAACCTGCTTCAAGCAACCCTCTGAAGTCTACAGGAATACAGTCATAAGCTAACTTGATCTACAAACAGTTATATTATCAATGCTGCGTTTTTTTTAATATAACATGATGTTCATTTTAGTTCTGTTATGGCCCATCTGCACTGAAAAAAGGGATTGGCCAGCTCTTGGATTTATGTAAGCGTCTTGCGTGTATTTAACACAATTGCCTCATGCTTTAAAGTGAAGTGTAACTATATAGTGTAGAAACTACATGATATACAGAGAGGGTAGATTAAATTGTTCACATCATGTTCGAGTGAAGAAAGTCAATAATATAGCAATGTTAAATCTTGCGACACTGCACAGGATTTCAGTCTCGCGCGCTTTGGATCATGGTTTGAGGAAGGCATCCATCTCAGTCGAGCAGCCGTCTCTACTTTCTTCGGTATACCGAAAAAAGTAAATTGGGTGGTTGTTACATTAAAAAAGTCTACCTTGTAATTTGAACACAAAAATGTCATGTTTCTATCTTGACTGTAATTAAATCATGTAGGATCTGTAAGAAATTCAACAACTTAATTTGTTCTTGTTGAGATGACATGATACAATCTAGTAAGAGTGGTTATTTGCTGGATGAAATTCACAAGATCGCTGCAGGAAAATCACTGGAGTTAGAAGAAGCAGACAACTACACACACACCACGTGTATGCTATCGCTATTTATTGTGGTTTCACCTGTCAAGGACAAAAACGTACAGATAATTCTGCATCAAGCCTTGAAACCGCTTTCCTACTTTTGTTAAGCCTGGATTGATGCCATCGTGGTTAGTGCTGTTGCCTCACATTAAGAAGGCCCTGGGTTCAATTCCACAATCTGGCTGGTTTACAGTGGTTTTTCTCTGGGTATTCTGGTTTCCTCCCACAGTTAACAGTCATACAGTTGTTAGAGTTAGGTTGATTCTAAATTACCCGTGAATGTGAGTGCCAATGGTTGTTTGTCTCTATGTGATAGACTGGTGAGCTGTCCAGGGTGAACCCTGACTCTTAACCTATCACTTCAGGGTTATGCCCCAGCCCCCCTGCAAACACGTAAAAGATAGTAAGATGGTAGTTGTTGTAGATCCATTCAATTTTTATGGTAACCAGACTCTAGACTTTGTTGAACATTATGTTATATGAAGACAACATGTAGTATTTAAGTGACCAAGTAGTACTGGGGTAAACGTTATTGAATAGTGTTGAAATAAAATGACTCGTCAGACCCAAAGCAGCACATCGCACAACTGATAGTATTTCATAATGATTTATTCACAATAGAGTGATTCCTGAGTAGGGATGGGTATCGTTTAGGTTTTATCCGATACCGGTGCCAAACTGGTACTTTTGAAACGGTGCCTGTGCTTAAACGGTGCTCAAACCGGTGCTTAAAGAATGGAGAACACAAAATTGGTCCAAAAACCTCTCATGTTCAGCTGTTTTTATTGTAAAAAGATAACAATGTTAGCCTTTTCTGCAGCTATAGGGCATATATGATATCACTCTTGGCTGGAAGCAGTGCTTAAACAATGGAAAAAACAAACTTTGTCCAAAAACCTCTCATGTTTAACTGTTTTCCACTTTTTCTTTGGTCATTTTAGCCTTTTTGGCCAGGGTGAAGGGAGTATCTGCCATCAAACAAGAAGACAGCTGCATGTAACTACGACAGTGTTTGCTAGTTCACCTTACATGCATTAATGTAATAACGTGGTTAGCCTACTCAACGTAAATTGCACACGAACAACATGAAGCTACTCACGCAGAGAAGAACGGCTGCTGCTGCCATCATCATCCGTCACCACCACACCCGCAGTAGATGCGCTCGGTGTGAGGTCTCGCAGCAAGCTATCAAATACGGCGCATTTTTCTGCTTTAAAAAAAACCCCGCTATGCGTCGCCAGGTGTTTCATCGGATTTGAGGTGTTACCTCCTTTGACAGTATCACAGTATCACCTTAAAGCACTTGTTGCAGGCTGGTGAGTTTGCATATTTTGCTGTGAAGTACAGCCAGACTTTTGACCGCTTCGTCTTGGGCATTTTTAATCTGTAGCTCTGCTCTAAAAGTACGTACGTACCTGGGCCCGCCTACTATCCTCGGAAACGTAAAATGATTGGCTAGAATTCAAAGTGTATGACATCTCAGAAAAAAAAAGCACCGAAATGAAGCACCGAAATGTGCGCTGCTTTTCGGTCTGGTTACTACCGTTTATGTCAGAACCGGTGCCATCATGGCACCGGATACCGGTACCCATCCCTATTCCTGAGGTTATTTGACACAAAAAGAAGAACTGATTACAACTTCAGGGTGGACCTAACGCGAAAACAACAAACAAAAAGGGAGTCTACATCAGGGATTTAACAAACTTACCTACTGAACAGAATTAAACCAAAAGACAACAACTTACCTCCATAACTAAAAAAAACTGGAGAAAACTATAATGAAACAAAAAGGCAGTCCACCCCTACATACTCCAGTATAAAGCAACAGCACCGGAAAGTAACAAAAGGGTCTGCTAGTTTGGGTGCGCCGAGGATGAATCCAGTGGTCATCCATGGCAGCATCATCAAATATGTTGTCTCCAGGAAATGAGCCAATCCGCATTCCCCATCCTCCAGAACCACCAATGATGGAAAGGCACCTGCACACTTAGATTTGCATACAACATTAGGACAGCAGTCGTAACAAGGCCCTATTAGAGTCCAAAAGGAGGTGAACTTGTTTTAGGGCATAGCTGTCCCCATCCTTCTGTTTCTCATCACCAAGTAAAGAACTAAAAACATCTGTACGGTGTTAGTACAGGAGCTCAGCTTGAGGCTTTATAACTGGACCTCACTAACCAATGGGTGACGTCATGGTGGTTGCCATCTTTTATTTACAGTCTGTGAGTCTAACACACTTCACACACTTAGCAATGATGGGATGGGAAGGCCTGTTTGCCTTCTACAAAACACAGATTTATTATAGATGAAGCTTCCAGGTCTGAAAGAACCTCAGACCTGCATCGATCTTCTCTGGGTGCAAAATGAAGTCTGATTGTATAGAAGTCAGTAGAAAACAAGGCATCAGTTTCTGCACACCAGTACCTGAGCAAAGATGAATAGATGGATGAATTTAGGGCAGGCCTACCTTTTCTTGCTGTTGCTTTGTGCTGTACAAGCTTGACATGTTAATAGCTTATCAATCAAAAGCATCCCTCAATCATCACATCTGGTTTCAGTCCAGTAAGATGGCATCAGCTTATAAACTTAGGTCAGTTCTTCACATGAGGAACTCACTAACCAATGAGTGAGGCCACTGTGACTGGTATTCATCTTTTAAATGCAGTCTATGCTATTGCTATCTATTGCTATGCTATCTAAATCGACAGACTGCATCAGTCTTTTAAATACCTTTCTATTGATAATGCTTCTTTTTTTCCTTTTTCCACCTCTCACTCAAAGATTGTCGTCGATTTTTCCCGAAAACCTGTATCAAGTACATGTCTCAGTTACAAAATGTTGACTCGGAAAGTAATGTTTAAGCTTTCCACATCCCACCCCTCCTCCCTCTTTTGCCCATCTCATGCTAAAAACTGTTGATCCTAGTTTTCTATTTATAGCTACATTGAAAGGAGGGAGGATTTATGTGTTTCAGAGCTGAATCACTTATATTTGACATGAATTCAATTTCTATCCGCGCCCTGTTTATGGCTAATTGCTGTAAGGGAGATTTAAATGCCACAGAAATAACCAATCAATATTTCAAAAGGCCTTTTACTTATTGTATTGTTCGCTTACTGGACTAGCAAACAGTGGTTCACATCTGTAACGCTGCTCTCGGTGCTGCTGCTCCTGCTCACTTTGGGGACGATACAGCGTGTGAGAACTTAATGAAGACTGTTTATTTCTGCACCGCCATACTGATGTCAATATTTTAATTAAAGCGCTCCGATTGGAAGAAATGATTAACATAATTTATGTTAATCTCTTGATTATTTTCTAAATTGTTTTTTATTGCCTTTTTCCAGACACCAAAGGGACTTCTTAAGCACATTTTTCCAACCGACCAATAAATCATTAAAGTAGAGAAAAACAGGAAATTATATCTTTATATAAAAGCAACAACTTAAAGTTTGTATTAATAGATGTTGCAGTACAATTTCATTTATAACAGGTGCTGTAAAATAAAAACCTAAATGTATGTTTTGGATATTTTTTCTTCTAATAATAGTTACTCTCTAGTATTATTCAACGATCCCCAGGAGAAAGCACTTGGTGACAGTGACAGTAGTTTCTTCCTTTAAACAAGAAGAAAGCTGCACAGATCACAAGAGACATGTGATTACCAAAATAAAACAGGAAGTAAAACACAGGGACAAGAGAAAGAATTACACTGGGGAGGCTATACTTAACTGAAATACAGAGAAAACGCAAACCAATGTTCAAGCTGTAAACAGAATAGTTCACAACATGTTCCCTTTTCAGTCATTTGTTCAGACGTAGCCTCAGATCGATATCACAATATTTATCACGTAATGTCGTCATATTTCAGATAATTTTGCGCTAATTTTAAATATGATGAAAATTTAACATTTTATTGATGATTGTAGCTCAGAGGCAGCAGCGTTTATTAGCCCAAACAAAATTAATCCTTTTTTTCTAGCGAGCTGCTGCCACTGATGAGAGACTACCTAATTCAAAGCAGAAATCTATCACAGTGCCAACAGCAGCATCATTTTAGTACAATGGTAGTGACTCAGCAATTTATACAGTGATACAGCAAATGAGGTCAAATGTAAGCACAAAAGTATCCCAGGTAGTGTTTTCTCTGGAAGTATAACATGACTGCTTAATACTTAACCTCTCTCTCAGATGTGCTTCGGTTTGTTGTCACTGAGTGCGTGCTATTTAGTGTAAGAAAAAGTCAGTAACACTTTTTTGACATTTTCATGTAAATATTAACCATTATTATCAAGGCACTGCCCCAGCTGTCTGTATTCTTTTTGCTTCAAACATTTAAATATGAGTTTAGCGTTGTACTCACCCCTTCTGCCTTTCCTGTCAGCCCTACAGCCATCCAAATTTCACTGACATTTTCTGGTCTGTAGTTGAGCTCTGGTCAGTCAGTATGGCCCTTTAATTGGTTTTAAATGTAGATTATATTTAGTATTTTTTCTTATACTTACAACAAAAAGTTTTACTTGTGAGGAAAAACTGGAAGTTTCATTCTTTTTTTGTTTTGTTATATAAAATCTCAACATCTGGGCGACCTGATAACCATGTGCTTAGGACTTAACCGGGTGGATTTTTGCTTCTGCATTCGATGTACACCAACCCTAACCCTATAAAAAAACACTGACTAGTTTAAAAACTGAGAATAAGTTTCTCTAGGTTTCAGGTGTTTCAAACTAAAGTTTCATATTCTGATTACCAGGTTTACAGTTAAATGTTAACTATCGCGTTAGTCACTGATGATGAGATTTCAGGGGGTAGACTCCTGGCCAGTCTGAGCTTTTTTCCCACATCATTCCCTGCTACCTTTCCCAACATTCCCTGTAAGTCCAACAAATGTTAAATGGAAAAAAAAGTAACAAAGTGAAAATCTGCTATGTGGGGCTCACTGTCAGAGAAGAATTCTTTAAACATTTCACTTAAATGGTGTTTTTCTCTGTGTGATGGTTAAACATCATTGTGAATTTATGAGAACGTGTTTTTGGGTGGACTTTAATGTATCAGTGTAACAGTCTCAGACAAGAAAAAAATAACAACATACGGACACAAAGATGTTCCTGAGACGCTCAAAGAATAAAAAAGTATATGGAGATCACAAGGAGAAGAAAAAGAAAAGCAGCCGACACAAAAACAGGAAAGTTTGAGACATGACCATCACCAGCACAGTAAATTGACAAGCTTGCGCTTTTCCCCGTGGTACTCAGGTTTGCTTTAGCTAGTTGCTACCGGGGTTATGGGATCATCTGAGGTATTTGGTCCTCTTATTGACAAATGTTAGAAATCTTCTTTATATAACCAACTGTCAAATTAGGTCTTTAGTTCTACAAATATGCTCTATTTGTAGAGGTTAACAAGGACTGATGAGTGTGTCCTTATTTACTAATTTTAAAATCAAATCAGCCACAGTAAAAAACAACAAAAAAAACCCATAACTATGAAAGGTCATTGTCATCTTCTCTTTTGCCCTTGTTCACATTTTAAATGTAAGCAATCTCTGTGATACATGCTCCCTCTCTTCAGACTCCACAGGTAGCTGTCTGATGTCTCCTGCACATCAGGGGTCCTCGCGGGCCCGGATCACACGGAGCTCCTGTAGACTCTCTTATTAAAGGCTGCAGCTCAAAGAGATTCGGAGCCTTACATCTTTTCAGTGTGGAGTCCGGCAGCACTGTGTTTGTGTATTTAGCTTTCGGGGCTGTGCCACTTGAAAAACATGGCTCAATAAATAAGAAATAAAATCATTTGGGGGATTTGGAATTGTATGTTGGGCGGTTGCATGGTGATACAGTGGTTGGCGCTTTTACCTCACTGCCAGAATTCTTTGGCTTTGACACAGATTTTCTTTGTGGTACTCTGCTTTTCAGTCTGGAAACATGCACCTTGGCTGTAGGAGTAGAGGTTATCTGGTTACCTGGTTATCTGTATGCTCCACCTCTCGCCCAGTGACAGCTCGGATAGGCTCCAGCCCTCCCGTAACCCAGGATTGGATAAGCCTGAGGATCTTTTTTTTTGTTAAATTGTTAAATTTGTTAAATTTGATATTATTTAACTAAATCCCCTAAAATTAAAACAAACAGGGCAGAATAAAAATTTAGCATTTAGCAACGTAATGGCTCGATTGGCACCGATGCCTCACAGCAAGATGCTCATCTTTGGATTTGTGAAACTCGTTTACAAGCAACGAAGCAGTTTATATTCAAATGACAGAAAATGTTTGATTATGATACATGCTGGAGATGTCATGCTGGTCATGTAACTCATGAGGAAGGGCTATTTCAAGCTAATGAATTTGATTTGCAATCAGGCAAAACATGGAAATTATTCTCTGTATTCGTGTTCAAGACGCTTTTTTTAATAGGCTCAATTACACTTTGATTGCCTCTGCAGACTCTCAGAGTGAGAACTATTAGGCTAATCTAAAACTTGTTAGGTCACACTGTGAACCTGCCACTGTTAAAGTTTACAAATACATAGCGGTTTTATATGTTTTTGCATTGTGACGGCTGACAATCTTTCGGTTGTAGTGTTGGTGAAATTGCTGTGTGCTAAACAGTATCTCGCTACAAGCTGGGAAACCAGTGGCTTCTTATTCCTAAAGCAAAATCAGTCGAGAGCTAGTAGCTTTGAGAATCTAAATGCAAATCCTCATTTGCTCTCAACATGTAATGTTTACCAGCTTTTAGCACCAAAAGTTCTGTCCTTTGTCCACAAATTCAGCATATTCATACACAGATATCTGTTTTTAGATTTTAACCTCGCTGTAACCAGAAAACATTTTGTCTTTTAATCGCAGCTTTTGCACCCATATCCCACCTGTTGCCACCTTGTTTAATTTGTTCTGAAGTGGACCTCGAGTGGCACGGCTCATCATTTCTACTCTGTATTTTTTATAATTCACGGTATTGTGAGGCTGTCCACTCTCTACTCGCTGTCACAGCTTCTATCCTGCAGGACTTGTAAAGTGTAGTACACATTTTATCAGTAACTGGTAACTTTTGAAAGGCAGGCCTCAGGAGTCATCCACAGCAACCTGATACAGTTTGTTCATGCGAGTGTGTGTGAGTACATGCACACACTTCCTTACACACACATGCGCCAGAGATATATATTTTTACATCTCTGCATTGCAGCGACAGAGAATTTGTGACCTTGTTCTGCTTCACTCTGAGATTAAAAAAAAGAGAAATTCAAAAGGAGTCATGATATCAAATGGCTCAGAAACACATTTGAAGATATTTGGGGGATAGAAAAACACACACACACACACACAAATAGGGATTGTGTCCATGCCATTGATGATTCATTGTCTCTGTTGCTAAAAAATAAATTCCCCTCACAGCCAGTGATTAGATGGGGAACAGTTGGTGAGCGAGGCGCACAAAGCGCTGCATATGGCTGTGATGAAGCCGCGTGAGCTTCGGTTAGTGGCTCATCCCAGTAGTTTTTATGCTTTTATTTATTTATATATATATATATATATTTTATATTCCTCCTCCAGAGGGGAGCTCTGACACGAAGAGGGATCAAACAGCACATAAAAGCTACATCAATAGTACAGGGCTACAAAATGATAAACAGAGCAGCCTCCTCTGCTGTAAATTCACAGCGTGCATCAGTCTTTGTAAAGGCACAGGTTAATGTACGGGAAGATGAATCCTATTGATGTGTGATTCGACGCGCTTCTCCGAGGTTAGATGGAGAGATTGATCTGAAACTGAAAGACAGCATGAGGGGAAGTCAGTAAACACTCAGGTTCAGACTAAAAAATACTCCTCTCTCTTCCTCTCCTTCAACCAGCCTCTCATCTGTGAGATTACTGTTCCCATGGCAACGCAGCTGATTGCACAGAAATTGCTGTGGTTGTGGGAGCCATGGCAACACATTGAATTAAATTATCCTGCCTCCTCATGTTGCAGTTTTACGTACGCATCCTTGCGTCACCCGCTTGTGACGACACGTCAAAGCCGTTTTGTCTGCAGTCAAAATAACACTGCTGAGCTACTGAGTATTACTGAGACTTAATATAGACAGATACACAGTTATTTTTATTGTCTACAATCTTGTAGTGCTCGTCAAAAAACAAAAGCACAAGAGAAGAAAATATAGAACTGCTACAACTGGGAATTTGGCTAAATTTGACCTTAGCTTACTTTACCATAAAACATTTTTCTGCATCACATGTGATGCTGATTTGATGGTGAAGCAGCATCTTCACTGCTGTGAGCGAATAGGTTTTTTAAAGATTTGCAGAGAGTGTTTTGTAAAACTACAAATACTGGACTGTCAAATTCAGATTCTCTGCAACTTGTATTTTGTTTTCTTTGGCAAATGAATCAAAGTCATAGAGGTGGTGAGAGAGTCTTTAACCACATGTGAACAAAGGCCTATAAAAAAAAGATTACACAGGGGTCGCCACAGGATCATCTGCCTTCATCTCACCCTATCCCTAACATCGTTTGTCACACCAACCCGCTACATGTCTTTCTTTCCTACATCCATGAATCTTCTCTGGGGTCTTCCTCTTTTCCTTCTGGCTGGCAGCTACATCTTCAACATCCTTTCTCCAGTATATCCACTATCGTCTGCACAGGTCCACACTGCTCCAACCACTCAACTTCAGCTGTCCCTCTGATGTACTCATTTGTAATCTTGTCTATCCTGGTCACTTCCACTGAAAATCTTAACATCTTCAACTCTGTCTCCTATCTTTCTGTCAGTGCCCCCGTCTCCAAATCATACATCATAGCAGGTTTCACTACCATGTTGTAAATCTTCTCTTTTGCTCTTACATATAATTATTATATGTGCATTATTGATACAGTTTACATTTTTTGCCTTTACCATGTAAAGGCAACTATTTTTAAATAGGTGTTTTCACACCTGTAGTTCATTTACTATGGCCCTGATCAGCTGATGAGCTTGTACACTTGAAGTTTTCTTCAGTGTTTTGGGGAGAAAACACAGAAAAAAATTCACATGAACCATAATGCCTCACTAGAAACCATGTGAGAACAGTTTGTAGTGGTACACAGATGTGTCTGGGGCAGGAACAGTGAATGCATATCAGTGGTACTCTACCACATGTCTGCTCAGAATGCAAAGCATGCTTAGCTATGAGAACGCATTTAGCCCAGACGCCTGATAATTCACACCAAACCTTCTGGGTTGTTTTGGTCTGCACCCAAGTGCAGATGCCATGTTCACATCTACACACATGAACCAGGCACAGATATTAAAATGCCTTCACTGTTGACTATTAATGCAAAAGAAAAAAAAAAGTTGTAAATATCAATCAAATAAACATTATGCTGTCTCTTTAGCAATTGCTTATGCTGGGAAACATGTATTTATGGAGGGTTTTTTGTTGGTTGTGGTTCCACAAACCATCCACATCCTCTCCTCCTCCCCTTTACCCCCCCTCACAGCTCTTACACAGTCTTCCTTCTTTACTTCTCAGATTACAACCATCCATTATTGGTATGAACCTCGCCTGTGCCGCCTGTGCACTCCTACAGGCTTATACGCATCATATCATTACCACTAAGCGATGATACCGGCGCTGTAGTTGTTTGGTTAACATTGTGCTTCACAAGTGCGCCGTGCACCGAGTGAAATGTGCTTAAGTGATTGAGAATGGGTTTTTGCAAAAATGGTGAAGGATATTTACAAGCAGTGTCTAACCAGGTGTAAATTTTTGAAGGCTTTTCCAGGAAAATGTCAGATTGGTGAGTTGGTGGAGGACGCTGAACAGGATTCATTGTTTTAGTCAAACTGTATTAGGAGGCTAATCCCATGTTACGCGTGCATTACAGCACTTGTAGTGCGCAAGCCAGCCAGAACGCAGCAAATAGGCAATTCATGGAGGCTTGAGTCATATTATTGACTTGCTCCAAGCATGTAGCCTACTTAGAACGCTGCGTGCGCGCATGTGTGTGTGAGGTTGGATATAAATATAGTTGAAGAGATCACAGATAGAAGTACCGAATGTTCTAGTGGGAGGTACTTGCGATAAAATCTTGGGCAGGTTTCAGGCCCATTGCTCATCTGTTGTCTGCAGTTTATTTATTTATTTATTTTCTACTCACTTGTGAAAAGATGTATTGTCCTTCTTTTCACACTGTTGGCTTGCTTGGAGATAATGGTGGGTAAAATGTGTTTCATACATCCTTTTAAGCACACACACACGCTCACACACACTGAGCTCCTTACTCCTTGCATTCAGACAAGATATTTATTTCTCCGGTGGATTGTTTCAGAGGCAGAGCGTCTCCATGGTGATGGCAGCCCACAGATCAGGATGAGGAAGAGTGCGGGAAGGAGGCGGCAGAGAGAAAGAAAGAGAGAGAGAGATGATTCCACCTTATCTGCCACTGCTGTACACTTGTTGAAACACATACTGTATATGCTGATTATTATCCACACAGGCACTTAACGCACTCTCTCCTCCTTTACCCACTCCTCCACCTTTCACTCTCGCTTTACCTGCTCCTACTCTGTTCTTCTTAACACTATAACTATGCTTCAAACTGGGTCACCTTCGTTGTGGTCCTGGTCGAGTTAAGAGACTGCATAAAATATCAAGATTGCTATTGCTGCCACAAATAATAATTATAATAACAATGAAAAGAATATTAATAATAATACAATTATTAAATGGTAAATGGCCTGTATTTGTATAGCGCTTTTACTAGTCCCGCCTAGGGACCCCAAAGCGCTTTACACGTCCAGTCATCCACCCATTCACTCTCACATTCACACACTGGTGGAGGCAAGCTACAGTTGTAGCCACAGCTGCCCTGGGGCAGACTGACAGAAGCGAGGCTGCCATATCGCGCCATCCACCCTTCTGGCCAACACCAGTAGGCGGTAGGTGAAGTGTCTTGCCCAAGGACACAACGACCGAGACTGTCCGAGCCGGGGCTCGAACCGGCAACCTTCCGATTACAAGGCGAACTCCCAACTCTTGAGCCGTGATCGCCCCTGGATTATTATGGACATTTTTTATGTAGCACCAGATCACAACAATAATTGCCTCAAGGCTCTTTATATTGGAAGGTAAAAACCCTAGAATAGTGTGAGAAACCCCCAACAATCAGACGACCCACTTTGAGCATGCTGTTGGTGATGGTGGGAAGGAAAAACTCCCTTTTAGCAGGAAGAAACCACTGGCATAACCAGACTTGTGGGGGTGAGGGGAGGAAAACAAGACAAAAGACACGCTCGGGAAGAGAGCCAGAGATGAATAATAACTCATGAATAAATTCAATGAGATGTCTAAACACAAAGAGAGTGAAAATAAGTGAGTGAAGAAGAAAAACACTCAGTAGCCCAGGCCAATTACAGCATAACTAAAGGAGGATTCAAGAACACCTGATCCAGGCCTAACAATTTGCTTTTTAAAAAGGCAAATTAAAGAAAGGCTGAGGCTAATCGTAAAAGTAGAGAGGGTTTCTGTCTCCTGAATCCAAACTGGGAGCTGGTTCCACAGAAAAAGGCCCTGAAAGCACAAGGCTATGTCTCCTGTTCTTCTTTTATATATCATATGAACCACACATAAGGCCGCAGCGTGAGAGTGAAGTGCTTTGTTTGAGTGATACAGTACTATGAGGTCTTTCAGATAAGACAGGGCCTGATTATTCAAGATCTTGTATGTGAGAAAGATTTTAAATTCGATTCCAGATTTATTTATATACAGAAATACACAAAATGCCACATCTCACCCTCAGACCTAAGAAAGTAAAATCTTATTTTAAATCTATGACATAGACATTAAAATAAATAAAACATAAAGATTTTAATAAAGAAGAAGGGCAGCTGTGTTCAAAAGTATAATAGGAAACCAGTGGGTGTCAGATATTCAACTTCCTTCAATCTTTTATGTTTCTGAACGACATCCCAACAGATTTCAAAAACGACAAATGCAACGCTGCCAAGTAATTGGACTGAATATTTGACAGCACTGACTCACTGCCAATGTGAGCCATCTATGTGGCTGAAATGTTTTGGTTGCAATATTTCAACATTTAAAAAATATTTGATAAGAAGTGGCCCTTGATTTGAGTGCACCCTCACACCGGTTTTGGAATAAGGGTACAGCAGCATCCCGTGCGCTGTACTGATGCTGCTTGCATGTTGCGTCGTAGCCCTTAAAGCTGCACCGATCAATACTCTTTTTTTAAAAGATGACTTTGCCTCTATGTAAAGGTGTTACTGCGATGACCTCACAGAGAAATGTCGCCCACTGTTTAGTGCTGTAGCTGCTCATATCATGCAGCAAAGTTTGTAACTAGATTCTGAACAATGTGGAGAATTTTAGCAGCTGAATGCCAAATAATAATGAAAAAAGACTTGAAAAAGAAAAATGTTTGGTATATTAACACATATAGCCTCCACAGCTTGTGTTATAATATGTCAGTTCAGGTTTCAGATGAATTGCTGATAATCTTTTACATCCACAGCGTGTTTGGTTCGTCTTGCTGTTAGTAATTCTGTTTCAGATCAGCGTTAAAGATGGCAAAGCAGCATTTAAATATTCATTAAACATCCATCCATCCATCTTCATCCGCTTTATCCGGGGCCGGGTCGCGGGGGCAGCAGACGCCCAAACCACCTCAGCTGGCTCCTTTCGACGTGGAGCAGCAGCGGCTCTACTCTGAGCCCCTCCCGGATGGCCGAACTTCTCACCCTATCTCTAAGGGAGATGCCAGCCACCCTTCGGAGGAAGCTCATTTCCGCCGCTTGTATCCGCGATCTCGTCCTTTCGGTCACTACCCACAGCTCGTGGCCATAGGTGAGGGTAGGGACGTAGATCGACCGGTAAATTGAGAGCTTCGCTTTTACACTCAGCTCCCTCTTCACCACGATGGACCGGTGCAGCGTCTGCATTACTGCAGCTGCAGCCCCAATCCGTCTGTCGATCTCCGGCTCCCTTCTCCCATCACTCGCGAACAAGACCCCGAGATACTTAAACTCCTCCACTTGGGGCAAGACCTCATCCCCGACCCGGAGTGGGCACTCCACCCTTTTCCGGCTGAGAACCATGGCCTCAGATTTGGAGGTGCTGATCCTCATTCCCGCTGCTTCACACTCGGCTGCGAACCGCTCCAGTGCGAGCTGGAGGCCCTCACCCGATGAAGCCAACAGAACCACATCATCCGCAAAAATCAGAGATGAGATCCTGAGGCCACCAAAGCGAAAGCCCTCCGCCACTTGGCTGCGCCTAGAAATCCTGTCCATAAAAATTATGAACAGAACCGGTGACAAAGGGCAGCCCTGGCGGAGCCCATCACCCACCGGGAACGAGTCCGACTTATTGCCGGCAATGCGAACCAAGCTCTTGCAACGGTTGTATAGGGATCGAATGGCCCGTAGCAATGGGCCAGACACCCCATACTCCCGCAACACCTCCCACAGGACACCCCGAGGGACACGGTCGAATGCCTTCTCCAAGTCCACAAAACACATGTAGACTGGTTGGGCAAACTCCCATGCACCCTCAAGTATCCTCGAGAGGATGAAGAGCTGGTCCAGTGTTCCGCGACCAGGACGAAAACCGCATTGTTCCTCCTGCATCAGAGGTTCAACTAGCGGACGAACTCTCCTTTCCAGCACCCTGGCATAGACTTTCCCGGGGAGGCTGAGGAGTGTGATCCCCCTGTAGTTGGAACACACCCTCCGGTCCCCCTTCTTAAAGATGGGGACCACCACCCCGGTCTGCCAATCCACGGGTACTGCCCCTGATCTCCACGCAACATTGCAGAGGCGTGTCAACCAGGACAGCCCTACAACGTCCAGAGCCTTCAGGAACTCGGGGCGGACCTCATCAACACCAGGGGCTCTGCCACCAAGGAGTTGTTTAACTGCCTCAGTGACCTCGCCCCCGGAAATTGGTGAGTCATTCCCCTCATCCCCAGACTCTGCTTCCTCCTCGGAAGACGCGTCAGTGGGATTAAGGAGGTCCTCGAAGTATTCCTTCCACCGCCTGACAATTTTCTCAGTCGACGTCAGCAGCGCTCCGCCAGCACTATACACAGTGCAGGTAGAGCACCGCTTTCCCCTCCTGAGACGCCTGACGGTTTGCCAGAACCTCTTCGAGGCAGTCCGAAAGTCTTTTTCCATGGCCTCTCCGAACTCCTCCCACACCCGAGTTTTTGCTTCAGCCACTGCCCGAGCCGCATTCCGCTTTGCCTGTCGATACCTGTCGGCTGCCTCCGGAGTCCCACAGGCTAACCAAGCCCGATAGGACTCCTTCTTCAGCCTGGTGGCTCCCTTCACCTCTGGTGTCCACCATTTGGTTCGGGGATTACCACCACGGCAGGCACCAACCACCTTGCGGCCGCAACTCAATGCAGCAGCTTCGGCAATGGAGGCGCTGAACATGGTCCATTCGGACTCAATGTCCCCCGCCTCCCTCGGAATGCTGTTGAAGCTCTGCCGGAGGTGTGCGTTGAAGATCTCGCAGACTGGGGCCTCTGCTAGTCGTTCCCAGCACACCCTCACTACGCGTTTAGGTGCACCAGGTCTGTCCAGCGTCCTCCCCCGCCACCTGATCCAACTCACCACCAGGTGGTGATCAGTTGACAGCTCAGCCCCTCTCTTTACCCGAGTGTCCAGAACATATGGTCGCAGGTCTGGTGATACGATTACAAAATCGTTCATCGACCTACGGCCTAGAGCGTCCTGGTGCCACGTGCACTTATGGACACTCTTATGTTCGAACAAGGTGTTCGTTATGGCCAAACTGTGATTAGCACAGAAGTCCAATAACAAAGCACCGCTCGGGTTCAGATCAGGGAGGCCGTTCCTCCCAATCACGCCCCTCCAGGTCTCGCTGTCGTTACCCACGTGAGCATTGAAGTCTCCCAGCAGGACAACAGAGTCTCCAGGTGGAGCACCTTCCAGCACCCCCCCCAGGGACTCTAAGAAGGCTGGGTACTCTGAACTGCCACTCGGCGCATAAGCGCAGATGACAGTCAGGACCCGTTCCCCGACCCTAAGGCGCAGGGAACAAACCCTCTCGTCCACCGGGAAAAACCCCAACGTACCGGCAGCAAGCCGAGGGGATATTAAAATACCCACCCCAGCCCGCCGCCTCTCACCAGGGGCAACTCCAGACTGAGACGGAGTCCAGCCCCTCTCCAGGAGACTGGTTCCAGAGCCCAAGCCGTGCGTAGAGGTGAGCCCAACTATATCTAGCCGGTACCTCTCAACCTCACGCACTAACTCAGGCTCCTTCCCCACCAGAGAGGTGACATTCCATGTCCCTATTGCCAGTCTTGGCAGCCGGGGGTCAGTCCGCCAGGGCCTCCGCTCCTGGCCGCCACCCGGCACACAATGCACCCGACCCCTATGGCGCCTCCTGCAGGTGGTGGGCCTGCGGGAGGATGGGCCCATGTCTCCTCTTCGGGCTGTGCCCGGCCGGGCCCCATGGACTAAGGCCCGGCCACCAGACGCTCGCCCTCGGGCACCCTCCCCGGGCCTGGCTCCAGGGCGGGGCCCCGGTAACCCTATCCCGGGCAGGGTAAACTGTTCCCTCGGTGTTTTTTTCATAAGGGTCTTTTGAATCGCTCTTTGTCTGGTCCCTCACCCGGGTTAAAGATGGCAAAGCAGCATTTAAATATTCATTAAACATGTTTTAAGGAAATCCAGAATGAAGTTTAAATGCTCCACATTTTGCTTTGTGGTCAACAGACACGTGTTGATATTGGATTTTTCCATTTTCAGGTACCTTATGAATGTGACATTTGAAGGCCGAAACCTGTCATTTAGCGAAGAAGGCCACCAGATGTTTCCCAAGCTGGTCATCATTCTTCTAGACAAGGACAGACAGTGGGACAGGGTAAACCTTCTTCTCTTCTCTTCTCTTCTCTTCTCTTCTCTCTGCCCTTTTCCTCCTCTGATGCTTCTGCAATGTGTCTGTCACTTTTCTGCCACTTGAAGTACTCGTTACAGTGGCGAGCAAATTACACACAGCTGTCCTCCCACTCACTCATACAGGTTGGCAAATGGGAGAGAGGCTCCTTGACGATGAGGTACCACGTTTGGCCTCGCTTTGAGCTGTACTCAGGAGCGGAGGAGCGTAAGGACCACCTGTCCATCGTGACTCTGGAGGAGGCGCCGTTTGTAATTGTGGAGGATGTGGACCCGCTCAGCGGGACCTGCATGAGGAACACTGTGCCATGCCGCAAACAGCTCAAACTAAGGTGAGAAATTAAGTTGGAGTGTAAGAATTTAAAGTTTTCCTCTGTTAAACCTTCAGATTTGTAGCACTGCTATTTTTTAATAATAATCAACCTCGGACCAGCTGTGTCTGTACACTGTTAAAAAAAAACGGTAATATTCCAGCAGCTGGGGCGCCAAAATACTACCGTAAAATAACAGAAAATAACTTTCTCATGAAAATACAGTTATTTTCAGTAATGACAATAGAGTTTGTTGCGCTAATTTTACATGGGATTCTGCCTTTTCCAAGTGCTTTTAGACATTAAATTAGGAACATTTTAATGTGATCAAACAATGAAATTACCTCTAAACAAGGTCAATGAATGTGGCAATATGAATCATAATACGTAAATGTACAGAAATATACAGTTAACAGTTGGTTTAAATAATAATGGATTGCATGCCCTGGGACAGACTGACAGAGGCGAGGCTGCCATATCACACCATCGGCCCCTCTGGCCATCACCAGTAGGTGAAGAGTCTTGACCACGGACACAATACCGAGAGTATCCGAGCCGGGGCTCAAACCGGCAACCTTCTGATCACAAGGCAAACTGCCAACTCTTGAGCCACGATTTTCCGAAATAGCAGTGATAATAATACTTATGTGATGTAACACAAGCTTATAGGATTCATGTTATATACTTTTCCATAGCATTACATTTGAATTCAACAGTTCAATCTTTCAATCATGATACATTTGTCAATGTATTTTAACAATCTAAATATGCATATGTACAGACAGATACATTTAATAATCATGAAAATTATGTTTTATTACATTACAGTGATTTAACGTTAATTTACATTTGAAATGTGAAATCACAGTCTATTTACGTAACTTTAATGATATTCTAGAAGAACAGAACAAAACTGTAAATGCACAGTAAAATATTTTTATATTAGGATTTTTTCCTACAGTGCTGCCATACCCGCGACCTTGTGGTTGTTAGTTCACATTCATTGGCCGATGCTTAGCGTCATGTTATTATGTGTCCCAACATCCAATGGCATGTCACATTGTTTTCATGGCCACACCCTCACCCCAGGTGCAGAGGCCTATTTCTGTTCAGGAATGTTGTGAATACTTTGAGATTTATATTAATTGCAATTCCTATTTATTTATTAATTTATTTTTTAAAATATATAATTAGCACAGCGCGGCCGTGCAATGTTTTATATGTTTTTATTCCTATTAATTATATTTTCACTTGTTACCTCTGAATTATTGAATCAGACCTAGATGACATGAAATTTTCAGCACAATTATAATTCAAATACTCCTTTAATTATTGATTATTCTCATAAATTTTCGATCATTTTATATATTTTTCCATAGTATTACATTTGAATTTAACAGATCCTTCTCTCACATAACAGACAAATATTTGTCAAATTATGATACATTTCTGAATGTATTTTTACAATCTGAATATGCATATGTACAAAAAATATATATTTAAAAAACAAGTAAATTGTGTTTTACTATATTTACAGTGATGTTATGTTATTTTACCTTTGACATGTAAAATCACAGTCTACTTATGTAAATTTAATGATATTCTAGAAAGACAGTACAAAACTGTAAAATATACAGTAAGATACTTTGACATTACTGTTTTTTGGAACAGTGTACTTTAATAGAATATTTTGAAGTCTGTGCTAGTTTTCTTTTTAAAAAGAAGAACTGCTACAATCAAACAGACTCCTTACAGCCTTGAATAATTCTGTTTTGCTTGCATTTTCTCTTTTTTGTGTATCTTTGGCTTTCTTATTACAGCGCGCCGCCCCTGCAGCATGCTGTAATGGTTCTCCTGTTTTTGTCTTTACTAAATGTGCCACTTGTTTTACTTCTGCTAAACAGATTACTGACTTGCTTTCTGTTCCTGTTTTTCTGCCTCCCCCCTCCTCTTCACCATGACCCTCTTGCCATCCGGTTGTCCTTAGAGTGTGATAATTAATTGTTCTTCATTGGCCTCCTTTTCTATCAATGGCGTACCTGAAATCTCCTCAGGGTGTGCTACATCTTGGAGCTCATTGTTTATATTGACAGATCTTTCACCGTGTTCTTTCTCCCGTTCCTCTTTTCTCGAGATTTCTCTCTCAGCAACACATATAGCATTTTAGGAGCAGCCATCAATACTTCGAAAGCAATATGCAGGAGTTATTTCTACCCAAAAAATACTGCAAGAGGCAGATTCACAGAGCGCTGCAGAGTCACCTTTGTATGCACAAAAGCACAAATAAATGGGCGCAGTATTGTTGCCAAAACCGAAATAAACATTAATAACCACTTTAGTCCATGTGCAATCATGAAGGTTGTTCATTTGATGTAGCTGAATTCATAAAATTTCGATAAATTGAAGTTGACACACCCTTGTGTGAATACAAAACACTCAAACAAATACATTTGTCCTTAGTCTGGCACTGGAAATATCCAACAAACAGTGCCAGAGCTTCCATTCACAGCTGCTGTGCACCTGTATCTGCTGTAAGCCAAAACAACCCATTGACTGATGACGCACAGGTTGGTTAAATGTTTGCCCCAAAGTGCGTTATTCTTAGTCCCTCATGACTGTGTAATTTGGATGACAGCCTCTAAATGTGTTTACGTGCTCTCTTCTCTTGCTCTGAGAGAAGTGAGTATTAGTCGTGACATATTAAACTTTTCCCTGTGGTTTGCAGTGTTAGATGGATGTATTAAACATAGCACAGGCTTCGAATTCAAGTGTAAAAGAATATAAAAGAGAAGCACTAAACTAACATGCACTAACAGTTTAGGCTTCAGACTAGTAAATGTTTTTTTCTACTTTGTGCTGAAGTAAAGTCAGCGCATCATCAAGTTGTCTTCATATGATAACAGCGTGACCGCAAAGTCAAACTGTGGTCTTTTTAGTAAATTTGTTATTAATAGGGGCATATGTATATCACATTTTTATATATATGTCTGTGAATATATTATATTTTTGTGTCATTAAGCTGTTGGCAGTAGTTTGCTTTGGATTTTTTGGCTGAAAGGCTTCAGATAGAAAGCTTGAATCGACTTGTTATCTTTATCTGTTATGAATATTAAATTTTTAGTTTCAGTTCAATTAGGAAAAAAAACAAACAACAGCTACTGAATCTATATTGTTAGGCTTAGTCAGTCCGGTACCCATGTGTTAGAATTAAAGAAAACCTTCTGTTATGTGCTCAGGAGCAGCAGGATATAAAAACATATATGGACATAACATATGGTAACGTAACATAAAGTTGCACTGTTGAGAGTTATTGCAAGAGGTATGAAAGATTTTCTTTATCTCTCTTTGTGACAGCAGAAAAATTTAACATAGATCTCGAGAGGAGTCCCAGAATAAATAAGGTGTTAAATGAGAGTAGCACGCCCCCCTTGATGAGCATGTGAACGGTCATAAGGTCGCATCTAGTAAGGATTTTTACTGTTGTTACATCTGCTTCTGAGGTTCTTCAAGAATCATTTGATCTAAAAAAGGTGATTAAACAGTGAATTTTTAATTTCTTATAGTTGAATACTTTAGCCCGGTGGGTTCAGTCAATCCTCGAAAAGCCCCTTTGGTACTAATTTCACCTAATGAGTGCCAGAAAATATTTTCCGGCCGGAAAATATACATTTTTCCTACATCCTGCAACTCACTAGGGTGAGTTATAATTTCAAGCAAGAGGTCATCAACTGCTGTCTCCCTCATGGTGGACTAGCTTTTCATGAGTTTCTTACTCTTTTCATATCAGGGTGGAGTGTATAAAGGAAGACAAATTTATTGACTGTATACAAAATCCAAAAAACTAAACAAGGTCTGCATAACACAACTACCAAAGAGCATGATAAAGTACATACTGCACTATGGAGAAAGAAGACAAACAATCTGATGAGACCAAAGAAAAAAAAGACTATTCATGCATCCTGAACTGATTGGGACCAACAAACAAAAGAGGACTGAGACACAGGTGAAAGCAATCAGGATAATCAGGAAGCAGGAAGTAAAATGTTTCTCTCAGTAAGAAGTCTTCTCAATTCAGCCCTCCTGAATGAGCATGTGTATGGGCACTATCTTTTGGTTGCGTCCAGGAAGGATTTTTACTGTTGTTACAACTGCTTCTGATTCTTTCATTAATAGTTTGATCTAAAAAAGGTCATAAAATATGGTAAAATTTTAATTTCCCAGAGTTAAATCAAATCCTTGTTTCGAATCACAGCCAGAATACTTTATTAATCACTGAGGAAATTATTGTCCATCCAACAGTGCAAAATCAGAAAAAGCCTGCTAAAAAAAAGCAAACAAACAACAATTTGCATTGTAAAAGCAAACTTAAAAGGTATGTAAGTAAAAAAAAAGATCCACATTAAAAGTGTTTATATCTGAACCTAGTATTTCCAGGTGTGGTAATCAGTGCCAAACCTTGGTGATGTCTTCTTTCTTTTGCATTTGCTGGTTTTATGTACTCAGACCAAACAAAACTTTGATCTCGAGTTCGTGAAACCTTTTATCCTGCTCTCTGATTTGCATTTATTCCTCTTTGTCCAGCAATCAAACAGGTGATTCAGGGATTTACATCAAGCGCTGCTGCAAAGGTTTCTGTATCGACATCCTGAAGAAAATCGCCAAGACGGTCAAGTTTACTTATGACCTCTACCTGGTCACCAACGGCAAACACGGCAAAAAGGTTAATGGGACTTGGAACGGCATGGTTGGAGAGGTGAGAATGTTTTCTTTTACTCTTCCAGATTCCATGTTAGTTTTTTTTTATCTTTTTAAAATAAATTACTGCCTTAGATACTGTTGCACTGCAGTAGGCAGATGTAGATATAAATGCAGTATATTGTTGTTCAGAAAACTGATCAATGTTGTTCTAAGTTTATCCCAACACTGAAAAAAAAGAAAGCATCAGCTTGAAAATACCCTCTGGGACGGTTTGGTCAATTTCAAATCAGCTCACTGTGGATTTCATAGCTGGCCAAATGCTGGAGCAAAGCACTGGAGACGTCGCCATACAACCATTATTGAACCAATAGAGAGCCACAATTATAGTTTATACTCAAAATCTAAGTATTTTTAATTTCTTTCTCTGAATTCCATCATAACGATTGGACTTACAGTATAACTGCAGTGCTTTATATTTGTATAGCTCATCATTGGTAGCAGTGTGTTGCTGATGGTGGTGCCTACCATCTATTGTATTATTTGCATTCATTCATTCATTCATTTAGTCAGCATGAATGAGGTATGACAGAAAAAGGTGCACCATAAATAAACAGATTCTGATGCAGACATTGCTTCCTTGCACAATAGTGGCCGATTGTTTGATTGTGTTATTGCGATTAAGAAAGCAAATGCACATCTTTCTTCATCTTAGTAAGAGATTTGATTGACAACTATTTTGATTATGAAATGGTTGTGATCTGAGAGCCATGTGATGTCCATTCCACGTGCACAGACTCTTAATACTTGATGATTTTTTTCAATGTATATCTCTGTGTAAGTTCGTGTTATTTCATGGAAAACTTGCATGCAGGTTGTTGTCTGTCAGTCCTCAGTCGCACAGGCTAACAACTCCCTGGAAACCTCAGGTCGCTAGGGCAAAAAGTGGAAGTTGCTAACTAAGACCAGGTGAAGAGGTGTGCTGCACCAAAACCTCCTGCGGTCGCTAGCAAATTGCTTCATCTTCTAGTTTACATAGAAGATGCTGGGTTTTCTGGAACAACACGTTCTCATCCCAAAGCGTAACATTTTACGCTAGGTGACAAATTATCAACATATTACGTTTTCGGGCACCCAACACGTTCCTACATGACGACATCGGAAAACTGAGGACCTGTGAGAACCGTTTGGACTCAATCTACACATGTTTGCTCTTCTCTTTAAAATCGCTATTAAAAACACTATTTAACGTCATTAAAGTGGTGGTTAACGTTAGGAATAAGGTTATGGTTAGGGCTAGGGAGAAGGTTAGGTTTAGGGCTGGAATACAGGGCTGGAACGTCTATTACCGCGGGACCGTCATTCCACTGGATTTCTGCCATAACCCGGCTCGTACCATAAGAACGCGGAAGGTCACCTTTTGCGCTCCTCAGGAACGCCGCGGGACGTAAGAAAACATCGGGATGTTACGCCTCGGGAGTGAGAACGGTCTGTCTGGAAACACTCTGCGAGTGCTCTTTCAGCGGTAGTGAAATCATAAAAACCTCTTTGCTTCCAGTTTCCTCATGTGACTCTCCGCAAACATTTGCCAGATAATCAGGAAATAAACATTTTTCTTTACAACCTGTGATTGCCAGAGTCACTGACTGGTATCTCGGCCTGGATCCTTAGTTAGCTCACTGAGATATGTTATTGCAACTAGAGCAAGACATCATAAGCTGAGGTTGCATTGCTTTTCATGAGTTTATTACTTTTTCCTTTCATGGGTGGAGTGAAAAAAAAACATAAAAGTCAACATAACAGAAATCTAAAAGAGTATTGAGATCACAGAAACACACAGCAATCAGAAAAAGAACAAAGACGAAAAATGTCACTAGACAAAAGAAGCAGACAGGACTAGTTATACACCCAAACAAAAAGTCAAGACTAGTTATACACCCTGAGCTGATTGGGAACAAGAAACAAAAGAAGAATGAGAGACACGTGAGAGCAGTCAGGATCATCAGATAACAAAAGTAATATATATATATGAAGGAAAACTGACCTTAAAGGCAAAACAGGAAATAAAAGACAAAGAAACACACAAGCATAACTAAGCATGGAACAGGCACAGAAAACAGCGAAGGAGCTACAACTTATAAAAATCTAAATCTAAACCAAAACATTGGATTGCAAAACCTGAAACTCATCACTAGACTAAACATAAAGGTAGAATAAGGACTCAAAATCACATGAACTATGACTCACACCTGTACAGTGTCACTAAAGCAGAAACCCAAAGATCGCTAAAAAACAGTAAGACCAGCACATTTTATATGTGAGTGTTTTGTTCAGTTCATTTTGTTGTAGATAGTGAAATAATTTTTGAAACAGCTCTTCTACAGAAACATCTCTTTGCTAGAAGGCCCTAAAAAGGCGGCCAGGTGACCGTAATTCTTTTCATTTTATAAATATTTATTAGTCACTTATTAGCCAGTGTTGTAACATTTGGTGAGAGCTGATATCCAAAAAGAGTAACAGAATTAAGTGGAAGGCGAGCACTTAACATCTGTTAATTAACAGACATTTTTCTTGACAGATGTTTGACTTGTCACAGTAGGAAAACGACAGGTGTATTAATGATGGCTGCATTACACTGGCACATTACACGTACAGGGAATGAGATTATAGCAACTATGTGATAGGTTTAATGAAAGCTAAGCTGTGTGACATGGATTGAACCTTACCGTTGAGTGAGACATCAAATTTAATGCATTTAGACTGCATCATGATAAAACTGCTGAAATTTCTCCGCTATTTCTTTCCACACTGTGTCATTCCTGGTGTGGTCATGATAACAGCTGGAGGACACATCAAGAAATAACTGCCAGAGCTCGGCTACAGAAAACCTGCTCTGAACATTTTACCTCCATCGGTTTCATAATGCTGCCATTATCATGATGTTATCTATATTGTTTATTGCTCCTTTTGTGGTTGGGTCATAGATTTATGTATGTTATGTGTAACAGCGTGTTAATATCAGATTGTCACTGTCAAAGTTTTCTCCCAGGCTGTCTTTGGTTTGGGAGTCTGCCTTTGGGACTGTGGACCCAATTTGAATGTATTTATTATGCTTTATGTTTATTTATTCAACATATTTTCATTATTTTCTAATTCTCCCCAGATTTTTAATGATTCGTTTGAAAATATCATTAGAGTACACAGACTTTCAGATTTTAAGCATTTTAAAATCAATTAAGCAATCAAGTGCCTAAAGTATGAAATCAAATACAGATACTGCTACAGTCAGTAAGTGTTATGCTTTAGTTTAATTTTTGGTTATTTTTATAGTGAGTTTTATTTTGCTCTAACTATATAAGACACAGACAGAAATTCCTGTCTGCACACACACAAAAAACAAGCAATGATTCAGTGAACAATGACCAGACTTTCCAAAAGTTCCAGTTTTATTATTTTAACTGTCTGCAAGTATCGAGGCCATGTCAAAAATGTAGTTCTTTGAACGGCCTTTGATGTATAACCTATAAATAAGAGAGTTACTCTTTCTTATTATAAATAAGAGAGTGGATGGACGTTACTTTGCCCGAAATCCTGGTCCAGCAAATCTCCCAGCGTTAGGGGTTTTCCTCAACGCTGGGAGATTTGCTGGACCAACTGGGGCAGCAAATGCTGGTGATTTTTGAACAGTGTTAGCATATGGTGCTAACACTGTTTGGATTGTGATCAGTGATTTCTTATAAACCAGAAGTTTGATCATCGTCTATTTGTAATGTTACTAAAACACAGTACGCAAAGAACTGCAACAGTTTGACATCTTCGAGTTAATCATAGATAATAAACTTTTTCCATGTTAATTTAGAAGTTTTTAAATTTTTGACGTTAAAAAGAGGAAAAAAACTAAACAAACCCTTTTAGCTTGGTTTTCGCACACTGTGTCATTTCTCTGTTGGTTTCTCACTGCTTCAGCACTTGTTCCCTATAGCTTGGCCTTGGGTGGGGGGGGGGGGGGAGGGGAGGCTTTGATCAACTCCACAAAAACTCAAGAGGACGCTATGATGGTCCTAATCAGAGATGGGGAAAGAAAAATGCATGTAGAGAAAGGTGGAGTGATTGGGCAAGAGAGGCAGAGAGGGAGAAAGCAGCCTCAAGGAAAGACCCATTTCTCTCCTGCACACATTACACATCCACCACAATGCAGCCTTCACAAATGAACGCAATGTCAGACCTAACTTATCATGACATTGAGCGAATTATTTCATTATTACGATGGGAACATTGATTAGTGAAGATGTGCAGTGTAGTGTAAATTAAGTAAATCTCCAGACCAGTTACCATAGATTGTGGTGTAAATTTGCTGCTGTTATACATTGGCATAAAGGCAGTGCTATGCAAATGTGCAGTGCACCCATGCACAAATTCATTAGTACACATCCTTAAATGCTTAAGCAAGCAGCTAATGATTTAATTTGAATGGGGGAAATAGGACAACAGATGCAGAAAACAGAACAGAACGAGAGAGCAAGAAGAGAGCGGGCCACTATGAAGAAGTGTGACAAACAGAGGGAACAAGCAGCATGCAGGATTCCTGTTCACTCTGGCGTACATACATCCCTTTTTAACAGTCTTTTGTGCTCCTTTTTTATTCATGGCCTGAGGCTCCAGAAACTTTGGACTAAATATACCTGTACACACTTAGAGGGAGGCTGGGCTGGTGGGGAGTTCAGCTCTGACCCAGTGTGGAAATGATCTCCTTTTCCTCCTGATTTCAATCTTTAGGAAAAGCCTGTTGGTCTCTTAGCAAACATGGTGGATAGTTTAAAAATGATAGCACTGATTTACCATCCCCCTTAAAGACCTGGGAATATTCAGCACTGAGCTTCTATGTTTCCCTCCTGTCCATGTCTGCCTGTTTGTTCCTCAGGTAGTGGATAAGAACGCCCACATGGCGGTGGGTTCGCTCACCATCAACGAGGAAAGGTCAGAGGTCATCGACTTCTCTGTGCCGTTCATTGAGACGGGCATCAGTGTCATGGTCTCCCGTAGCAATGGGACCGTCTCCCCGTCGGCCTTTCTAGGTAAGTAAAAACAGACCTGATGGTCCTGGCAGATGTACAGCACAATCAAGAACAATCAGATGCGCACACACACTCATATCGCATAATAAATGCAGAATCACAGACAGAGACGACACTAGGTTTTCAACAAAATGAGTACATTGCTTGTTTGTGGTGAACAACCTGTTCTGGCAGCAATAAAACTAACAAATTTAACAACCCAGAGACATAAAAAGCAACAGAGAGCAAGATATCAGTCAAAATCACTTGGAAAAGGTATGGCTGCAGTGATGAGTATTGAAAAAAGTTTCAAGAATCATTTTTATTGTTGGCATTCAATGCAGGTGATAAATTTATGGCCTTGAAAACAGCAGCTGACAAAAAAATCTCACTACAAGGTCCACGGAGAGGTTATTCTGAAAGTTTAATGGAATAGCAGATGTTTAACATTTTTAGGAATTTTTTTTCTTAATAACTGAAGAAGGAGCTTAAAGTTTTGTCCTTTTTCCTTTGTGCCAGAGAATCTCATTTCATGTTGCACACGGGGGCAGGCGTTTTTCACACATTTATCAGGACACTCTTTCTGTTGTTCTAAAGCTCATTGGGATGTTTTAAAGTGAAAAAGGAGTAGGCAGAAACTACAATCGTCTTGTTTTGTCAGCTAATTTTTCATGATTTGACAAATGCAGTGTATTTCCAGTGCATGTTTCCATCAAAGTAAAAGGTGCTTTATTGGTTTAGCTAGTTTAATATTTAAAATGCTGGCAGTAAAAATATAATAAGCCTATTACAAAAACACGTTTCTTTCCTCTTTCATTTCTTAAGTTAAATCTAAAAAAAAACAGGTATTAAATATTTTTGCACCAACAAGGTGCAACAAGGTCCAAAGAGCTATTACTTAAAAACTTCAAAAAATATTTGAGGAAACTGCACAAGTGGAGGACAAAATCCATTATTAAGCAAAGGACACACAAGAACTGGACTGAAAATCAGTGACAATAGGTCTGATGGAGTGGCCCTGTCATGGTTTGGGGATGCATTTCGGCAAAGTGTTGTTGGGGATCTTGTCAAAATTCATTAGAATTATAAACATCCATCAAAGTTTGATCCACCGTGTAACACCATCTGGTAAGTGTCTGATGGGCAAATTAATTAAGTAATAATTACGTTTTCAGCATCACAATGATCCCCAAAACACTTAAAGAACTATTCCTAAATAAAGAAATGACAAAAATGCTGTCTAAGAGAGTTGACGTACCAAACATCGACTCTGAAGCTCATTACAATTGTACAAACTCTTTTTTTCCTTATATACTTACATGTTGTATTTCCATATATGTTTACACACATTTCAATAAAGAAAATGTCCCATTTTCTAAGCAAAATATAATGAAATGAGGGGTTGTTAAGACTTTAAACAGTACTATAAATATGCTGATTTGTTATTGTTTAAAAAGTGATATAATGTAAAGAATGAAAGGAAAAGAGTTGGACCTCATGAAAGTGCTTAGAAAAATGAAATTGCAAAATACTATAGAGCTGAAAATTGGACAAATTTAACTGACTGTGAACTGCTCAGGAAGAGCTGTCTGGTGAACCTTTGGTGGGGATTGTTTTGTCAGCTACAACACTATGGTGTTTGTCACAGACCATAATATACGATACAAACTACAAAGCAATTGGAAAACGTGCCTTCTTCTCAGTGTTTCTCTTCAGAGGTGCTTGTTAGTGTTCACAGAAACTCAGACAAAATCCATAAATGTGACAAGCACAAAGCACATAGCGTCTGAATACAAATAAGCATGTTGATACCCGAGGGGTGGTGGTGGGGAGGAGAGGGGTGGGGGGGGGTTATATTATAATTTACTTTCATTTGCTTTAATGAACTTCTTTTCTCTGTCTTCTCACAACCTCCCTCCCTGTTTCCCTCTCTCTTTCAGAGCCCTTCAGTGCTGACGTCTGGGTGATGATGTTTGTGATGCTGCTGATCGTGTCGGCAGTGGCTGTGTTTGTGTTTGAGTACTTTAGCCCGGTGGGTTACAATCGCTGTCTGGCAGACGGACGAGGTGAGAGGACACACACGTCCATTAACACACAAACACAGACCCACTCGATTCCTGCTGCTAAAAGGTAACAATGAGGTACATTTTTAGGCAATCTGATGTGCTCTAATGCAATCTTAGCCAGCAGGCTTTGTTAACTTGAATGCAGCATTCAAACTGAGCCCTCCAGGCGCTAAATTACTTTGACAATCCCGTCTGAATGAGTTCAACTGGAGCTCTGGGACTTCCTACGTGATGTCTTGAGTGCTTATCTGCATCTATAGTCACTTAAGCTCTTTCACTAATGAAAAGGATCATTGGCAAGAACCAGATAGCTGATCTTAAGTATTCTTAGCATCGCTGCGCAAAAACAAAGACTCCTCTGTTCCTGCATTACAAAATCGTTTCTGTTCTCAAATATTACAGCAGCATTACACCGCCACATCTACGGTTGTAAAACTGCTGAATACAGTTAACAAGATCTGGTACCTTACACTGAAAATGTATGTCAGGTCTAATGATGTCTGACAGTATCAAACAACACTACCCTGTTGAATCAAATGCAGTCTCAGCACTCCATTCATATCAACTTGCCTATCAAAATCAATGGCTCAGATTCATTCTGGGTTTCCTTTTTTTTCCTCTAGCTTTTATATGCTCGCTCTGTTTGACTCTGAGGATTGTATTAAGTTGCCACAATAGCAACCTCTCAAGATAAAATCAGAGAAGTGTTATATTGCTGCTCACAGCCTTTTTTTTCGTTCAAGGACCGAAGGGAATAAAATAGTTTGGAGTAATGTTTCCTACAGTGCTGTTTTCTGAATGTCTTATGGGTTGTGTCACTTAATCGCTGGGTTGTGTAAGGCTGTTGTCCTGTACTGCTGCTGCAGCTGTAGCATATGTAATTGCAGCCTGCTGTGTGCCCATCTCCCCCCCACCTACCTTCGTCCCTCTCCTCATTTCTGTGGTAGGTAGTGTATCCTTCCTGCCACCTTGTCATACTCCCGTAGAGGTAGGTGGAGCAGAGTTACTAGTGTGTAACAGTGGGTTGTCATTGCCATGTCTGGAAGAACAGATGTTGACTGTACAGCATATCCTGCGATCACTGAGAAACTAAAGGATGGGGCTAAATCTATGCCGTGTTGCTCCCATCCATCAAATGAGTCCTTCAATGAGTAAACACAGATAAAGCAAGGTAATACCTGTGATCTGTAAAACTGATCCCTTTTTTTCTCCCATTTTTCTTTGCATCCTCCCCCTCCTCCTCCTCCTCCCCCTCCTCTCCTGTCATTCTGTCTCCCAGAGCCTGGCGGCCCCTCCTTCACCATCGGTAAGGCCATCTGGCTGCTTTGGGGTCTGGTTTTCAACAACTCTGTCCCTGTGCAGAATCCCAAAGGCACCACCAGTAAGATCATGGTGTCAGTGTGGGCCTTCTTTGCTGTCATCTTCCTGGCATCCTACACTGCCAACCTGGCTGCCTTCATGATCCAGGAGGAGTACGTTGACCAGGTGTCAGGCCTGTCAGACAAAAAGGTGTGAATTTAAGGCAATGTGATAGTTTGTGGGGTGAAGGAGCACATGGGTGTGAACACATGTGAGAGTGGGCTACTTAATTTGGAGTGCAACTAGTGTCTATTATATTTTATTAATTTACTTTTTAAATTTAGAATGAATATTCAATTCAATTCAGTTTTATTTATATAGCAGCAAATCACAACAACAGCCACCTAAAGGTGCTTTATTTTGTAAGTTAAGGAGCCTGTATTACTGCAGACAGCAGCCCGCTTTGAGCAAGCACACAGTGGGAAGGAAAAACTCACTTTTAACTGCAAGAAACCTTCGACAAAACCACGCTCAGGGAGGAACAGCCATCTGCTGTGACCGGTAGGGGGTGAGGGGAGGAAGATGAGACAAAAAACCCCCAAAATATTATGGATGAGTGTTTTGATTCAGTGCTTTGAACTTATTTGATCTCTCTGCTAACTTGCTACTGTAGCTAGTTTTGATGCAGGTGCAACATGTGGTTTTCAGAATGGGGCCGTTAGCTTATTGTAACTTTAATGTAGTTTAATGTAATAGCTCAGTCACAGAGTAAAAATAGATAGAACCTCCTTACAACAAATAAAAAAAAAATGCTTGCCTGGTGGTTGCATTTAAATTTTTATCTTTCCTCTGTCCAGAGGTCGAGGGTGTTACACTCTCAACATCTTTCCACACTTGATTGCAAAACGATTGCACAGGTTGCTTCCCATAAGGGGACACAACCCTGTATGGATGGATGGATGAGACTGATGTGCATTTTGAATTTGCCATTTAATCTAGAAAAATAAAAAAATTAATGATTTCATCAAGTAATTAAATAAGAAATAAAACTAAGAAACTAAAACTGCTGCTTTGATTTTTTTCAGCAATTTTATGCTTCTAACATAAATTGCAGATCTTTATTCTGAACTTGATCTGATGTGTCATACATATTTGTCTAAACTTGTCCAAGGATTCTTCACATCTCTAAACAGTTAGTTGATTTTACGCTTGCTAAAGTCCTGCTTAACAGTGCATTAAAAGGCAGCTCACTGCTCTTTTCTCTGTGTGTTTTCTTTTCCCGAAACCCCCCACCGCAGTTCCAGAAGCCTAACGAATTCTCGCCGCCGTTCCGGTTCGGCACGGTGCCCAATGGGAGCACAGAACGCAACATCCGCAACAACTACCGGGACATGCATGCCTACATGACGAGCTTCCACCAGAAGAATGTAGACGAAGCCCTGTACAGTCTGAAGACTGGGTGAGGAGCAGAGAGATAGCGGGCCTGATGTGGGACGCTAGGAGGGAGTTGAAAAGATTTCAGGAGGGAGAAGAGAGACTGTGTTATGGAGCCGTGAGGTCCTGTACTGATGCAATACACAGAAAAGATGATGAAGGAAAAAGGAGAGGGAGACAGAGGAAAAGAGAGCATTCTGGGTAATGTGGGTGGGCAGCGTATCTGCCTGCCACTGGCACCCAGAATAGCAGCGTAGCATGCGTTTGCTCCGAAAGCTAGGTAACATCTTTACTTCCTCTTCACTCTTTCTCTCTGTCTTCAAATGCTTTCACCCACCACGGCTGAAGAAAACAGAACAGGGACGAACCTGTGATGAAGGGCACAGAGGTCCTGGAGCCCTGAGGGGCCCTTGGTGGAGATTTGTCACCAATCTGAAGACCGTCATGTCATTGTATCTGTTAACCCAGGGTTAATATGGATAGAACACAATGCAGAGGTTTTACAGGAAACATGGCAGTTCACCACCCCAGACCCTAAAACACTTTGGTCTCATGGTCAGTTTAGTTACTAAGCTTGAAGATTCGTTCTCAACACTGGAAACAAAAGTGATATATTTTACTTCTTCACATCTGAATGGAATTGGTCATTTAAACAGTGAGGTTTATATTTGAACTCTATGACCGGTGTTTAGGTGTTATCTATCACATGATGACACCTAAGCAATTTCCATGACAAGAGAGCAACCTAAAATAGATTCCTTTCCTCATTACAGAAGAGATAATGGCCTAAATGTCTCCTACCTGGTTTACTGTACTAATTTATATTTTATTTGTATTTTAACTGAATTGCCTCTGTGCTAGTACTGCCTTAAAAAGATCACACAGTCTTGCCTTGTAGCACTTTATATGAGAGAAACTCAATTTCCTTGTAAATTTTCTCAGTGTTTTGCAATTTCTTATTAACTGTTACCTGAAAAAAGAGAATTAATACCAATTAAATCATAAACAAGCATAGCTTGGAGTTTGCAGGCAGTGCAGTGGATACCAGGTCAGGTCAACATGCAAAAATGTGCAGAGACAAACATATCATTAAAAATGACTTACACCTGCCTTTTTTCTTTACTGCCTAATCACACCGTACTTTACAGGAAACCTCTCAGACCATTCAATGACACAGATGATTGTGATTCAGTGTCTTAAAATCTCCATTTGACATAATGAATCAGCGAATGAGAGAGTGATTTGAACATTGTCACTATTTGTGGTGAAGGTGGCTTCACAGCTTTGACTTCCAGCTCATTTTTCTTCTGTCATCCTTCACAGCAAATTGGATGCCTTCATCTATGATGCTGCAGTGCTAAACTACATGGCTGGCAGAGATGAGGGGTGTAAGCTGGTCACCATCGGGAGCGGCAAAGTGTTTGCCTCCACCGGATACGGCATCGCCATCCAGAAAGACTCAGGGTGGAAACGGGCCGTGGATCTGGCAATTCTGATGCTATTTGGAGATGGTAAGGACTGAAATGATGCAATACAGGAAATTAATAAATATTCTAGTGTCTCGTATCTCATATAACAATTATACAAGTTATGCAAGTCATTATAGTCTTAAAAGATTAGATAATTGTCATGTAAATTTAGTTTTTTAAAGATAATGATGTGTTTTTAGTGTCATAACTGCAGTGACTATTGCCTACTGCAGAGAGGTCTTGGGCAAGTAATGTTGTGATAGTGATATTACAGGCAAATTAAATAGACCATTACTTTTAAGAAACTTCTGCTGCAGCCTTAATTTGTACAATAATCATTCAGGTTGAAAATAACAAAGTGAAGTCATGCTCTCATCGGGGTAGTAAAACTGGAGTCATGGAAGGAGCAGTGACTCAGAAGGTGGCCGGTGCTCGCTACGGTGACAACCCAAGAGCCTGCTGATGAAACCCAGCAGTCAGCGAGGCTGTCAAGCTGCAGGATGAGGCCTCGAGAGCCAGGTTGGCTCAGCGCAGGCCTTAATCAACAGCGCGGTGCCAGCAGGCCTGAAAGGCTGCAGCTGCTGTGGCTGTAGAAATGAAAGTTTCAACGGGGGATGGTTTGGTTATTTGGTAGCTCGGGAGGTGTCTTTGCAAAAGCCCGCTTTGGCAAAAAAATTAAATATTGACCTTAACTGAACATTGCTAGGAGTAATGCTGGACAAAGGTGGTCTTGAAATGCTGAACCCTGTAGATGTTGTTTGATTGTTGTGATCGTCTTATGTCTCCACATTGATTTCAGGAACAGGGCCTACGGAACGGCAGAGTGATTAGGTGGAAAAACCAAATTCAGCTCGAACACCTTAAATATATTTGATTTGTTCAGGCTCGGTCTGGAGCACATCAGTAAGGATGGTCCTATACATATATCAGTGACATGATTTGAATGTTTGTCTGCAGCAGTAATGTATCGAAGGGGGTTTGATACGGCCATTAAAATGCTATATTTTCATTTTGACTCTGTTTTGAGTCAAAATAAAAATGTAGTAACTTTGCTTAAGTCAAAGTTTTCTTTTTACCTTTGTAATATTGAACACCCATAGATCATCCACTGTCTGAAATAAGCAGTTTTAGCACCTCTTCTCACTTTAAGCCTCCTTTACTATGATCGACTGCCCCTCGTGAACACAAGGTATGGACAGCAGGTGGGTCTGTTCATCTCAGGTGGGTATGGTTACCAGGTAGGTATCATCTGGTGGGTATAGCCATCTTAAACAGAAGGCTCAGAAAAATAGGAATAGGGATGTCGACTGTCATTCACAAAAATCCAAAATTAGAAAAAAACTGGCCATATTTTATCACACACACACATATATGTATAAATACATATATGTGTGTGTGTGTGTGTCAGAAAAGAATAATAGGTCCACTTGAAAGTAAAGTCCTTCCCATTTTTTGACTGATGTACAGTTTAATAGATACAGACATATAAAAACTTTAAAACTCAGTCTACAATGAAAAGTACATACATTTTTTAAAACCTTCACCACCTCCACTGGGTGATACGTGATATGTGCAGGGAGTTCTGGGGCAGGCAGCACTGAGTGCTTATAACCAGCACATTTATCTTTCTTTAAATTGGTGCTGCAGCTTCATCATATATTATGGTGGCACCATTACATCAATATGGTGTTATTTCAATGTAAAGGAGGCAGAGTCCTGAATACAGGATTCAAAGGAGAGGAACTAGAAAATAATGGTGTTGACACCATCTGTGAAATGTGATACTGTATGCATCACAGAGCAATGCTCTCAGTTTGCCGGTTCTGTTTTGTTTTAAGCTCCAGCTCCGTGTGTTTTGGGTGGTGACTGAAAGAAAGCAGCAGGATGTTTGATGTCATTCTAAAAGAGTGATGATGATGAGAGCACTGATCCACGAGAGGCTTAGTATTGAGCTGCCACCCTCTACATGATCAGAGTATTGGGCTAGCAAACAAGGTTTGGGTACACAGTGATGGTGCAAACTTTGCAACTCCCTTTGGACGAGGGTTGGCTACAAACTGCTGGCAGAGGTTCATGCAGTGAGATAGGTGACAAATGAAACTATAGTGAACCTAGAATGAATTCAGCTCATCTGTATCACAGTCCTGTGAAAAACCAAGTACACTCCATTATTCAATAGCTTGTAGAACCACCTTTAGCAGCAATAACTTGAATTTTTTTTTTGTATGATTTCGTCAGTCTCTCACATCTTTGTGGGGGGATTTTGGCCCAGTATTCTTTACACATTGCTTCAATTTATTGATTTTTGCACTCGTTTTTTTATGCACAGCTCTTTTAAGGTCACAACCTTTGATGTGTGGATTTTGACTGGGCCATTGCAAGAGCTTAGTTTTCTTTTTCAGCTATTCTGTTATAGATTTGTTGGTCTGCTTGGGATCATTGTTCTGTTGCATGAACCAAGCTTTAGGGAGTTCATGGCTGACTGAATGACTGCAATGGGCCAAGGTCCTGTGGCTCAAATCATCACCCCGCCACCACCGTGCTTGACAGTTAGCATGAGGTGTTTGCGCTGATATGCTGTTTCGAGTTGTGGTGGTTTTCTCCAAACATAGACTGTGCATTCTGGCCAAAAATCACCTTGGTCTTGTCTTTCCAAAGAACATTATTCCAGACGTCTTGTGATTTGTTCAGATAAACTTTGCAAACTTAAGTTGTTTTGCCATGTTCATTTTTTTGAGAAAAACAACCTATCCAAACAAGCCATACTGTTTGGGCTTTTTCTAATTGTACTGTCATAACACGCTAACTAAGGCCTGTGGAGTCTGATTTGTATCTACAGAGTTTTTTTGCAGTTTCTCTGAGAATTGCACTGTCTGACTTTGGGGTGAATTGGAGGTGCTGGGATGTCCACTCCTCAGAAGATGGTGGCGTTGTATTAACATACACCTTAATGCTCCGGACCGGAAAACTGAAAACTTTTCTGCTTTTGTAGAAGTGTATACGCTAGATGTCAATCATTTACTCAAGCCCGTAGCATCTGGCTGCTACTTACCCTCTGAATTCCTGAGGAAGCAGTAAGGGTATTCTTAGTTTTTCCTAGGACTGCACTGAAACCTGGGAAAGTTCTTTTTTTCATGTGACTGTACATACTGTAAATCACCAATTGTCACCAACTTGTCAGTGGTGGTAGTTTCTCCACCCATGAAACGTGCAACTGCTGAATGTAGACTGTGTTATTTGTATAAATTAGTCCAGTCAGAAATGTTAACAAGGGAAAAGTTCAAGGGGTACTCAAGGGGGAACTAAAGCACCCCAGGAAAATAGTTTGATGTCCTTAGCATATTCACTCCTGTAGCTGTGAAAGGGAAATGCAGTCTGATTAATTAGTTTAAATGAAATGACTGACCCGGGAGGTTAAAAAGCAGTGGTTTTAGCTAATGGCAACTCTGATATTTTTTTTATTTATATTTATTCAAAGCTAAACTTGAACAACAGTTGTTCGCTGTGTTTAGATTCACACACGGAAGGCTTTACATATGAAAGGAAGGATCATGTGAAACACACACAATGATTTACTGTAAATAAAAGCAAAAAGTAGCAGAGGTTGTCACACTGAGCTAAAAAAAAATCAGTTTCATGATTTTCTCTTTTGTTTCTACGAGGGGTCCAGGCTACCCCCATCTCACCCAAAGATGGTAGGATTTCTAAGTAGGATTTATCACAGGGCTGTTGTATTAATCTACATAAGTGACCTAATGAACTGGAGAGTTGATGGTATATCTATTTGCATAGACAGGAAGAGTCTGTCTGATATTTGTGTGAAACAGAAAATAGAGTCTGACCTTTAAAGTTATATATCCAATACTGTTCAAAAGTCTCGAGCCATCCTGCGTTTCTTTATATTTTGTTTCCAGACTTTCTGGTAATTTTTAAAAAGAGGTCTCGAGGCTTTCAGGAGGACTTTTAAAGTGTTTCTTTGGATATCGACTGCTTTTTCACTAGTTTTCAGTCCAGTTCTTGTAACTGATTATTTTCAGGGATTTTTTTCTTCTTTTTCTCAACTGCTCAGCCAGTGCAGTAAAATCGAACCTGAATAGAAAAACACTCAGTGTTGACGCTATCAGTCATGGATTGGTCTGCCCAGAGCCTTGACGGCAACACTGTTGAAGCAGTTTAGGATCATTTTGACTGAGAAGAGAACAAAAGGCAGCCAACATCCAAAGAAGAGCTTTCAATGTCTTTCAAGAAGCCTTCAAAAACATTTACTCAAGACTACTTAAAGAAACTACCAGAAAGCTTGTTCACAGAAGTTCACGATGTGTTGAAGAATAAAGGTGGTAAATAATAGTGAAACTACCCGCCTTGGTCTTGGTACTACCATTACATTTTGTACCTCAGGAAAAGTTAGATATAAAAGACACAACTGTTCCTGATGTGAATCTTTGCCTTCAGAGAATACACCTTCTCCACTTCGACTGATAGCATGTCCTCCACACTGCTCACCTCACTACCTGCCAGATCCTATACTCTACAGCACGCTGACACACACTCACACATACACAGATGTGGCCTTCCAGGTGCTATCACTTTCCATTGTGTCGTGCGAGATGGATAAAGAGGTCAGTACGGAGAGAACATTCACCTTGGATCAGATCGTTCGGAGTCAGATTGATCCAGACGTCGACACACACTGTTGGGAACTTCCCGAGTGGCGTACATTAAAGTGCTGGCTTGTGAAAGGATGTGATTGTGACATGTAGCTGTGTGGATGCTTGAGTGTTGTGACACGTCTCCACGAATTTATCCAAATGGAAGTAAAATCTTGCCGTGTACACGAGGCCAGCACATCAAGCATTACCTCTCGTTACCTCTTGCAGATTGTTTGGCTGTCAACACACATACAGGTTAAGCGATCAGACTCATCGATGTTTGCTCATTTCTGTTGCTTCCTGTTTGAGTCAAGTTGTATGCAGAGAGGAAGGGGTCAGTAGCGGCTTTGCAACAGGAAATAGTGGAACTGCATACAGAACAGCAAGGAATGATGCAGGATCAGGAGGAACAGGTAAAGGTGGAGGAGAGGGGTGGGGTGGGAACAATGAAAAATAAGAATAAGCAGAGCAATAGGAGAAGAACTTTAATCATAGATATTTCTTTCACATGATAAATTCTGCACGTTAATCTAATTTATCATCAATTTGGTTCACATTCTACAAAAAAGCGCATACTATGCAGATTTAATAGCAGTAAGTATTCAGTTTGGAGAGCTGTTGCAAACTGTTTAGATGAATCAGTCATGCTGGAGCTAAACATCTGTTTGGAAATTTAAAGGGAATCAATGAATTCCCATTTGTGCTTTGTAGACACAAGTCAGTCTAAAAAGTAGGTTATTCTATCAAATATTTCTCAGGTAATCTCCCACCACTTTGATCATTTAAATTTCCTTTTTGAGGCCATTTATTACCCATATCTTTCTGCCCTAATGTGACGTGATGCTCATTCCATTGTTTCAGCTCTGTTGACAAAAGTAGTTCTTTAATCACCAAAAAAATCACCTTGCAACAGTTTGCATTTCCCCAAGTTGAAAGATTATACTCCTTGTTTTAGTCCATCCAATGACTATCTGTGTGTTACTCATCAGCATGAAAAAACTGTCAGCCCCCCCACTTTAATACTACCACATAACACTGTGCTCCGTATCCCTCACTGAGGCTCATTTTAGGTCTTAATGTACCAACCTACTGTTTGTCCCAGCAAGTCTAATACTTTGGTTTTATCAATGGAGTCTCAAACACATGCACAGCTTTGCCGTCTTCATTGGCACTGTGTCTCCTACTCTCACCTCGACATATGGACATAGATGACATGTATATTTTGTTTTTTAACATGCAGGGTTAATATTTTATCCTAAGCAACAATCTTTCCCTAAACCAAAGTAGTTTTTCGTCAGTACACCCAAACAAAAATTAAATTAACACAAAAGTTAAAAAATGTAACTAAAAGCAGAATGCATCGATTTGCAAATATTCTAAACCCATGTTTTATTCACAGTAAAATGCAGAAAACATGAAAATTTGAAAGTGAGACATTTTAATATTTCATAAAACAAATATTAGCTCATTTTGAATTTGGCAGTAACACCTTTCATAAAAGTTGGGCAACAAAAGGCTGGAAAATTAAGTGGTACTAAAAAGAAACAGCTGGAGGAACATTTTGTAACTAATTAGGTGAACTTTCAACAAGTCAGTAAAATGAGTGGACCATCGAGCGGCAGATGGCCACCCATCCCTGAGCTTCATTCTTCTGGAGGTTTCTTCCTGTTAAAAGGCATATTTCCTTGCTCCTCTGCTGTCACGCAAGTGATTACACATGGGCTGCATGCGATTGTTAGGGTTTTCTCTGTATTATTGTAGGGTCTTTACCTTACAGCATAAAGTTGTATTGTTGTGATTTGGTGCCATATTAACCTCTTAAGCCCCCTGATACGGGGGCAAAAGGCAGGAGATCAGTTAGGCTTGGGGCTTAAGAGGTTAATAAAACTGAATTGAACTGAACTATAAAGAGAGCATGTTTGACAGGCAGAGTTTCTCAGAGGCAAAGGTGGACAGAGATTCCCCAATCTGCAAATAAAACTGTGTCTGCAAGCTGTGGAACTTATTCCTAATTATAGAATATTGTTCCGCAATGTAAAATTGCAAAACTGAAGTTCTAATCATGTATATTGCATAGTATCAGCAAAACATCCAGAGAATCTGGAGAAATCTCTGTGCGAGGGACAAGTCCATAAATCAATACTGTCTGTGATCTTTGGGCCCTCGGGCAGGACTGCATGATTCTGTCATAGAAATCACTGCACGGACTCAGAAATCAGTGTCTGTGAGATGACTGCGTCATCTAAAAATGTATGTTAAAGGTCTATCTTGCAAAAACGTAGTCGTATATGAAAATGATCCAGAAACACTGCCGTATTCTTTTGACCTAAGCTCTTTGAAAATGTAATAAGACGAAGTGGAAAATGTGAATTCTGAATTTAAAATTCTTTTCGTAAAACATGGATCCTGCATTCTCCAGACCAAAGAGAAGAGGCTCCATCTGGCTTCTAATCAGAGCTCAGTTCAAAAGCCTGAATCTGGTGTTAGAGCATTCTCATTCCCAACATGTAACATACCGACGATTTGTAACAGCCCGAGGCGTTGCATAGTAACGCAAAAGGTACCCTTCCACATCCCTTTGAGACCATCCGGATTCTCAATTGAATCTAACAGATTACCGCTTGTGGCGGTAACACATCTCTGTTTCCGGAGCAGAGGCTCCAGCCCTCCATTTCAGGCCTAACTATAACCCTAATCCTTAACCAAAACCTTAACCCTATCAAATCGTGTTTTCCAAAGTGATTCCAAACAGCTCTCATGCCTCCGAACGCATAACATACTGACGATTTGTCACATAGTGTTGGGATGGGAACATGTTCGTTAGAGTCTAATGACCTGGAAAGGCACCATTGATGCTGAAAGGTATATACAGGTTTAAGAGCAACATTATTATGCAGATAATAATGGACTCAACTTGTGATGTTGCTGCCATCAAAGTCAAAATGACCTTATTTTGTTCTTACATTTTCTTTGTTTAAACATTTGATATGTTTTCTAAAGTGCAAAACACAAAACTCCTAAACGATCTACAATGTAATCTGCGTGTGTTGAAAATACCAGCAATAATTAAAAAAAATGTGCATATGATACAAGTGTAAATAATCCAAAACCACTGAGCACTGGTTTGAACAAAGTCACTGTGCTCTGCTGCTTCGTGATATTTTCTATGTAAACTCAGCAGTGGGTACATGATGTTTGTTCATACTTGTTTATCCATGTCTTTTTATTTATTTTGTTTTTACTATTTGCCTCATTAGGAAGAGTAGTGGAGTCAAAAAGTTCTTATTGGACTTTGTTGGTGTTAATTTGTTGGTATTGTTCACTGTAAATTGACAAACACTGCAATAAATGCACAGCAATCGTAATTGTGTAGGGAAAATGATATTGTGTCAACCACTTCTCCCTCCACCGCTCCAACCTCCTGATGCAGACTCTATTGTTCTATAAAACAGAGCCATTACCTCGATGTATTTAATCATCAGGACACTAGTGTTGAAGGACTTGTCAAATCTGGTAGAAAAACAGAATTTGACCCCTCGGGATACAAACACAGTGAACACAACCACACCTATGTGTGCAAACATTCGAACACGCAATAGTTTTATGTAAGCAGCGGGAAAATACGTTATACACACCATAAGCTCATACACAGATCAAACAAATCTCTCTGGACGTGTCCTCCCCCTTTAGTAATCTCCCCAGGGATGCGGAACTGGCGGCGACACAGTTTTTAGACGGAAACCCTTCTCACATGACGATGCACACTTCCTCTCCTAGGACTGCTGAGTCCCAGCAGGCAGTTGTATTTCTGGTCCCCCCCACCAACACAACAAAGGGGTTAGCCTTGCATAAGCAGTCCTTAATGAGGAGGCTTGTCTGGGGGGCATTCAGTCAGAATAATAGAACGTGACATTTGTTGCATGTACATGAGACCTGAGCTGTTTTTGGCAACAATGGCCCATCTAAAAAAACCAAACAAGTGCCGTCTTGTTTTGTACACATATTTATACATTTAGACACCTACAAACCCATCTGCATGTCACACTTGACCAGCGCTTTTGACCGGTGTGTATGTGTCTCCAGGTGAGATGGAGGAGTTGGAGGCCCTCTGGCTGACGGGCATCTGCCACAATGAGAAGAACGAGGTGATGAGCAGTCAGCTGGACGTGGACAACATGGCAGGGGTCTTCTACATGCTCGGGGCTGCCATGGTTCTGTCATTCATCACCTTCATCTGTGAACATTTGTTCTACTGGCAGCTGCGCTTCTGCTTCATGGGCGTGTGCTCTGGAAAGCCCGGATTCACCTTTTCCATTAGCAGAGTGAGTGTCCTCGTGTTGTATTTTAGGTCTGACCTCTGTCCTTCTGACAGAAAGATCACAGGAGTGGCTGTTTTAAAACCACTGGCTGTGGTTGAGGGGGATAGAGTCAGTCAGGGAGATGCGATGACTCACCGGAGCTACCTGCGGCTTCTTTTTTTTTTTTTTTTTTAGCTCAGGCTGTAAAAAAATACTCCAGATAGCTGCTAGAGCCCATTATTATCTATTCAAACTCAATTTAATACTGCCAGTCATAGACAAAGAAGGTGTTTATCCTTTATCCAATTATGTGCATTTCAGTGTCACTTTTGTTAGTTAACATCTATTTCATATTTTATTTAGTAGAGTTAATGCAACAAGAAGAATACATATTTTACTTTATTGGTGGATTCCTTTAGAGATCATTGCAGGGCAGTAACATAACTGACCTCTGAAAGCACTGATATATGGGTTTACAACAGCTGCATCTTAAATAAATAACATATGTCCTTCCAGAAACTGATCTTACCCTCTGCCAGCCATCTTGGTAACACCTCTGGGGAACTTATTTGGCATTTAATTCGAGGTCCCTGTCACACTTAACAGGGAGAAATCCATAACTTTGTAGTGGTTACCAGAACTGCATGTTCACATGAAATGGTGAAAAACAGCTTCAAAAGATAGCACTTAGACTACACATATGAGAAGTTATGCAACGTTACAGCATCCAGGAGCGACAACAGCAGCTTGTCCTAAAGAGCACTGAGCAAATGCTGTGCTAAATTACATGATCAGTACAGTAAGACAAGAAAATCTGAGTGAACTTGGGTGCATTTTTGTCTTTTCTATGATGACAAGTCGATATGTTGATGTTGAAGCTCTGCTGTTCACATGTCAGTGCAAAAACAGAAAAAGGAAGAAAGGACACTTCATGGCCCTGGTGTTCGATCCTGCAGGTGCTTCTCAGCAGGCCAGGTATAAGTACAAAAAAGAGAAACAAAACCCAGGAAAACTTTCAAAAAAAAAAAAAGGTAGTGCAAATATGACCGTAAAGAAGTACTGAGACACTTTGTCATCAGCTAAACACCCGATAACGCCCATCAACTCTAACACAAATGGCTTATCCTGTATTTTTATCAGTTTTGTTACATCCTCCTCCCTTCACCTCCAACCGGTCATGGCAGATGACCGGCCCTCATCGATGACAGCCTCGTTCTGCTCTAGGTTTCTTCCTGTTAAAAGGGAGTTTTTCCTTCCTGCTGTCACCTAAGTGCTTGCTCATAGGGGCATGAGCACAGGGAGTCATATGATCGTTGGGGTTTTCTCTGTTTTCTCTGTATTATTGTAGGGTCTCTACCTTACAATATAAAGCACCTTGAGGCAATTATTGTTGTAATTTGGTGCTACATTAATACAACTGAATTGAATGGAATTGATTGAACACAAAAAGTAGGCAAATGTGCTTCTGTCTGTTAGAAATAGCTGCACTTGGAGCTGAGGTGAAAAGCGAGCCATCGTCAAGAAGCGAGACACAGAAATCATTAAGATTTGGACACATTTTCAGAGCCTCTCTCCTGGAAGTCATTCATTGTGCCGTGCTTGTTTGTAAGCAGAGGGAGTTAGCATGCTAAAAATGAAACCTGAGAGAAGCTGAAACCTTTTTTTTTTTTTTTTTTACCTTTTCACCTCCTCCTCATGTAAATTGGGTCCATATAAATAGTCATTTGAGGTGTCAAGCATTTGCATAATGTTACCTTTTAAGAAGCAGGTTGCTGTTGTATGCAAATTGCCTTAGTTATTATTACCCAGGAAAAAGGGACACTGCTGTTTATGTGTTTGGTCTTAAGGATGAAGGTGTTTCTAATTGTAAGGTAATCTGGTTTACACCTACTCAGAATGACCAGAAGGACAGTAAAAGAGAGTACAGGCCATAAGCGCTACTGAAGCACGCTGTCGTCTGTGTTTTTGAAATGGAGGAAACCTCCATCTGTGTTAGATTTCTTTTTTTCTTTTTTTTACAAAGCGTGAGAAGAGCTTGTCACTTGTTGAATTAAATAAATTCTAGTTGCAGACAAATTTCAGAATTGCTTCCTACAACTCAAGAGCGGTTTAGTCAAGCAGATGTCTGTCATACATTTCCATGCCTGTTTGAAGATTGTAGCTGCGCTGCGAGAAAGGAGAAATATTTCCAAATGGCAGGGCAGGTCACATAAAGCAAGAAGGAGACAAGTGATGGGACAGCAAGGGGCTAAGAAAATTCAGAGACAGATCAAAAGATAAGTTAGCAACAGTCATGATAAAAGAATAAAACTGGTAACAGGACAAAGGGTAGCAGAGAACAGACACAGCGGTGTGCTGAGAACCTGTGTTTCATTACCTTTCACTGCAGCTGTAGTAGCGATAGATGCAGACAGATAAAGACAGACAATCCCATCGGAGCGGCTGCTGCTCACCGAAGCACCCGGAAACGGAGATAAGGCAGACCCAAAGACAGAATGGAGGCATAAAGGAAAAGAGGGGGTGGGGGTGGTTGACAAATCGCATTCATGAAAGTGACTAAGAGGCAGACGGAAACTGTTTCTGACAAGTTGACGCCTTTGAGGAATACTGGCCTGCACACTGGCTGGTGGGTAGTGCGTCCTCGACCTTTCAGAGTTGGCTGTTGCCTAAACCAGAGATTCCCCCAGCCCCCATTTAAATATGCTTGTTTGACTCCACTCGCAAAATCTTCCGCTCACATGAAAATGCTGCTATTACTAACCAACCATAGCAAACACACACACACACACACACACACACACACTGATGGATGGTGAAAATTTAGTCAGTGTTTATATATTTTACCTCTGAGACAAAAGTGATTGATCTCTATTTTTTTTGTTTGTTTGTTTATAAAGAGAAACAAGTAAGTAGAAAGACAGCAAGGCGAGTGTCTGGTAAATTTAAATGACATCGATCAAACCCATTGACTCACTTGCTCCCCTTGTGATATCAATTAAGGCTCTGATCTGCTCTGTCTCTTCTCACTCAGTTCTCTGTGTCTGAGGTTGAGGGCTGAGCAGCAGCTGTGAGGGTCCTCGTCGTTCCCCAGAGAAAATTCATTTATGAACTCAGACCCTATTACTGTTTAATAGTGTGTAAACAAGAGGGTGGTCATAGAGAACATGGCAATGCATTAACCTCTCTGCCTCTGCCTGTTTCTGTTTGCCTCCCTCTCCCTCTCTCCCTCTCTCTGTCTGTCTCTGTGTCTGGTATCTGCCTCCGTCTCTCTTAACATTAAACCCTTCTCTGGTTCTTGACTCCTTACTCCTGCCACACATTTTGCTGTTATTGTGATCTCTCTTGGGAGTCATACCTTATCACACTCACTCTTTCTCCCTTCCATGGTCTCACCCTCTCTTTATCTCTCTCTACCTTCCCTTTTCTTCTCATTATCACTCTGCAGGGTATCTACAGCTGCATCCATGGAGTCCAAATCGAGGAAAACAAGTCCACCATAGACTCCCCCTCATCCACCATAAAGAAGAACATGAACAACACTCACTCGAACATCCTGCGGTTGCTCCGCACTGCCAAGGACATGACTGCTGTTCCGGGCGTTAACGGCTCTCCACACGCCGCCCTGGAATATAGCCACAGCGGTCGTGAGTCGGCTATATACGATATCCAGGAGCACCGGCGCAGCCTGGTGGGTCACCCTGTAGACTGCAAGTCTGCGCCACCCTACATGCCAGAGGACAACATGTTCAGTGACTACATCAGCGAGGTGGAGAGGACTTTTGGCAACTTGCCCCTGAAGGACAGCAACTTGTACCAGGACCATTACCGGCACCACCACCCGGCTCTGGGTATGTCCGGCCCCCCGCCAAATAGGCCGCGTAGCTTAGGCAGCGCTAGCTCGTTGGAGGGGGGCATGTTCGATTGCGACAGTTTGGGGGGAGGGGTAGCGCCTATCTTCACCACCCAGCCCCGCCCCTCCATGACTCACAGGAATACCAGTAAATTTGACCTGATCGCTGGCCACACCCCTGCGGATTCCAGCCAGGGTGGGTTCAAGGGCAGCAATGTGTACGGCAGGTTTTCTTTCAAAGGAGGTGCATCCAGCACGGGGCTCATCGGGGGGCATGACAGGTACTGTGGGGGTGGGGGAGGCTCAGGGGGTGACGATGGGAACATTCGCTCTGATGTGTCGGATATCTCCACGCACACCGTCACCTACGGCAACCTGGAAGGAAACGCCAAGCGGCGTAAGCAGTACAGGGACAGCCTGAAAAAGAGGCCAGCCTCTGCCAAGTGCAGACGGGAGCAGGACGAGATAGAGCTGAGCGGCTTCAGGAGGAGACCCCACCACCACACCGTCCACCACCACTTCCCCCACGGGCCCCAGGCACACCGCACGGTCTCACCTCCCCTGGAGCGGAAGAGGGGAGGAGGAGGGGGTAATGCTTCACCTTACTTATTCCGCAGGGATAAAGAGAACCTGAGGGATTTCTATGCGGACCAGTTCCGCTCCAAGGAGGGCAAGGCCATGTGGGAGCAAGAGGGTGGAAGTGGTGTGGGCGGTGGTAGCGGTGGTGGTATCTGTAAAAGCTTAGTACCTGTGGAAGACTTCCTCAAAGGTAAAGAAAAGAAATCGGATGGGCTTGGCCCGGTGTCGGCAGGGCAGCAGGCTCACACCTGCTGGGAAAAGGGGGTGTCAGGGATAGGAGGGGGTGGCATAGCGGGGGGTGACTGGGAGTGTCGTAACTGCCACAGTGTGTGCCACCATAGTGGAGGAGGCAGCACTTGTCCAGTTAGTGGAGTTGGGGGGACCAGCAGTCGTCCCAGCTCCGCCACATCCAAACGCTGTGACTCCTGTAAGATTCAGCCGAGCAACCTTTATAACATTAGTGAGGATAACAACATGATGTTCACTGGAGTTAAGGGTAGCGTAGGACCCAGCCAAACACAAACTCAGGCACAGCGCAGGAAGCTAGGGCCAGGCGGGAGGGTGTTACGGAGGCAGCACTCATACGACACATTTGTGGACCTGCAGAGGGAGGGGGCAGGTCGCATGGGGATGGGTGGGGGCGTTGGGGGGCAGTTTCAACAGCCCCGGAGTGTGAGCTTGAAAGACAGAGATCGCTTCATGGAGGGCCCCAGCCCTTATGCTCACATGTTTGAGAGGTATTCAGGTGATAGAGAGTCTCCCATGTTTGGAGGGATAGGCGGGGATAGGGCCAAGGGAGGCTCCTCCTGCAGTTTGTTCCGTGGAGGCGAAGGTGGGTTGCATCGGCGGTCGGTGGGGGAAAGAGACCTGAGGGACAGAGATAGAGCTATGATGGGAGGTGGGGGCTGTGGTGGTGGTGGTGGTGGTGGTGGTAGCAGAGGGGCCGGGACTTACTCCTTGTCTAAATCTCTCTACCCAGATAAGGTGAACCAGAATCCCTTCATCCCAACCTTCGGCGACGACCAGTGTCTTTTACACGGTGCCAAACCGTACTACATCAAAAAGCCACAGACGCAGCAACAGCAGCAGCAGCAGCAGCAGCAACTTCTCAACAACAACCGAGGAGGAGGGGACTTCCGCAGCTCCATGGGAGCAACTTCCTATTTGCCCGCGTCCGCCACAGCTGGGGTGATGTCCAATGTGGCCCCCAGGTTCCCCCAAGAGCTGTGTCTGGGCGGGGTGGGAGGGCCCATGGGGAACCACCACGGGGGCAACAAGCTACTGCCTGGGGGCAGGGACACGTTAGGTTTGGGGCAGGGACAGAGACCATTCAACGGTGCCAGCAATGGACACGTTTATGAAAAGCTTTCCAGCATTGAGTCAGACGTTTGAGAGCGAAGACAGTGGAAGAAAGAGAGAGGCGAGAGGGAGGAGTTGAAGTGGGCGAAGAAAATGAGGGGAAGAGGAAAAAGCAGAAACAGCACAGGCTGATGACCTCTCTGCGTGAAGAAAATGACAAGGCACAATTGTGTGTATGTGTGTGTGCGCGCGCGCGTGTGTGCTGTTCTCACTCCACTAAATGGAAAGAATTTGGACAATGCGCACAGGCCACTGCCGGCTAAGCTGTGGTGAAGTCCGGCGGGAGACAAGTTTTTAATGAGAAGAGAGGATTCTGGTGCTGCTCCGATGCTCAGTGAAAGATCTAAAGGGAGGGAGGGAGGAATGGGAGGGAAGTAGTAGGGAAGGGGGGGTGAAATCAAATTTCCAGCCTCTGCTCTCGTCACATGCTCTTTGTCTTTCCCTCCCTCCTGCAGCTCCTCAACACCAAAACAAACGTTTTGTTTAGCAACGGAAATACAATCATGAATGAGAAATCAGCACTTCTGCTGAAGTAACAGGGTACACTAACAATAACAATAACTGTATTGATAATGTTAATAATATTATTGAATATTATTCCAGTGTTTAATGATGATCGGTTTGGATTGTTTTTAACATTTATTTATTTGAATAGTTCATGTTACATATTTGTATGATGTTGATTCTTTCTTAGCTTACCAATTTACAGGAGTCTGATAGACCCGATGTCGGTACAGATCTTATTTTTCGTGGGGGGTGAGGGTGAGGGGGGGTTCCTGTAATTTGGACTCTTCTTTGCTATCAATTCTTCATGGTCTTTTGTTTTGTTTTCTTTTACTTTTCTCACTTTTGATTGCCGTGAAGTGTACGTAAAAGGCATGATTTGCTGAGTACATCGTATGTACTTGGAAAATTTGCAAAGGTCTTTTTTTTCTCAGCTGCAGAAACGACATCATCATACTGATTTGCCGTTTTGCTGTCATTTCTTTCTGCCTGGCAGTTCCAAATGGGTCTCACATTTTGAGCTGGATGTGCCTTAAAGGACTAATACTGATTCTCCATCTATCTTCTGTTGGAAAGACAGATTCACCTGCGAGTAATTAATCAATTGGTTTGAAAACTGAACATCCAAGTCACCATTTCCAATACGAGAGCAGAGTTCGAGGTGTTTAGCTGACTGTATAACACAAAGCTAGACACAGAGGAAGCTTAAATTTGCACTTTGATCCCTGACCAATAAAAGAAAGCAGCGGCAGGATCGCACAGTTTAAATGCAGAATCGTCTTCTTGTATTAACGCCACAGTTAATCTAACCACAAGTAATTTTCCTTGAAATCATTTACCTCCACAAGCTTCATCACTCCTCCCCTCCTCATAACAGATGACCCAGAAGTCAACTATCCATTAATTATGTGTAAATCGTATTTAATGTCCTCTTGTTGCTGCCGTGGCGTTTCATTGGGTCTGGCTCAATTGGCCGTGACAGTTTTTCTGTTCAGGACAGGAACATAATGGACTTTCAGAGAGAGGCCTCTGTTTCTGGTATAAGCAGTTAATTTTTTTATGATTACTGTTACAAGCCTTGCCTGCCACATTAGATAGTCACATTTGAGGAATGGCAAGAGGGGTTTATCGCTGTATTGTGCAGGTGTCAACGACCACAGCGGGCTCGTGAACTTTTTTTAATACACAGTCCCACATAATTATCTCATAACTCAGATCAGTGCCACCGCAGTTTAAAAGACACTTTTCAGAAGATCTGTACATTTTAAAAAAAGTTTGCAGTCAGCTTAGCTGAGCATAAAGATTGAAGATAACAAGGGGAAGTAGCTAACCTGGATCTATCTTGGAATAATAAAATCCACATATCAGTGCCTCCAAGGCTCACTAATAACGTGTTCTATCCTATTAGTTTAATTATCTCAAATTGACATAAATACTTTTTCAGAGAGCTTGTAAGCTGTTGCCATGCCAGAAACTTCCATTTTTAGCACATCCAGCCAAAGGTCCAATAAGCTTCTGCCATGGTAAAGCATCCATCCACAATTCAAAAGAATCGCTACTCCTCTGAGAGTATTAGTTAGATTTCAGTGAAATGTGCACACAGTGATCCCCTAATCAATCATCCAGATAGTGCTCAAGGTCAGGGTCACATTTGTAGGGCTCATAAGCCTACTACATCATTGATGTTCTGGTTTATTAGCAAGACAGTGACTACTGTTTTATACTCCTGTTTTGAAGCCTTAATCCTAGTATTATTGAACTCATCGTCTGTTTTTATTTCTTTCTGGAAGGAGAAGTGACTGTTAGCATGGTGAATCTATTCACTGGACATATAATTCATTGTAGGCATACCGCTCCTCACCTATAAGAGCTCAGTAACATAGAAATAAAATACCACATGTTTTGGACAGTTTGTTACAGCATGTGCTTTCTTTACTAATATTATTAAAATTGCTTCAAAAACAGTCAAAATGTCCAGTTTACTGAATTAGCTGAAGTTAACCCTAGCACACAGCTAGTAGCCTAGCTTAGACTAGCCCCTCCCCCTGTCATTCCAAACAGCAAATTATGTGTTGGCTAACTATAAGATTTTATTAAATTTAAATAGATGAGTTATACAAAAGAACCTCTTCCAATTTATAAAAGAAAAATAAGCTATAAAGACCAAAAACTGTTATTTTTTAAACAAATTTATTTTTTATGTAAAGTCAGCCAACTTAATATGGAAGTCTATAGGGAATTGTTTACCTCAAAACGCCATTAAAGGAACTACAAATCAAATTCAGCTTCATTTTTCAGCCCTGGGCTTGCTGGTTGGTCTCCAGTTTATGCTAACCCAAGCTAACTGACTGTAGCTTCATAATATCAACCTTCTAATCTACATTAGCAACATGTCACCTTTTCCTCCAGGTTATTATCCTGCAGTGGACCTGGATATATAATAAATGTACCCCTCTGTGCTCTCGGTCATCCTTTCTACACTCATCATTAACAAATCCCTCAAATAAAACATAAAAAAAAAATCTCAGTATGTATTGTAGCCTTGATTTCTCCCTCCACCCAGCCCTAATCTGTTTCACATGCTGAGATTTTTGATGAAGAAGAGAATTTGCCCTCAAGTTCAAGGTCCTGTGTGGATTGTGTCAACTGCAGACTTTTGTAAGGGGGGAAAACAGAGTAAAGAGATGTAGGCGCACTAAAATAAGGTGGGACGCTGTGTGAAAAACACCACCTTTATTATCGATTGACTTATTTTTATGTTGCTAAAAAAAAACAAAAACAGGCAGCTTCCAAATCCACATCAGACACTCAGATGATCTCTGCTCTGACTGAATATGAAGGTGAAAACTAAGCTGTGTATTTCCTAAGTTTCCTGCTCTCTCTGTCCTTTAAATTGTATTATTATTCATGAAAAGTATATTCTACTTAAAGTCACTGGTCCAGTTTGACTTGAAGTCATGTTGCCAAACCAAATTTTGATATCTACAAAGCACAATCCTGTCTGAATGGATCTAATACTTAGTTTGTAGAACATCCCAGTAAATTTTTTAGAAGACTTTCCTTCCCTTGGTGGACAAGTCAGTATGTATGATACAAGGGTGATGATGAGGGGCGGGGGGTGTCTAGTGTTTGTAAGCACTTGCATGTATACACTTTTCTTTATTTCTGTTTTTTAACTTTCAATTTTAGCCCAAAAAATGTGTGTTTTTGAATGATATTTGGAATTTTATCACTTTCACTGGTACTGATGATCCATGTAGTACTATAGGTGTGTGTGTGTGTGTGTTTTTGTAAGAGAAGAGCGATCTAAAAGTCAAAATTTTCAATTTCACTCAAATGCTGAATCTGAGTAAAACTTTTCACTATGGTAAAGATAGAAGACACTTTTCTTTTCTTTTTTTTTTACTGTTAACCTTATATAACTTTCTTGATAGTTTCTGGCTCAGTTCTTGCTTTACACACTCGCTGTCACTTAAAAAAACATTTTTCCCTCTCATTTCAACAATTTTTTCCCTTTTGAATATAGCTCATTATTTCTGTTATTGTATGTGCCTGAAAACATACGCTTGATTACCTCTGTGTGTGCTCATATGGGAGGCAGAGTGCGTGTGAGAGATATAGCTGTTTGTTGTACATGTACTATAAAGCTGTATGTAAATACTTTACCTCACGCTCATGGACTTTTGATAAAAACCTGTACAAAACAACAGCAGAGAGTACATCTATTTGGGATAAATCTTTCATTCTGAGATCCCCAATGCAGAACTGCTTTTTGTAATGACTTCAGGCCAGGATACGTGCAGTCATTTATTATCACACAGATAGTGCACACATTTAACGAGTGTTGCGTTTTGGGGGTTTTTTGTTGTTTTTTGACCAGTTAAGAAGGCTGTGTGTTTTTTTTTCCTCGCGAGGGGAGATCGTAAAGCACTGCCAATAATTGCTATCCAGAAAGCACAATAGATTATCTATTGCATTTTTACAGAGGTGTGGTCTCTTTTTTTTGTCCCTCTTTCGCTAAATCTTCTGTTATATTGTGTTTGGTCATATAGGAGATTGAACAAATCTATTCCCGAGCTGTACAGATTGTTAAAAATGTACATATGTCAAAAAAAAACTAGTTCATCCTTGGATTTTTTTTGTATGGAGAGAAATTACTTGTGTGCAGAGAGTATTTCAAATTTGATTGAATATTTAGTAATATTGAAAAATGAGATTAAACACAGTCAATGTGAAAATAAGTGCTGAGAAATATTATTCTTCTGTCTCTTTGGAATAAAAGTGTTAAGTATTAATAAAAAATAAGAAATTTCAGCTGGTTGGTCTTTTCTTTTTCTCCTGCAGTTTATGTGCATGTCTGTTGGTCGACCGTGATGTCACACGAAGGGATCACATTGCTGTGTCCATGTGCGGTCCTGTGACATTATGGCTGCTGCAGAATGCCATCTTTTTTGCTCTTTCATTGCATCTTTTGCTTGTCATTCTCTGTTTTCCAGTGGGAAGAGAAAAACCACAAAGAGGCATGAGAGAGGCAGAGGAGATAAGGAGAACAAAAAATAATGGGAGATATATTGAGGGAAAGGAGAAGTGATGCAAACTGAACCGAGCAGCAGAGATCAAAGCCCCCAAAAACCTGTCTCTCCCCCTCCCCTTACTCTTCAGACTCTCTCTTTACTCTTGTCCAGCAACAGGAGTTATTTAAAGAAACCAGCCGGTTTGAAAATGTACCGATGCCTTGCCTACAGATTTGGAGGGAAGGTTTTTTTAACAGCTGCAGTCCTGGATGGTTGAACAGAACAAGGTGAGGCATAGGTAGAAATAACCTTTTCATAAGTTAATCAGCTTCTGAAAAAAAGAAAAAGAAAAACATCAGCCTTTTTTTTTTTGCTTGCTTCTTCGATCCCTCCATCAACCCAACAACCCCAGGATGCATTGCAACACATGTAACTACTTCTTGACAATTAACTGTTACCTAGCAACTGGCTCTTTTTGCTGAGATGGGGAGGGGTGTAGAAAGAGAGACGGGGAGGGAGATTTATACAGTATTCCCACGGCATCTTAACTGGATTGGATGCAACAATGCATTGACAATACAGTACCAAAATGGAAAGTACAGCCTGAGCTGAACGCCCACATGTAGCAGCGAAGGGGGAAGGGGACGTGCAGGGAGAGAGGTGTGGTGGTTTGATATACAGTATGGGGGGGGGGGGGGGGGGGGATCAGTGGTGGAAGATTTAAAAAAGGAAGGAATTAGCGTGCAGCTGCAAGTTGAAAGTGAGAAAAAAAAGTGAGAGAATGGACACGCCACCCTGCAGTATGAGATGAGGATGATAAGTGAAGTTGTAGAAGAGGAGTAGGGAGAAGCTGGTTGCTGTAGAAACACTTGGCAAAGTTTTAATGAAGGCATAAAGTTGGCTGTCTGCGCTCAAGACACGCACACACACAATCACCATACGCAAACAAACATTATAATTATGTTAGAAAATAATAGGCACCCCCTGCTGGGCCCATGAGGGTCGTTCCTGGACTTCAGCTGAAATAAATAAATAAATAATTGAAGATCAGCCTCCGTGAATCGGTGTAAAGCCGCGTGTGATTACGGCGGCAGACGAGCACTGACACCCTGTGGCAAAAACAGGGCATCCGCCTTGTTGGGACACGCACAGGTAGCAGGAGAACAGCCTTCATCTGCAGCGTTGCAGACGTCCACGCCTCTCACCGTCAGCCCTATGTGTGCGGTTAGGTGTCTGCCTTTCAAAGGTTATTTGTGTAATAAATATAGGCTTGAATATTAAATCAAGTAACGCACACTTAATGTTTCCATGAATAAAATTAGTTGTGCTGTGGACTTATTTTAAGGGTGTATTTTTTTCCTGTTTTGGGCATAAAATAAAAAAACTTATCTAAATTATCTAAAAACCTCCATTTTTATTATGTCCTCTGCAGGCAGGACTCACGGTGAGTTACTCTGGTCTAGAAGAAAGACGGAAACCCCGACGATTTTCATGCTTCTGTTCGATTTCTTACATAAAATCATTATGTAATTATTCTGCTTGTTCCTCCTCACATAAGAACTCCTCGCTCTCCCTGAAATCATTTGTCCATGCCTGGTTACAGATATGTGTCCTTATCCTTTAGATGCTACACCCGATTGTGAACTTCAAGGACTTTGAGTGCTGTCTGCATGTAGACTATCGCTGTGTTGGTTATCATGATAAGCACCTTTATTTCAGTCAAATCAAATAGAGACCCTCTTTTTTAAAGTGCGAGAGACTTAAAAAAAAAAAGTGGGGTGTGAACTTCTTTCGACTTTCTTAAGTGGGGGCATGCCAGAGAAAGGTTTGACAATCACTGCGCTAATGAAACAAGTCTTTCTTCTTCTTGTTTTACGCACACACCATCCTTGCATTTTGCGCACTGTAATATATTATATTCAATCCAATAAGGAGGTGGTGTGGGAGTATTGCTTCGTTTGGGGGGGTTGGAATGCTCTTTAATAAAAACAATAGGAATCACGTGGCTTAAAAGTGATGTAATGGATATTTTATTTCTAGACGTCGTGCCACTCGTTAGGCATGATTTCTAACCTTTATATAAATAGCCCTTTGAAAGTGAACAATAAATAAACATAAAACAGCCACTAACAACAAGAAGATCATTTAGTGCAAAGTTGTTGGCTGATGTATTTGGTTTGGTTTAGTGATCAGTTTCTTTAGCTCTCAACCGTCCTTGATAGCGGACAGCTTTTTGGATTATCCCGTCACATTATTTCTGTATCTAATCAATCTACACGGATTAGAAACAGAGCGGGTAAAGTAGCCGAGAGCTTCTGGGACAGCAATTAGGTTTGTGTAAGGTTGTTTCCCAAGTTGAGGTGATCCATAAAATAAAAGAAGAGAGACTGAGAAGTGGAACTGATGAGGCAAAAACCGCAATGAAATGGTGATAATAAAACAGTTTATTAAAGAACTTTAGTCTCTCACTAATAAAAATCATAGGTTATATTGCATATGTAGAAACCTTACAGAGTTTATAAAGGGATTTATAATTAGTTTCGGTAAACCCAACAAAGCCTCCAACTGTTTCCCTCTTTCCGCCCCCCGCCCCCCCGTTTCCCTCTTTCTGCCAAACTCTGTCCATCCATCTATGTGTCACTCTTGACCAGCTTCACTCCCCTATTCTTCAGGACTCTCACCCGTCTCCTCCTCACCACCCTGCTCCCTCTGGGCGGGCTCACGCTCACTGCGGTCCTCGGGGTGTACCGGGCCAGACTCGCCACCTTCCCTTTCAGGCTGTGAGCCCGCCTGCCTTCCGCCTCCTCCTCCTCCTCCCCATCCTCCCCCTGGTAGCCGTAGCGACGGAGAAATGGTTCCAGCGTTGCTAGGCGATGAGAGAGCTCGGCGATGCGTCGGTGCAGCAGAGAGACTTCCCTGAAGAGGTCGTTGACAGACTCGGACAGAGGGCGCACCCTGCAGGAGGAACAGAGGAGGGTTAACTTCAGAGGACCGCTCACACATATGGAGCGCTGAATAAAATTAATTATGACTGTGGATAAAGTCCGAGACTTGAACCAAAGCAATCTGTGTGGTTAACAAGAGAAAAAGACGGGCTGAGGTGAGAGTAAGAAATGCTCCTGTTCGTCTTTGAATTGGATTGGTTTACTCTCTCGTGACTTTTGATGCTCCCAAAATGCATTTGTGGCAGTTCATTCTTGTCTCACTTTAGAATAAAAACTTGCTCTTTTTTTCAGTTCAGCTAAAGTTTAATTTAAGTAATCCAGTTCATAAAATGGTGAGTAGGTATATACATAATGCACTGGTGGAAACTTTCTGGGCATATGTTGCTATTGCCTGGTCCATATTGACACAATAGCATTAGACAGCTGCTGCAGATTTCTTCGATTGAGATCTGGTGACTTTGGAGGCCATTTGAACACAATGAACTCAGTGTCAAGAAACCAGTTTGATATGATGTCGGCTTTATGACATGGTGTGTTATGCTGCTGGAAGCCGCATCAGAGGATTGGTACACTGTGGTCATGAAGGGATGGACACGGTTAGCAACAATACTGTGGTGTAAAACAATGCTCAGTTGGTACTAAGGGGCCCAAAGTGTGCCAAATACCAGTTACACCATTAGACCACCAGCAGCTACAGCCCCAAACCATTGATACAAGGTAGGATGGATTCAGGCTTTCATGCTGTCATGATCCTGCCATTGAAATTTCACAGCAGAAGGTGAGACTCAGGCAATGCAAATTTTAGCCTTAATTTTACCTCTTAGCTTAGCTTAACTTCTTAGCTGACAGATATGGTGTTCTGCTGAGTTCAAAAGATGCTCTTTTGCATATACTTTGGTTGTTACGAGTGTTTATTTGAGCCACTGTTGCATTCCTATCAGCTCAAAGCAGTCTGGCCATTCTCCTCTGATCTCTGGCCTCAACAGGACATTTCCATCCAGAAAAATGCTACTCACTGGATATTTGTTCTTTTGTGGACCATTCTCTGTAAACCCTGGAGATGGCTGTGTGGGGAAAAATCCCAGTGGATCAGCAGTTTCTGAAACACTCAGACCAGCCATTTGGCATCAATAACCGTGCTTTCAAAGTCACTTAAATCACCTTTCTTCCTCATTTTGATGCTTGATTTGAACTTTATCAGGCTACCTCGACCATGTTTACGTCTCTAAATGCACAGACTTGATTGTCTAGTTAGACGTTTGCATTAACAAGCAGTCAACAAGCAGGGCATTGGTGTACCCTACAAAGTGGCCAAATATCTAAGGCAGCAGTAATGGGAAATGCGTTCACATGGTCATAATAAAATATGAAATCTCCCAGGCTGACTAAAACAGGCCTCAATAAAAAAAAAAAAAAAAACACAGAGTGAACTCTTCTTGCAAGCAAACGATGCTGAAGAAATAAACATTTGCCTTAAAAGCAGATACTGTTAAACAGTAGTCATCTAATCACATAAAAGTGACTCTTTTGTCTAATCCTCAGAAACTGAGTAAACAAACCTCAGGCTGATTAGACATCATGATGATGGGTGATAAAGGTTATGCCCACCTGGAGTAGTCGGGCAGCAGTGTGCTGGGCTGTGAGTGCAGCAGAGTTTTGATCTCACTGAAGATGCGTTTTCCCCAGGCATCTAAAACTCTGGTCACACTGCGCACTGAGGCCACATTCACGCTCTCAGCTGAAAGCGAAGCGTGACACCATCAGGCTTCAATTTATGAAACAACAAAACATCCTGTATGAATCATGAAAGTGAAGAAAGCATGTGCTTTAATTGTTCAAGAACTGTTTCTCTGAAGTGTCTCGGATTGCTGCGTTTCATTCAGCTGCCATAGCTCACGGCTTCAAACGCACAGTGATTTATGGGCTCCGTATCTCCAAACAGAATAGATCAAACACAGGCTTGTGATTTATACCTCCCTCTCTGTAGTTCCAGTACCCGTAATCCACTTCATTCTCCTCCTCGGCTGCATAGGCCCCAGTTGCTGTGGCAACCACCATTAGCGCCATCAACAGAGAGTGAGGGCCCATGTCGAGCAGATACACGCTCCCCCTTATAAAAGATGAAGAAGAAGAGAACAAATGTGCCTGTGTCAAAGTTAAGTTTCAAACCAACCTTTTTTTTCCCTCCTTGTTTTTAAAGCAGAAAAAAATGTGTTTACATCGCCGACAAAGATGTGTGGAAATCAAAGCAACTTCATGTGCCGCTAATTAGTGAAAAGGCGAGCATTTTGTGTGTGTGTGTGTGTTTTGCCAGTGCGATGTGCAACTTTGCTACTGTTTTGTTTTATTGTATTTTACTTTATTGTCTCAGTTAGGACAATTTCTTGGAATCTGCCCCTGCTAAGACTAATCACTGCTTAAAAAATGGAAAAGTGATCAAAGAAAATTTGTTGATAAAGATAGACGTAGCTTCTGAGTATAAGAAGTAAACCAAAACAAAAGTGTCTTAAACATCCCTTCTTTCTAATGGCCAGCAGGAGGCGCCTCCTCTGGTTGGAAAACATAGTTTTGTATAGAAATCTTTGATATAATAAACAGACTACTCCCGCTTGTTTAAAAACTGCCCTTACTAACCATAATCTAAGCTATTTTAGGTAAATTATGTCCCCGTTCAGCTTCTCGGCTTCTCTGTAAAATTATCTGTCCTGTTTGAAAACAGTAAAAGCAGTACAATGCTCAGCTCAGGACCACAGCCACCCAGCACATCAGCTCTTCTCCTTGTTACCATCTGGCAGACGTTACAGGAGTCTGTCTGCTTGGACTACAAGACTTAAAAACAGTTTCTACCATCAAGCCATACGACACCTCAACCACAACACTGCAGTCCACAGGACACACTCAGAAGCTACCCTGCAGCTTCACAAGTACTCTGTATAATCTGCACTGGTCACTCCACTTTATTGATATTTATATTTTTAAAAAAGTGTAATACTGTAACAACTGCCACAAAAAACAAAAACTTTTGTACTGTTTAGTTTGTACTGCTGCTCATTCCTGTGCAATATCCCATCTGCCCCCCCCCCCATACCTATTTAAGATTTTCTTTATTTAATCACTAGTGTGTACATATATTTATATATATATACACACACACACGCACACGCACACACACACACACACACACACAAAGAAAAAAGAGATTTTCAGTTAACTGACTATATATATATATATATATATATATATATATATATATATATATATATTAGGGGTGCAACGATACACAAAATTCACGGTTCGGTTCGGTTCGATACTTCGGTGTCATGGTTCGATATTTTTTCGATACAAAAAAAATGTTCATGCCTTTTTAATTTGTCATTTATTAAATTTTCACGGCACATTCTGCACCACATCTCTGTGCGTTCATCATTTGTTTGAAGCCAGCTCACCTCCTGCAACCACTTTTCCGAGAATACGCGCTTCTTTTGTGGTTCGGACTCCTGACATTTCTTTGGAGGCGGAGGTACATCACAGTAATTGCTTAAAGGAGCTTCTTCGACATCTTTAAGAGTTCTAAACAAATGTCTGTCCTCCTCCTGAAAATCTTATGTACGCAAACACGTTGCAACTTCTTATCTTGTGCGCGTTTTTTATTTTGACAGCGAATGTGCACCTGCGGACCACTTATGTGCAGCCCTGCTTATTTAGCTCGTCATATTGCAGCCACAGAAATTCTTTTGTCCATGAAACCATAAAGCTGCACTTTCTTTTTGCCTTATAGTCTGATTTGTCATAACTTTTCCGTTTTGTGGTAAGCTTTTCTTTGGCTGTCACTTCTTCACGCTGACCTGTCTTATTTGGCTCAGCAGAACTAAAATATATATCCTGCTGCTTTTACACACGCACTCACACAACGCTCAGCGATTCTCTGCGCGATCAACCTCTCACATGTTTAAGCTGCGGGAGATTTCACTTGTCATGTTTGCATAGTAAGCTAACGATTGATAAGATGATGTCAGAGGAATTGGTGCGCAAATTATCATCACTCACCAATCAGTGCTGTCGCTCTCTATACACAGTTCACGCGATTGCAAAGTGAAAGCAAAAAACAAGCGCAAATTCAAACGCGATTTCAATATGTCACATTGACAGTGGCTCACTGATGCCAATGACATAATTACCCAGCTACATTTCCGAAAGAATGCAAAAGCATTGACATATATTTTTCCTTCCTACGATAGGCCGACGGGCAGGGCAGAGATAGATTTTGGTAGCCTGACTGGAAAAATCGCTAGCCCCGGGACGTCGGGCTAGCGATTTTGCGAGCCCTGTATCTGATTGAGGAATCACTCATCTTTGGAAAAGAGAGTTTATTACAGAGAAATGGCTCTTTCCAAAATAAAAGCTATACTATACGCTTCTTCTGGGCTATATTCTCAGCAGCATATTAAACATATCAGGTCCCCATAAGGAGAATCATGTGCTAACGGCTGTCAAAATGACTAGGGTAAAGTTTGTAGCATGCGTGCTTGTTGTTTTTGTCTGCTTCCACTTGTCTTTTCACAAGGATGATGTCAGAGTAAATGTGCAGTCATATTCGTTGTGTTCACACTAGTGCTGTCAGCGTTAATCTGAAATGACATTAACGCCACAACACGGCAAATCTCCGTTAACGAGCTACCGCGGATCACCCCGTGCGTGGGGCTGGATGACCAACACGTTAACGAGCTAACTGCGCTAACACACTAGTTCCCACCAATGTAATTGAGCATTGCTGGCACATCCGACATACTGTTTTACTTTAGTCCATGACTCGCTTACCTTCAGGGTCATACTTCACATGAAAACCAAAATAGTTCCAAACGCCAGATCTGAATGAGGGTGGGGGAGGTTCAATTTGCTGCAAGGAGAGCTTAACTTCTGTCTCACTAGCTTGCCCTGCGCTCAGTGAATCTGTGTTCGACTACTCTGCCTAGGCTGCACTGTCGAGCGCAGATCCACTGAGCGCTCAACACAGACAGCATCATCAGAAGGAAAGTTGATAAAATAAATTAAAAATGTTGTATTGTTCGATACATATGCGTACCGAACCGAAAGCACTGTATCGAACGGTTCAATATCGATACGAGTATCGTTGCACCCCTAATATATATATATATATATATATATATATATATATATATATATATATATATATATATATATTTAGTCAGTTAACTGAAAATCTCTTTTTTCTTTTACTACATCTTATCAATATTTTGCTCTTAATATTTTTCTATTTATTTTTTATTATTTTATTTTATTTTACTTTTTTCTACTGTACTGTCCGTTCTGCTGAGTGACTGTCTTCTGCTCGTCAAATACATTTCATTGCGTTGTTGACCCTGTGCTAACTTGCATATGACAAATAAAACTGAAAACTGAACTGAAAACTGAAACTGAGCTTCAGGCTTTATAGTGGGACTTCGCCAGTTACTGGGCGGACTTTGCAGTGGCTATGTGCATCTTTCATATACAGTCTTTGGGTCAAATGGCACACGTGTGCCAGTAATAACTGTTACTGTCTCAGTAAATAAAAGACATCTTTCACTTAAACTGTAAGAAATAAATGTGTATAATTATGAATTTTTTTTTAGCTCATTGTAATTATTCTGTAACTGTCCTATAATAATTTTGAAGCAAAATGTTTATGTTAATTCACAGAAAATGAAATAATTTTTTAAAATGTATTTATTTAATTTTTTTACTTTGGAGGCATACTAATGAAAAAACAAATAATAAATAAATATACAAATAAATGAATGAATAAATAAATTACTATAGACCATAGTGAAAAAACAGGAACAATTCTGTCATTTGATTGTTTATCTATTACTTCATTCCTTTGTTAGAGTATGAATCGTGGTGGGAAAGTTCTTTATCAGTAGGAAAAGCTGTATAATATAAAATACAATCCAAAATTATGCCTTTCTTCATATATTCCAAAGCTTTCCAGAGGACCAGCTCGGAGACTTTCCCAGGCCAATTTTGGCCTGGGGCCTCCTGTTTGACATCCCTGGTATAGAGTTTACCAAGAAGCCTTAGAACCTGGTACTTTATTACCAAAGAACACAAAAATGTTTGTGAGAATGACTGATAGCTCAAAGCATAAATGCAATGTGACTTCACTTCTTGTCTGGCAGCTTTATCTCCAGCCTTTTTCATAAAATCAAACTATGGATGCTTCGACCACAGCTTGATCCGGTGAGTCCAACAGCACCTTATTTTTCATAACTGGGTAAATGGTTAAAAAGATCACTGGTGGGGTTAGAAAGCTGGAGACTCGTGTAATACTCCTAGTCACTGTGGCAGATCCAGGATCCACAGAGGGAAAAAGAAGACGTGTAAAAACACTTGTACGTCTCTGCTTTCCCTCCAATAAAACCCCACTGATGACAACACAGCTACTTGATAATGGGGCAGGATGCGAACCAAAAAAATCTTGTTCCCTGTCGAACCGAAGGGATAAAGAAAACAGGCTTTTTCCAGTTGGACCTGTCTGTGTGTGTGGAGAGAGCAACAGCAGTTTGGTTGGGAAAAAGAAAAGGAAGGCAAGTTTTTGATTTTTAGAGTCCAGTTTTAATGGGGAAGACAAGAGAAAGGCTAAAGACAGGCGACCCAGAAAACCAACCAAGCAAAGGGAAAAGCAAAACATCAGCACTGCATCCATATGACAGATCTGTGAATCATACTGGACAGTAATAAGCCGATGACTCACTGCTGAGGTATTGTAAATGTTCTCAGGAGGTCTGAATTTGGAGGCTGATCAAAGGAGGAGTGAAAATTAACCGCACAACAGCACCACGCAAACCAGCCGTCACCTGTTCTGATTATGGTTTGTGGCTGTGCTGGAACAAAAACACTTTGCAACTTTGCAAACTAATGCCGCAGCGGCAGAAGTATCACAAGCTGGGAGCTGTTTCGGAAAAATGAGCAAATGAGCCGATACTCACGACTTGAAATGATGATGATGCTTTTAAGACTCAGCAGGAAGTCCTTCTCCCTCTCCCATGCGGTTTGAATACCAGATGTCTCTGCTCCTCTCGCCTCTCCACCCTGTCACTGCCACGGTCCCTCTACTTACTTCTTCTCCCTTCTCTCCTGTTTTCTCCGACGCTCTCTCCACCCTCTTCTCCCAGCTTTGGGATAATTAAGAGAAGAGTGTGCGGCAGGTCCGGTACAGAGCTCTTTTTAAAACAAGTTTAGGGTTTGGGAGTTGTGCTAGCTTTTAGACCCCAACACACGCCCACCTCCAACTCTCTCTCTCCCTCTCATGCATATCACATGCAGACAAATTCTGCAATCCAGCTGCTGCCAGATGTGTGACACATCCTCTTCTCTGAAATGTGATTTACCCCGTACTCCTGTCTCATCTTCAGCATGCAACAGACAGGTATATGTATATTTGAGACTGTAATCTCACTCTGCTGGAGGATCACATCTCTGCACCGTGGTCTCCTTAAAAATGTTACAAATCCTTTTTATCTGACCGTTTAACACCTTCTGCCCTCCACACAGCGATATTCAACTATAAGAAGCAACTGCTGCTAGTATTTATGCCAGAAACAGAGAAACAAGAGAAACATCTTTTACTTTTCTAGTAAACTTTAATAGAAAACCTGCATGTTTACTCTACACTGTATTGTAGACCCACTTACTCTGTAAATTAAGAATAAATATACAAAATATAATGCATTTTTAGAGGTTAAACCAACTAACAATATGTACATAACATGCCTTAGTTTGTTTTCTTTATTTAATATACTAAAGAATATTTTCTCTGTAATTTGTTTGATGTTCATCCTCCAGCATCTCTAAAATCCTCTTACAGTCATAATAATAAAATATGTATATTGTGAAGAAATAGAAGCTGTTATCTGCATGCTAAAAACACAAATTAAAAATATTTGTGGAAAATGTTGCAGTAAGTTAAACTGAAGTCATTTTGACCTCCTCTATGTAATCTGATTAAGTGCAGGAAACACGTAGCCTTCTGCTACTGTAACACGTAACGTTAAGTATAAATAAAACCATTTAAAGCGAGCATAAAGTATAAGCATAAAATATACTCCAATACGTTTACTAATACTGTGCTCATAAATCATTTTCCCTTAAAGCTTTGAGATAAAGATTCAAATGATTTAACATTAACAAGTAAATAAGGACTTATAATTGTTGTTTAATCACCCATTAAGGTTTTTAGACATGATCAGAAGAGCCTGCTGAAGTTCACACTGAGCATTAGAATGGGGAAGAAAAGTGAACTAAATAACTTTATTTCATATTTCAGAAACTCCTTGTTGATTTCTGCTGCAGCAAACAGATAGTTCGGGCAGAATTTGGTGGAAACAACATGGAAGCATGGATCCCTGTGTAAACATTTGACACCGGTGGTGTTGTCATGGTATGAAGAACATTTATCTGAGTGGTGGCTACCACAGCCTACCTGAGTGTTGTTGCTCATCATGTCCATGTCTTTATGACCACAGTGTACCCAGCTTCTGATGCCTGCTTCCAGTAGGATAATGCACCAGTTCACAAAGTGCAAATCATCTCAACTTGGTTTCTTGAACATGACATCAAGTTCACTTTACTCAAACGGCCTCTACAAAATACAGTAGTAGTTGCAGTAAATCAAAACTTGAACATCTTCCTTATATAATATTACAGAGCAGAAGGCTAATGTACAGCAAAAGGGAAACACCAGCTAAGTAAAGTTCCTCAGCAAAGCCTAGTAGTTCATTAAACCTTTGTTTTAGCACTGGAAACTTTTAAACTCAGGGGATGTTAGAAGTCCAATCCAGTATATTAAAGGCACATAACCTCATTTTTCAGTGCACCGATTAAAGCTAAAAAGGCAATACAGTGACTCCAGTTCAACTGGTTCAGAATTCCAGTGAGGCACTTGTTTGCATGTCAGATTTAAAAGGACCTCTTAGGTTAAGTGCCCTTTTGTGCTGTGCTCCTGTAAACCTGACTATCTGTGGTTTTACTGTATACTTCACTCCCCAGGAAGGAGGAGAGATAAGAAGCACATTATAGTGGGTATGAAATGGAAAGAGTTATTTCTCAGTGACTGGCATCCAGATGTTATTCCCCCTCTCTATGTCTGTTTTCATGCTGTGGGCTGAGGTGAGGTCAGAGTTGGACGGTAATTTCTCCAGAAAGGAAATGCTGAAAAAGTCAGGTGGACAGGCGGAGAGAAGGAAGAGGGCGTAGGAACTAAAAAGACAAATGGAGTTAAATAACAATAACTGCCACACTTTAACATCTGCACATCTCCACTGGCAGCTTCAGAGAGAGCAACTCAGCAGAGAGTTACTGCCGTGAAGAAGTCACACAACCCGCGACAGCTGGTTCACATTAACAAAAGGCAATTTGTCACCTTCAGCTAAATTCCAGCCATGCACACACACACACACACACACACACACACACACACACACTTATTTCCGCTCCCTGCTCGAGTCTTCTCTTTCTGCTGTCGTCTGAAAACCACATGACGAGGTGCGCACTCGTGGCTCACTCTGTTACTTCGCCAACACTGTCTCACTGTGGACAAAAGCCAAAACTGCAGTTTGCTTCCCATCCAGACGCTGACGTAACAGCAAACTGCAACCAGGAGAAGTCTTTCTTTGGACAAAACAAAAACATTTAGAGTTGCCTGTGAAAAGTCTTTAACTTTAGTGTTTTTAGACTTTAATATTGTCTGCCATGTCCTAGACTAACATGCAAAATGTTGTTTTTGCTTGTTCCCTTTAGAGTGCGTCAGTGTCCATCAAACATTTTGGGGAAGTGTTTTTTGGCAGAAAGAGGAACTTCAACAGTCTATAGAGTCACAAAACATTGTCATCGAAAAAGAATACAGACACCTTTATCAAACTACCCAATTGCACCATGGAATCTCAACTGTTTTGGACCCTTTTCTTCAAGTTGACATGGATACCTGCATTTTTCCTTCTCACTGTCTGTTCAGCAATGGATTCACCAAGTGAGCCACCACATTTGTGTTGTGACTGATATTTATTTGACTGGGATGAGTGTTTTCTGTTGCTTACGTGTGCGACTAACCCTGTAGTCTAGAAATAGATCGGAGAATAAATGAACTGCAGCAAATTTATTTCGTGTCCAGCGCTGAGTCATTTCAGCCCTAATGTGAACCTCTAACATGTCTTTTCACAGGTATCAGTCTGGAGCGCGAAGTCTTTGTGGCCTTTAGAGGTGAAAATCTCAACATTACATGCAATTTGATCAAAGCAGTAAACCAAACGGAAGATGGCTGCTTGACATGCTTTGATCCAAAAAACAAAACAATATACAATAATAACATCCCTACAATGGATACCAAACAGGAAAGATTTTCCTGGCATCTGGAGCTGAAAAACCTGAAGCTTTCAGGACTTTACTCCTGCCAGTATCAAACGGTGAAGGTGGATTGGTTTCTTCGAGTGAAAGGTTAGTCCAAAAGAAAGAAAATGAAGATGAAAGCTCCAACTGTAAGACATCTTTATCACAGTTACTCAGCAGTAAAGTATTCTAACTAAGGAAGACCTGCCTTAAGAAACAGATTCACTGCATTTTTTTCAGATTTTTCATGGCTGCTTTGATACATATTATTAGTGTCGAGGAGGTTGGTGGGGTCAGTGACTGAACTACGATGATACCTTGCTGCTATTGAACAACACTAAAAATAAGACGTTTTTATAGTTGCATCCTTTACAAATACAAGCAATAATCAAAATTAGGATAAGCTTTATTTGTCAGTTGCAGTTGCCTGCAGCTGAGATGACAGACCTAGATGACCATACAGACAATACATACAATATACAAACTTACATTGTGGAGACAGGTCAGGCTAGGCAGCAAATAAAAGAAGGGGTAGACAGTGAAATATGTAACATATAGGGGCATGGTCAGGAGAAAAAAAAGGTTTCTGCCCTTGGTGACTGTAACAAGTGAGTCATCGGCATGAGGAGAAAGCACAAAAAACTCCATAGCACATAAACAGCACAGATATTATCAGACTATACACCATGAAACACAGACAAGCAACATAAGGGCGGGGGTACGCCAATGTACACAGTGGTCGCAGTTGTAACACAGCCTTAAGGTGAATTAATTAAGAATAGGCTTTCAAATCCTTACAGTCCCACAAAGGGGGATCATATACAGTTTGCTATTTTCCACTGGCTCTTAAAGGGTATGTCATGGTCCTGGGTCGGTGACCCAGCGCTTTTAGTTTATTATCATTTTCTAGTTTATTATGATGATGATTATTATTGTTTGAGTTCTATGTGTTATATTCGGTCTGCCTTTGAGTCTGCGTCTGTGTCTCTGTCTGTCTATCGTGTCACCCCGCCTGTTTGGAAAGCTGTCTGTTTAGTTCTGTGTCTTGTTTGGTTCCTCGTGTCTGAGTTTCCTGTTTTATTGTGAAGGTCTCTGTCTGATGTGAGTATGTTCAGTTTACATTTCCCCTGTCCCGTCAGCCCTGATTCCTCCCAGCTGTGTTGCCCTCCTGTGTTCATTCCCTAGGTTTCTCTACGTCTCTCTGTTCTGCCGTCCTCATCTGCTATCTCCGAGTTTCTCCTGCTGACCTTATGTTCCAGGTTTGTTTGTTAGTTTCACCCAGTTTAGGTTTATGTTCTGTCCTGCCCTCACTTCTGTTATTTGCACTGTAAATAAAACCCACTTGCACCTCCACCATTGTCTGCCATTGGATCCTCCTTTCTCACCCTCCACACGACTGCCGCCCCAGCCGTGACAGTACGACGCGACCACAAGATGGATCCAGCAGCTTTGTCCGGGGAGAGCGACCTCACACGCGCCCTGCGCCTGGTGGACTGGGTAACCCACACCTCCAACGCACGAGCGAAGGTTGTGGGGATAAATGCCATTGAGGCTATTCTGGATGGAAATCCCTATCTCCACCAGGTCAGGGGATTTTCGGACTTAATTCACGATCTGCATAAAGCCCGGGAAGCGGTGCAAGCTTCGGAAGATTCTGCCCCGCAACAACGGACAACGACCGCCACAAAGCAGCCGTCTCAGATTCACCCACCGGAGGCCCGACCCCCCAGGGGTTTTTCCCTGCCTGTCGGAGCCGTCAGCGGTGGGGAGGAAACATTCGCGCCACCGGCGCTTCACCCCACAGCCGGATTCAGGGACCCCTGTGCGACCAGCTGTGGTGAGTTTTAAGGACGCTGGTGCTTCTGGGACCGTGTTTTCTGGGGCTGTTCATGGGGAGAGTAGAGACAGTTCACGGCGCTTACCTACCTTTGTGGTAACTGACCTCTCACAAGTTGGCATTTTCAAAACATCCAAAACAGTAACTGATTGGGTTTCATCCACTCCACTACCAACTCCAGTCTCACCTCAAACAGTACATCAGCCTTTAGCCAGTTCATTAGCCCAGCCTGCATCTATTCCATTAGCCCGGTCACTCGTTCCCTCCATACTGGAGGCTGTGTCTGTGCCACCCATTTTGAATCCCGCTCCTAGCACCCATTTTAAGCGGAGAGACAAACCCAATAAAACCACTCTAGTTTCTCAGAAACTGGCTAATTTAGAGACTGTTATTCGCCCCAGGGCCTCCCCAGAGGCTGGGTTTCGGCCCCCAGCAGACTCTGGACCCCTGGAGGCTAAGAACCCAGCTGAGGACTGCACCCGGCTGTCGCTGCCTGAGCAGGGTCGGTGCTCCGCGCAGCTGCAGTCTGTTCTGTGCCCGCCAGAGGTCCCCGCACCTACTGGTTCTGTTCTGTGCTCGCCAGAGGTCTCCGCACCTGCTGGTTCTGTTCTGTCTCTGCCAGAGGTCCCCGCACCTGCTGGTTCTGTTCTGCGCCCGCCAGAGGTCCCCGCACCTGCTGGTTCTGTTCCGTCTCTGCCGGAGGTCCCCGCACCTGCTGGTTCTGTTCCGTCTCTGCCAGAGGTCCCCGCACCTGCTGGTTCTGTTCTGTCTCTGCCAGAGGCCCGTGCGCCTGCTGGTCCTGTTTTGTCCCTGCCAGAGGCCCGTGCGCCTGCTGGTTCTGTCCTGTGTGTGCCAGGGGCTCCAGTGCCCACTGGTTCTGAGACTGTTTTCGCTGGGGGGCCCGAGGAGCCCGTCCAGCCCCAAGACTCATCAGCTGGAGGGCCCGAGGAGCCCGTCCAGCCTTCTGCCTCGTCAGCTGGAGGGCCCGGGGAGCCCGTCCAGCAACTGTCCTCGTCAGCTGGGGGGCCCGAGGAGCCCGTCCAGCCTTCTGACTCGTCAGCTGGAGGGCCCGGGGAGCCCGTCCAGCAACTGTCCTCGTCAGCTGGGGGGCCCGAGGAGCCCGTCCAGCCTTCTGACTCGTCAGCTGGAGGACCCGAGGAGCCCGTCCAGCCACCAGCTGCTCCACCAGCGGCCGCATCCACAGTTTCGTCCACGCCGCCGTCGGCAGCCCCCGTGTCTCCACCCACGCCGTCGCCTGGTCCAGCTTCCGTGTCTCCACCCACGCCGTCGCCTGGTCCAGCTTCCGTGTTTCCACCCACGCCGTCGCCTGGTCCAGCTTCCGTGTCTCCACCCACGCCGTCGCCTGGTCCAGCTTCCGTGTTTCCACCCACGCCGTCGCCTGGTCCAGCTTCCGTGTTTCCACCCACGCCGTCGCCTGGTCCAGCTTCCGTGTTTCCACCCACGCCGTCGCCTGGTCCAGCTTCAGCTTCACCCACGCCGTTGCCTGGTCCAGCTTCAGCTTCACCCACGCCGTCGCCTGGTCCAGCTTCCGTGTTTCCACCCACTCCGTCGCCTGGTCCAGCTTCAGCTTCACCCACGCCGTCGCCTGGTCCAGCTTCAGCTTCACCCACGCCGTCGCCTGGTCCAGCTTCGCCATCATCTACTTCGCCGTCGCCTGGTCCAGCCTCTGCATCAGCGTCGCCTGGTCCAGCCTCTGCATCGCCTTCGCCGTCGCATGGTCCAGATTCAGCTCCACCTTCGCCCTCGTCTGGTCCAGATTCAGCTCCGCCTTCGCCCTCGTCTGGTCCAGCCTCAGCTTCCGCCTCGTCTGGTCCAGCCTCTGCCTCAGCTTCCGCCTCGTCTGGTCCAGCCTCTGCCTCAGCTTCCGTCTCGTCTGGTCCAGCCTCTGCCTCAGCTTCCGTCTCGTCTGGTGCTGCGAAGGCCACGCAGCCTTCAGGTCCCCAACTGCCGCCTCAACACCGTCGGTCATCTGCCAGGCCGCATGTTGGGCATCTTCGTCACCGTGGCCGGCCTCCGGACTTGCATTCCCACCGCCGTCGCCGTCCGCACAGTCGGCCCCCAGAACTGCTTCCTCGCCGCCGTCGCCGTCCGCACGGTTGGCCCCAGAACTGTTTCCACGCCACTGCCTACTGCGTGGCCGGCCTCCGGACCTGCCCCACTGCCACTGCCATTCGCATGGTCAGCCTCCGGAACTGAACTGTTTTGGCCTCCTGCGCTGTCGGCCCCTGAACTTGGCCATCTGGGCCTTTTTGGTCTCTGTCCCTCCGTCCTGGACCCCCTCCGCCCGCCCTGGTCGGGTCGTTTTCTGTTTTGTTTTGGTCTGTTTTTGTGTTTCTGCTGGGCTGTCTGGAGCCAGCCCTTGAGGGGGGGGGGGTACTGTCATGGTCCTGGGTCGGTGACCCAGCGCTTTTAGTTTATTATCATTTTCTAGTTTATTATGATGATGATTATTATTGTTTGAGTTCTATGTGTTATATTCGGTCTGCCTTTGAGTCTGCGTCTGTGTCTCTGTCTGTCTATCGTGTCACCCCGCCTGTTTGGAAAGCTGTCTGTTTAGTTCTGTGTCTTGTTTGGTTCCTCGTGTCTGAGTTTCCTGTTTTATTGTGAAGGTCTCTGTCTGATGTGAGTATGTTCAGTTTACATTTCCCCTGTCCCGTCAGCCCTGATTCCTCCCAGCTGTGTTGCCCTCCTGTGTTCATTCCCTAGGTTTCTCTACGTCTCTCTGTTCTGCCGTCCTCATCTGCTATCTCCGAGTTTCTCCTGCTGACCTTATGTTCCAGGTTTGTTTGTTAGTTTCACCCAGTTTAGGTTTATGTTCTGTCCTGCCCTCACTTCTGTTATTTGCACTGTAAATAAAACCCACTTGCACCTCCACCATTGTCTGCCATTGGATCCTCCTTTCTCACCCTCCACACGACTGCCGCCCCAGCCGTGACAGGGCATGCGTATTGATGAAAAAGTATTGCTTAGTTCATATAGAAAAGAATAAATAAACAGCATTCTGTGTAATAAAAAAAACATTTTCTCTCTCTTATCCTTCCAGTAGCTCTGCTATCCCTGAGATCTATCTTCCGACCCTTTGAAGGGTCCCGAATCTTCTTTTGGAAACCCCTGTACGTCTTGAGAAATTAGCCAGAAGAGACGCCAAAGGCTATTTGATCTGCATGTTTATCCAGTTGTGATGAAGTCCACCACAGGGTGACATAATTTTTTTTAATGTATTTATTTTTTATCTTTGTGGTTTTTCCAGATGAAGGCTACAAGGAACCTGTTAACACAGGGTTCATCATCATGGCCGTTTTCACGGGTGTGCTGTTGATCTTCAGTGTGCTTGGCTCAGTGTACGTCTTCAGAGGACATTGGGTAAGACTGATCCTGCTGTTAAGCAGGCAATAGTTAAGAAACAGCAGGTTACAACACACCAGAGTTGTGTCACAGTCTAATGAGGGATATTCTGACAAAGTCTTAACTGTATACAGTTTTCCAGAATTGACTGACAAGTACTTGATCCAAGAGGCTTGCTCAGTGCTACAAACAAAGGTATTTAACCAGAGTGGGATGGTTGTCCCCTTTGGACGTGGTCCTGAGGGTCACTGACCCACTATTAATCACATGAGTAATCACACAACCCGAGGCATGCTCTCTAGATTAAGTTACAAGTTGGAATTTAAAATGCCCCAGTGGGAATTTTCATCTGAAACTGATTATATGATTTAATCCTGATTATACTTAAGTTTAATAAGTGTGAACAATTATACTGCCAATAACAAACAGCTGTCCAACATCAGGCAGTGTCATCTCAGTCTCAACCACAAAACCCAAATCAGACTAATGGAAATAGTCACATGCCACCAGTTTTGTCATGTCTTTATTGCCTCATAAACTGCACTGGGACTGCTGTTACTGAACTACTGGATTATAATCATTTACACACTGATTTGAGCCAAAGAAAACCTAATAATCTGATTTGCAACATGCTCAATTTCTTCATCTTATCAGTGGCTGTGCTTCTTTTGTAGTCCCAGTGGACTTGAGCTCTTATACAGCAAGCGCATTGAATGCGAAAATGAAGTTAGCGCCATAAACTCTGAATACAAACACAAGACAAAAAACTAGAAAGGGAGCAGCTGTGAAGAAAGCCTCGTGTTTTACTCGTTTGTATGTTGCACACCTGTGTTTTTTTTTTTTTTTTTTGATGAATCCAACTCCATCTTTAGACTGAGAAATATGGAGCTGGCGAGAAAAAACAAAAGCAAAGCAAAGAAGAGAAGAAGGTGACAAAGAAGGAGGACGATAGCTTGGATACAACAGCAGCTCAGTCCTACTATGCCGTGAGCACCTCTCTCCTCATCAGTGTCTTTCACCTGAACTTCCTTACATTCATGTGGTCATTTCCAACATTTATTTGGACACTGACATGAAGATCTCTTTCAGAGTCTAGAGCCTCGTCCCAGGTCTATTTATGATGTACTGGACAGCTCACCTGCCAGCAGAGAGAATGACCAAGACAAAGCCAAACCCAAGAAAAAGGAACCCCCCAAAAAGGTCAGCAAACTTTGAGTGTCTTTTCAAAATAACGTGGTGTCAAAATAACACGTGTAAATGTTGACCTGCCTTCCATTTTACCTCCACAGGCAGCGCAAAAGACAAAAGACAAAGATGAAGGTGTTTTTGAGTCTGTTTATGAGAACTTTTAGATCAACTCGTGATTGTGGGATCATAATCCAGCGCTTTTCTACTTTAATCTCATCTGTGTCAGCGACACTGAGAGAATCATCTTTCAATAAAATCAACAAAAACCACAAATGCAAAGTAAAAGTAGTTTGGTACAACACAAAGATTTCTAAAAGTGTGTAAAAATGTAAATGAACAGAAGCATTCCCATCAGAATGAGCACAGTGTATCAAAAGTACTAAAGGTTTTCACTAAATACTACGACTGTACTATGTAAAAGTCTTTAGCTACACCTCATTTCTTTAGATTTTGTGCCCCAATTTATTTAAACAGCCAAGGCAAAAAGAGAGTTTGAACAGTTCTAATGAGCTTAAAAGTCAGTATTCAGTATGAGCACCTTTATTTTCCACCAAAGCCTGAAATTTCTTGCACAGCTTTCTTGTCATTTCTTTAAGTAGTCTTTAGGAATAGTTCTCCAGGTATCTTGATGGATGTTCAATGCTCTTCTTTGGATGTTGACTGGGTTTGCTCCATTTTCTGTTAAAATGATTCCACATCGCTTCAATAATGTTGGTGTGGGAATAAAGTCTGGTCTCTGGGGAGATCAATTCCATAACTGACAGTGTGGGTGTGTGTGTGTTTTTTTTAATTATTATTGTTGATGGTTTTCCTTTAGTTCAGTTAGTTTGGGATCACTTTCATGCTCAAAAATGGAGTAGCTAACAATCAGATGCCAAATAGTTTTGCGTGAAAGATCAAAATCCTGTGTTTATAGTTTCATTCATTTTTGACCCCCAGTTGAGCAGCAGCCCCAAACCATGACAGAGCCTCCACTGTGTTATACACATGGCTGCACATACTCTCTGTTGTACCTCTCTCCTAAGCTCCGCGTACTGATGATGATTTGAACCAAAAATTTCCAATTTGGATTCATCACTCCATAAGACCTGTGGCCACTGCTTTTCAGTCCAGCTCTTGTTTAATTTTGCACACCATAGCCTTTTCTCCCCTTTTCCATTCATTAACAATGCTGTTTAACAGCCACCTTCCACAGAAACCATTTCTGATGAGGCTTCAGTGAACAGTAGATGGATCAACTGAAGGGCCAGAAGTCTCCACTTTTTTTCCAAGTAGAGTCTACTTCTCACCTTAGAAACTGTAGGTAACAGGTAGCTGATTTTCAATAAATGTGTCTCTTGTCACCTGCTTCTGTCCGGAGCTGTAGCCTTTCTACTCATTTGGGCATGTCCTTTACGTCATGCGTCGCGCAATTGCCGACGCCGACCAATGAAATCGTGAGTTGAGGCTACTGTCACTTGGACTTCCTGGTGTGGTTTGTTTGCCTGCATTGATCATGGCTGCGGAAGGCGATTTTCTGGCGAGATACCGAGCTGTGTCAAATAAACTGAAAAAGTAAGGCTTTGAAATGGCTTTGTTTAAGAAGAAAGACGGACGAATATCGGAAATAGCTAAATGTTATTTAGACTGAATGCGAGGTAACGGCTTTCAGCTAGTGCTAATAGGCTAAGCTAGCGTTACTGTTAGCCATTTTCTCGTTTTGTGGTGAAATATTTGGTCATTTTGAATTATTTAGCCCAGGTTCATCGAAAAATAAGCGATGAGTTGTTGGTGCTGTTTGACAGCTAATTGTAAAACGCTTTGAGGGCCCCGAAAAGCGCTATATAAATGCAATCCATTATTATTATTATTATTATTATTATTATTATTAACCAATAACTAGCCGGTAGTTTGCCACAGTACTAATATTCTATGTTTATCTAGCTGGCGTGTATCACAGTTGGCTATCTAAGATGTTTTAAAATGTGAAAATACTTTGTTTTCTTTTGTAGGCGTTTTCTTCGGAAGCCCAATGTGGCGGAGGCAAGTGAGCAATTTGGTGAGTGCTACATTAGTCCATCCATGTAAATGCAGTGATCCAGCCTATACTGCCACACAGAAGAGTCGGCGCTTCTCCTGTGCTGTTAAATGATAGAGGCTGAATAAATGTCACCAGGCTTGTCTTTACCTGTGCTTTCAGGTCAGCTGGCAAAGGAGCTGAAGCAGCAGGACTGCCTTCAGTATGCTGCCTTCTGTAACCTGGCCATGGCTCGGTGAGTGGATCCGTATTCAATTCAACTGAATTGTGCCAAAGCACAGCAACAGGCACCTTACGGTGTAAAAGCACCTCGCACAAGTAAAGACCCAACAATAATCTGTAGAAAAACCCCAACAATTAAGCAACCCACCATGAGCAAGCACTTTGCAATGGTGGGAAGGAAAAACTCCCTTCTAACAAGAAAAATGCTCTTGCAGAACCATGTAGAACAGCAGTGTTTGTCCTGCATACATAGAGCAACAGGAATAACAGCTAAGGACTGGACAACCAGAGTCCCAACTAGGGAATTTATGTAACTAGCTGGCTTGTTGCTATTGTCACTAGTTTGTACAAGATGTACTAGTCGTTTAATCTAATTGTTTTGCATTTTAATTGATAACCAATTCTGGTAAATTGTTGCGTCCTAATGCTATGCAGCTATCTGCCACCAGATGGTGTGTCATTGGTGAGAAATGCTATAAATCTCAGGTTGATCTTTATGTTAACACCATTATTGCTAGTTTTTTTTTTTTTAAGGCCAAAAACTGAGCTCGCAGATACAAGTGGTACAAAAAATACAAAAAAAAAAAGCTTGCTCTGAAAGTAGGATGAGCTTTTCCTTAGCGATAGGGTGAGGAGTTCATCCATTCAGGAGGGATTCAGATAGAGCTGCTGCTCCTCTACATCAACAGGAACCAGCTGAGGCTGTTCCTTCGTTTAGAGAGTTTTTGACATTAAACAATTCCCAAGTTTAACTATACAGCTTCCTAGTTGTACACTAGTCATTTCTTAGTCGACTAAGAAATTATTAGTCGCCAGGAACATCTCTAGTACCAACCCTTAACCACTCCATGGCACATATTGTGCCTGACCACTATGGCACCTCCAGCAGGTGGTCATCTCACCAAATCTGGACTTTTGGCATCTGAGTAAACAGAGGCACTGTGATGAGGTCCTCTCGCCTGTACTTGTGCCATTCATGTGGCAGCGCCCATCTAGCAGTTGTTTCAGTTGGATAATGCTGCTCCTCCAGTGCCAGAGTAGTGCAGGGCTTTCTAGATCAGTGGTGTATCCTGAGACTTCCTTGGCCAGCATTAACCCTGATATGTTTCCTATCTAACATGCCTGGAACATGCTGAGTCAACAAGCAGTGTGCACTGCACAGCTGCAGACTGCACTCACCCAGGAATGGAGAGCAGTTCCTCAATAACAGATCCAGACACTTGTGCAGTCCATGCATAGATTTCAAATACAGTAACACAGACTTATTGCCTTAACACAGACACACACTTTTGTGTGTGTGTGTGTGTGTGTGTGTGTGTGTGTGAGAGAGAGACTGTATATAGCAAAGTGATATTGTTCATAGCTTGATTTTGTCTATGGAGGTCAGTAAATGGACTGGTTCTTGTATAGCGCTTTTCTAGTCTAGCTGAGCACTCAAAGTGCTTTGCACAACTTCCCTCATTCACCCACACAAGCACTTTTATTCTATCCTCTTTCTTTAAGCGCTTTCTGCCTAACATTTACACACATTCATATTCTGATGGGTGAGACTCTCTTGGGTTGGTATCTTGCACAAGGATGTTTGGCATGCAGATTGGAGCAGCCAGGGATCAAACCACCAACCCTTCTGATTAGCAGATGACCTGCTCTGCCTCGTGAAATCCTTCATGCTTGCTTCCAAAATTTCTGGGATCTCTGCCAGGAAACTGCAGAAACTTTCTCATCATCATTATTTTGGGGTGAAATGCTCAAGGATCACACGCAAGTTTATTGATCAAATATTCACACGCTTGTCCTACATTCAGGTCATAAAAGATTCAAGTGTAGAACCAAGCGTAAAAGACTTTAAGAGGGGGCTGACTTGAAGCTTGAAAATAATGCTGTTACTCATTGTGGTTTCACCACATAACACTGCCGTGTAATAAGTAAATTTTAGTTATTTTTCCTACGTCCGCTATCATTTTTTTCAGACACAAATGATGAAATTTTTGACAAAAGTATAAGTAGCATGTCCTCATGAGGATAATTAGATAAAAAAATTCACACTTATTATTATATTTATGTCATAATTAGCTTATTTAGCTTTCAAATGGCACGCATGTTTGTTATCAGTTTTTTAAGTTCTATAAATCTAATATTATATTTTTTAACTTAAAATATTTAGAGCAGATCACTATCTTTTCTTGTTGAAAAAAAACAAAGAAACAGCATGTGAGGTTGTTACATAAAGGTACAGTCAGTGGAGTGATGAGTCCTCAGTGGTCAGCAGTAGTCTTAATTGGCCCACAGGGAGAGCGTAACATTCATAGTCATGACAGTGACCTATCGGCTGTTGTTATACATCCTCGATGTCTTGACTGCAGGTGTGAGCAGACTCTCTTTAATGCTCCTGGAGAGGCACTGGCATTAACTGACGCTGCTCGCCTCTTCCTCTCATCTGAGAAGGAGAACAGGGCACTGCAGGCTCCAGGCTTTGATGAACACCTCCAGGCTGCACTCAACTGCTACAGCTTCGCCACTAAGGTATGATCAGCTCTAGTTTTCAAATAGAATTTTAGTGTTTGATGCAGTAAATGCACTCCAGAAGAAATCAGCAAATAAAGCAGATTCTCCATGGAATATTTCATTAGATCGGGGTCTGGAGAAAAGATTGTGGAGTACATTCTTGTATAGTGACTGAATTCTGATGTACAAATGAATTGCAGGTGTATATTGAGATGAACCAGCCTGTGATGGCAGCCAGCCTGTGTTTGGAACTTGGCAACGCGCTCAAGGTAAAGCTGCTGTCTCTCAGGATAAATGACCCAGAATTGTTTTTTGGGGGTGATTTTTTTTTATTTTTTTTAATTTTTTTTTTATAAGCAAATGATGGAAAAAATGATTCATTTCATCACTCTCCTGTCTTCCTCAATAGGAGATGAACAGACCAGGAGAGGCTATTGTTCATTATCAGAGGGCTGCAGAGTTACAGACGCAAACACCCATCGAAGCTTTGCTGTCGATGGGAGAAATGGCCACGTGTAAAATCCTCACCCGTGAGTTCTGTCGGTTCTGATTGAGTAGCTGCAGTTTGTTTGCTGTGCAAACAGGATCTGATGTGACTTGTGTTTGTGAGTTTGTGTTACTTGTGTTTTCATGATTTTCTTTTTTCTTTTCCAGGTGATTATGACGGTGCTTTGTCAGTGTTCACAGAGATGCAGCTGATCTGTCAGGAGAAAGGACTGCAGCTACCAGGCTCCATCACCCCTGTTGGTGAGCATCTGATAAAAAATGATATTAGCAGAGTTTTGTAAAGATGGGGTGTTATTACAGCCTTAGCAGTTTGTGTTTTCTTAACTAAAGCTGTATCCAGTATCTTAAATTGATTAACACAATTCAACTTGAAAACTGGGATAATTAAGAGCAGCATTCCCTCATGATTGTCTTTTTTTTGCTGCTGTGCAGATTTTTCATGTTATTTGCACTAAGAGGAAAAATGTCTTAATTTCTCATCTTTAATTTTACTTTCTTGGCAACAAAGGTGCCTTTTTGGACATTGTGGCAAAATGTGAGATATCCAGGGTGCTTCTGCTCATGTTGCTTGAGGTAAGCTCATCGGTTTTGCTGATAATTAAAACAACCTCTCTCACTGCAGACTTGAGTGGAAAGTCATGTTCAGTGTTGTGTTTTTGAAGGTATGATTCAGGCCATTTGTTTAAATTTATGTAAATATGCACTTTAACAAGTTTTTATTTATAGGTAGTTGCAATAAATACCTTTAAATTCACTCTTCAAATATACTATATTGCCAAAAGTATTCGTGCAGCTGCCTTCTCACTCATATGAACTTGAGTGATGTCCCATTCTTAATCCATAGAGTTTAATATAATGTCGACCCACCCTTTGTAGCTATAACAGCTTCAGCCTTTCTGGGAATTCATTCCACAAGGTTTAGGAGTTTGTTTATGGGAATTTTTGACCAGTCTTCCAGAAGCACATTTGTGAGGTTAGTCACGGATGTTGGGTGAAAAGGCCCGGCTCACAGTCTCCACTCTAATTCATCCAAAAGGTTTTCTGTCAGGTTGAGGTCAGGACTCTGCAGGCCAGTTAAATTCTTCACACCAAATTTGCTCATCCTTGTCTTTATGGACCTTGCTTTCTGCACTCGTGTGCAGTCTTTTTGAAACAGGAAGGTACCATTGACAGACTATTTCTACAAAGATGGGAATATGAAATTGTCTGAAATACCTTGTTATGCTGAAGCATTAAGTTTCTTTCACTGGAACTGAGGGGCTGAGTCCGAGGGGCAACATGAGGTTCGAAGGTCTGTAGCAGTTGACTCTGCAGAAAGTTGAAGAACTCTTTGCATTGTGCGTCTCAACATCCACTGACCCCACTCTGTGATTTTACGTGCTCTGCCACTTCATGACTGAGTTACTGTCATTCCCAATCACTTCCACGTCATTATAACACCACTAACAGCTGACTGTGGAATATTTAGTAGTGAGGAAATTTCACAAGTGGACTTGTTGCACAGGTGGCATCCTATCACAGTACACAGTTGGAAATATAGTGTACTTTAAATGCACTGCAAGGAGAGAGGAGGCACAGAGTGAGAAAAAGCTGGTCTTAATGTATCCTGACACAAGTACTGCATCTCCACATGCAACACACAGTTTGACGTGACGTGAGACTCGAACTATTAATGCAAGCATTTCTCATTTGGCAGCTTCGGACCCTCCGGTTTCACGTCTCTTCACTGCCTCTCACACTTAATTCTCGCAGCGAGGAGCTGAGACTCGAGTGAGAAAGCTGAGGAGACACATTAGCATAATGAAAGCACCTGTTTGCATTGCATAGAGTTTTATTTCTTTATTTCCACCACAGTAACAATGCAATTACACTTAATGACAATGTTAATTATTTATCCAGCATCTTACAGTAATTACTGCGCATCTTGAAAATTCAGGATTTTCAAGCAGAACTTAAATGGTCCCACGTTGTTGTGGTTTTGTTTTGTTTTTTGTTTTGTTTTTTTGGTGCAGCCTCCACCTCAGAAGTTGTTACCAGAACACGCCCAGACCCTGGAGAGATACGCGTGGGAGTCCTTTGATCCTCACAGCCAATGTAAATTCACCTCAGCACTCAACTACTTGAGTATAATAATGTGTCATTAATCCTGCGCACTTATTGAAGTTGTGTAAATGTTGTTTTTTGTCTTCTGTTTCAGTGACCTTCCTGCCTGAGAATGTTTTCCTGCTCCTGCAGTCCGTAGTGGTGAGTTTCATGATAACACGGTCTGAGTCTTCCTGTCTCGTATAGGAAAAATAATGGTCTTCACGCCCTTCATATGACAGTGATGTATTGTGTGTGTTGAAGTTTGTTTTGTTTTTTTTCCTTTGGCAGTGAAGTGATTCTCTTTTTTTTTTGTTTGTTTGTTTTTGCTTCAGCATTTGCAGTTTGCCAGCTTTGTGTAGGTTTTCTGCCTCAGAATTTTTCCCTCTTACACTAAAAATATTCATTTTTTTTCCAGTCACAGTAAAAAGAAGCAACACATGACACAATACATCATGTCGGTATTTTTACAGAGAAGCCAAAATATAGAAGCACTGTGTGAAAAACACCTTTAGTTCTTCTGTAAGTATTAAGAGAGTAAGAAGCAACCAGGTGCTGCTAATCAAATGCACAGACGTTTTGGCAGTTTGTTGGCCTGCAGCATTCATAATCACAGTGGCAATGTGAAAGATATCAGCTATGATGTGAGAGAAGCAGCTGTTGCTGCCCTTCAATCTAGGCAGGGTTATAAAGCTGATTCCAAACAATTTGAGGTCCATCATTCTGCAGTGAGACAGTCACAAGTGGAAAACATTCAAGATACCTGTCAGTCTTCCCAGGAGTGGATGTCCCAGCAAATGAATCCCAAGATTAGATTATCCAGTGGTCAGAGAAACTGCAAAGAACCCAAGAGCTGCATCTCATAGGCTCAGTTAGCAGGTAACATGTTAAATTGCATGACCATACAGTTAAAGCATACGATAAAGCCTCTGCTTTCAGAACATTGAGTTTGCAAAGTTGCATCTGAACAAACTACAATACTTCTGTAACAGTGTCCTTTGGACCCCAAGCACAGCAGCAAATCTCAAACAGAGAATGGCTGAAAAAGAAAAGAAACAAGGCCCAAAGTTTAGACCACAAACTTAAGAGAGCTGTGCATAAACAAAGGACACATACCTCACCACTAAGGTTGTTCTACAATTTACTGAATCTTGAAATGATGTTTTTCACACACTGCTTCTGTTTTTTGTTTTTTTAGCTGTTTTGTTAAATAATGATGCAATGTCTCAGGATGTCTTTACCTAATTTTAAGACCTACTATGGACCAAATAATTATTTTTATTGCGTCCTGATATGTGACACATAAGAATTGACAGAGGCCATCCTCTTTTGTTTTCTTTGTTTTGTTTTTTATTTTTTTCTAAATAACTGTATAAATTTAAAAAGTTAATAAAAAATAAACATGTGTAATGTAGAGAAAGATTCTTCTCGAAGAAGTACGCTCTGTCTTTGGGAATGAATGGCCGGTAACAGAGAATAAATATTAAGAAGTCAGAGGCCTCGTCAGGGTCCTCTGAATCTGCAGTTATGTTTTTATTAGTGCAGTGAATAACAGCAGATCTGTTTTGCAGATGGCGTGTCAGGAGAAAGACACAGAGTCTCTAAAGTCTCTTCAGACTGAGCTATGGTAAGCATTTACAAATGTTAATTTCCATCATGTGAGAAACATCTTTTACTGCTTCTCATTCTTAATTTTCCATATTGATCACATGCTTTATGTGGTTTTCCCCTTACAGGCCGTTTCTGACAGCTGAGCAGAACCATCTTCTCCACCTGGTGGTTCAGGAGCGCATCACGCCGTCTGGTCAAGGCATTTAATACAGTCCAGTTTTTATTCGCTTCCTCTGGGAACGATACTTTATATAATGGAACATTCCTGTTTCTGAATGGGTCTGTTGTAAGGCCCGGAGAAGGGTTGTTTTCAAACTCCAGTGTTGTAACTTGGACTCAGAGAAATGTTAAACTTTGTGCTTATTCAGTCACGTAGGTTTGGAAATCAAACTGAACTATCTTCATGTTGTCCTCAGACGTGCAGATTGCTGTTGCTAGGAATGCTTAGCTAAGAATAAATGTTGTGTGTGTATCTGAGAGGAGACTATAAAACTGGACCACGTCATATGTTTTTATTATGTAAAAGTTTCAAATGTAGAAGAACTTATTGTGTTTACAGCTGGTTAGTAGATTAAACACGAAAGCTTTGTTTTATCATTTTTATTAATAAATGACATAACATGGCTTAAATTCCAATATAACAAAATCTTCTACTGCATAGTTCTGTAATATGGTGCAATGACACCTCTGTCCTCCATCTCCTCCATCCCTGGGTCACTTAATTTTCACTTGTACAAATGCATGTACTTTTCTTATGATAGCAGCCCCCTACAGACACATAAGTAAACACAATAATAAAAAAACAAAATGCAGCTTAAAAATATATGATGGTTACAATGTACATAGACTGATGTATAATGTATTTGTTTTTTTCTAGCTGTAAAATAACGATTAACATGATTAAAGCTAGTTGTAAATGAAGGATTGTTATTTCCTGATTGTTCAAGTACTACAACAGGAATGTTATTTGTCGGTTTTTACTCCTCAGTCAGAATTTTAACATATTAAATGATAAGATTTAGTCTCCATCAACCTTTCTGAACCTTAAAGGAACTGGTAAACATTTTGGGACTAAATTATTTACTATCTTGCTGAGTGTGAGATTAATACTAATTGTTTGACTTTCTACTCTAAAGAGGACCAAGGTTTTAAAAAACAAAACAAAGACCGTGACCATGTAAAGAGTTTCCTGAGCAGTTTTCTCTTCCCATCGTCTTCTACACAACCACGCTGCACAGATTCGCCCCCTGCTGGTTGTTAGGAAGAATGCAGCTCGGAAGTTGTGACCATCTTTTATGCACAGTCTTAGCAGAAGAACTGAAAATGTGAAAACACTGGCTTCAAACTGCCGTCACCTCTGAAGTTAGAGTCTCCCCTTTTTGTTTGCACCCAGCCAAAAATGCTCATGTACAGCTCAGTGACTGTTTCACTAAAGCTAAGCTGACCAAAAGTTCACTCAAATCAATCTTGCCATTTTTTTTAAGCAAAAAACGACAAACAAACAAACCAACCCAAAGCGATTATAAGCGTTTCTCAAAATGTCACACTATTCCTTTAAAGTACTTATGTCTGAACTACTACTACTATTTAAGACTAAATAACTGATTTATTAGCTATGTTCTGGTAATATTCCCAATAATTCAGCTCTGAGGCGTTTTAGTCACATTATTAAAAAGAAAAAACATTATTTTGTTTGTCAGTTTTGCTGAAAAAATGTGTTTCACACTTGTAATGTTAGCATTTGCTCCATATCATTTTATATATATATATATATATATATTTTAAAAAGCTGTATAAACAAATGGCTCTCATTAGCATTTGGACATTTTGCTACAGTCGTAGCTTCAGATGGTGTTCATCAATTCTAAAAGAGGAGAACGAGCCCTGCCCTCTGTTTTTCCTCACTCTTTCTTCTTACGCAGGATGAAATAGGTGAGCGCTAAGATGAAGGTGAGGACAAACGAGATCCACGCCAGGATGTAGCAGTGTCCGTAACCTCCAGATGTGTCATTGACGTGGAGCTTGGCTGTGTAGATTGAGGCTCCTGTCATTATGCAAAGGCCTGCAAGAGGGAAAATTATTATTACATGCAACCAAGACAAGGCAATCAAGAAGTAATTATTTTTCTATTATAAGATAAAGCTCATGATGTGACCAGTGCAATCACAAGGAAATGAAAGACATGACACTTTCACCTTGTTAATTTTCCAGTGTTATGAACTCATGACATTCGCACTTTGTGTGAGTTTCTCATGTGCTCGTAGTACTCTCACTGATAATGCATAATTAACTTAAAGCATGAAATTTTAATCACTCGGGACCTTTTTTTTTCTTTTACATCTGACATAGTGGCAAAAAACTGACTCGGTCTGTGGTCTTTTTGTTAGGAGGATTTGCATGAAAATGTTGTTTCTTGACTAAAATAAAAAGCAGCCAATGTCCAATGAAACTTTAAAAAACCTCCAGGAAGCCTGGAGAACTATCGCTTACTTGAAAAAGAAAGCCTGGCTCCTTGAAGCAAAGCATAGACATGATAGGTGGCTCGGGCTTTTGAGTGAATACATTTTCTAGATTTTGCTTCTCAAATGTGAAAACCTGATGCTTTGTTGCACATTGACGTCGAACAAAAATGTTTGGGGGTGTTGTTGAGAAATCAGCACACCTGAGAATGCTAGAGCAGGTGTGCTGGACAACTTTTTTCTAGTGAACCTCATGACATTAACAGAAGCAGCACACTGTTAAATGTGATACTGTTAACTATTTGAAGTGTCAAAATCATTCATTTGTGACACCTAAAAGACTAACACACCGCTGTGCTGTGGCTGAGATCAGCTTCTACTGATTTTCTACAGATTTCATTTGTCTGAGATGCAAACATGCTCACCTTGCTGATCCATCACAGTTCACTGGTTATTGCAGTGTGTGATGTACACACAGAAAGTGAAGAACCTCTAATCACTGGTTGGCTGTTTTGTACAAACTAATGAGAATTCAAATCCACTGAGTAGTCAAGGGTCTCTCAAACAGTCATATCGAGGGCAGATTCATCTTGTTCAGCACCAAATGAAAGTGTTTGAACTCAGGACTACTGATGATTACACGACAGGGCTGCAGCTACCCATTATTTTAGTAATCTGTCTATTATTATTAATGAAAAATAACAAATATTCAAAAGAGAAAAATTAACTGTTCATTGATTTTCATTTTAGAAACTGCAAGAAAATAGCAAGTTTACCTGCAAACATCTCTTAATAAAAACAAACAAAAATAGACCCTTTCCTTGTTTTTACTCGCCATATTAAAAAGACATTTTAAAAAGACAACATTTTCTTAATTGCAAAAACAAATAATAACAAGTACAGTAATCTCAAATACATACAAGCTGAACTAGCGCATGAAAATGAAACAGCTTTTACTCTCTCTTCTCAGAAGTCTTTCTTACATTAAGAGCAGGCCAAAAGAGTTCTGGTGGTATTAATATCTCCTGGATGAGGTAGATTTGGTGTGTGTGTGAGTGTCTGCATGCTTAGATGTGGTAGTGAATACGCAAATATGCCTTTAAGTATTTACGCAAGTTTGTGGCGGCTGCAATGAGGAAAAGCAGGCTAATCAGCATTCTCAGAACTGAAGTTTTGCCCTGCGCTTCGATGCAACGTTTCGTGCTGCAGAAGACAAACGTTACAATGGTGTGGATATTAATAGTTAATGTTAATAATAACAATTTAGTATCCAACCTAACAGCCTCAGGTCAGTGTCTCGGAATCTGACTGGCCCACTGGAAGTAATTGATATAATTTAATTGACTTATTTATATTTTATATTATGAGATAAATCTTATTTTTTGCAGATTACATTGATCTAAATCTGCATAATAGTGTTGAAATTAAATGATGTGCACGCATCAGGATGTCACTGGTCTGACAGTATTACTCATGTTATCAACACTGGTAACAGGAAAGCCCTGACCACACCTTCCTAATTTGGGTGTCAACCAGTCAGACCACTTCATCCACATCCATGTAGTGAGAAGTCATTATATGACCTTTGTGTGTAAGTTGATTAAACTCTGCCCAGTACTGATAGAGGAGTGGTGATTGTTGTGAACTGACACAGATAGATAGATGCCTCGCCATGCAATGAGCTCATTGGTCTGTTGAACGGATGAGGCTAAAAATTAGTTTAATTATTTACCAACATCCTTTATGAAGCTTTAAGTTCGAGAGTCGTGCTAACTTATTTAGTTAGACAAAAATCACATATGTCAGGTTTGTCAGTCGCACATCCTCCAGAGAAAATCATAAAGTCATCCAAAAGAAACAAGACTGCAAGTAACTTACAGGCGATTATCTGTAAAATGCCAGTGAAGGTGAACCTCATTCCTTTGGGCAGGGTGAACAGCTGGGCCACAAACACAAACAAGGCAAGGATGGTGAAAACGCAGGCCAGCACTGAAGTGGCCTGCACCGCCTGGAGATAATCTGCAGCAACAAGATAATAAAAAATTCAACAATAACATAGGCGTGAGGAAATATTCGGCCTTTTCAGTTTTATGTTTGTATTAACACCACTACCTACAGATCTACTCATTTCAGACTGACAATATTTACTGTAAACAGTGTAATACATGGTTTGTTCCATCATCATCTTTGCCCTTCATTATATTAATAATGAAAAATCACTAACTTTAACAGGGGGGAAAAATCTGTGGAGTTTACCTTCTGGGTAGCCTTTCAGATTTGTGTAATGCCACACATTGTTTGATAAGTCCCACCTGCCCCACAGGTCAGCTGACACTGAATTGTCGACCCACCACGCCTGACGACACAAAGGAAAGATTTAAAGTTCATGCAGATATGTTACACATTTTCTAGAAACCGCTGTCAGATCTCCCCCAGTTAATACAGAAAATAACATCATCTTACATTGTCAATGGCGGCCACCAGGAGCAGGATGATGGTGGTTATGTGCAGAACAACGATTGCTGCCAGCATCAACATTATGGCCTTCTGAAAACTGATAATGGGGTGGGGGAGGTGGAAGGAGGCACACCGTTATTTATTTTGCAAGCGCAGACGTATGTAACACGGACTCGTACATGAGGGAGTATTAATTACACACAGAGAGAGAAACTGTGTGAAACAAAGAAATAAAGAAATAACAGTAACAGAGAAGAGAGCCGTTTTATACAAGCCCAGACTGCAGAAATCATGCAGGCATAAACATTTTTGAATAAAACACATCTGGTGTCAAACACATCAGTGCTTTCAATCTTTGTCATTACGTTTATTTATTATTTATTATAATTAATCAGCTCACATTCATTAGCACCAATCACTGCGCCTGTAAACGCCCGCAGTTTGCTTTGAGCCTCTTTTTTTTTTTACGTCTTTCGAGCGTTTCCGTCGACAATAAAGGCGCATTTGTTAAGACGGCATTCCCAAACGGATGACACACACAGGGCCCGCACTGTAGTCGATAACTATAAAAAGAGCGCGATAGTACGACAACAGAAAACAATAATAAGCACAGCATAAACTCACGGACTATTCAACGCTATGTTAGTGCGCCAAATTTCCAGTTGCCCGTCTTTTTAGGACTTTTTTTGCGCTCGCGGTCAGTCATATTTCTTGCGCTTAAAGTAACTGAAGTTTTTCCTACAGGCTTAAAAAAAACCACTTCAGCCATCCGTAAGAGGGTTTCACAGAGTGTGCTCCGTAAACCTTCGCCTTTCTACAAGTAAGCAAAGAGCAGAAACGTTACCTGAACGCTCTTTAACGCACCGCGCGGGAGTTATTTGGGAATGTGAAACTCTGTGGACCCACCCAGCTTTGAATTCACAGCACACACATCACCGTGTTTTCCCTCTTCTTCTTTCCCCTCACCAAGCCCCACCCATAACGTTTCTCGAGTGAAAAGTCCCAATGAAATAAACGGTGTCAGGTCGCCTCTTCCTGCAACTCCAGTGTGTGCGTAAAGGCGAGTAAGATCTTCGAAGAATTGCGTATCGTCAGATTCATTTAAAAACAAACAAACAAACAAACACTCGACAGCTTCACACGCACTATTTTAGTTGCTTCTTTAGTGTTTTACCTGGAAGAAGTTTTTAATATAGAAATGTCTTCATTATCTCTGAGCGGCTCACCTGTGTGAGCTGTAGCTTCACTTTTTTTTGTCGCACATGGATACAAAATGCCATTTTGGACACGCTTGCAGAGCAGCCATAGTGTATCCTGGACTTGTTTTCAGGCCACTCACACGCCAATTGCCGCTTCATTGTGTACCTAAATTGACTTCTCCAAAGATGGGACATTAAGAAGCCGTGCATGGAATATCGCAGTGCATTGTGTCCCAGGGAGCTCATATTCAGTTCAGCAGTAGTTTCACTTTGATGGCTGAGACTTATGTTCAAGCAAGTGAAAAACAGAATTCATGTTCATGCAGATGCATTTTTGACTGTTACAAACAAATGAAAGTACGATCGTTCCATTGATAAAAAGATATAAATAGATTCTTACCTGCGCCTCAGTCGGCCTGCACACGCTATGCCCTTTTATGTTTCGTGCGCCACTGCCAGAAAGCAGAAAAAAACTGCTGAAACATCAGAGGGTCTTAACATATTCATACTGTCCGAAACAATACATGGATAGTTTCTTCACTGAGAGATGTAATTTTTACCTCTCAGTGAAGAAAAGTAAGAAAAAGGTCATGTTACTTGATGTCACACAGACTGCAGATCTCTTGACTGTGTCACGGCTTTGGAAAAACTCTGTTTACCCCATAAGCAACCAGCCGGTACAAGGATTTGCACACTTCACACTGTGTTTTGAAAGAAAAAAAAAGAAAAAAATTTTCTCAAATGTTTGTCAGAAACAAAGAAGAAAAGATGGATGTTCAAATGTAGACAAACTCCAGTCGAAATAAGAGATGGCTGAAAAATAATCAGCACCCAGCTCACTTCATTGTGTTTCGAGGCCAGATTTTAAGAGAAGTTAGTGCTCCACTCATTTGTAACACAACATATTTATATAAAAGTCAGTAGTCATGTGATGTGTGTTCACAGTGAAATAGTTGCTGCTGTGCCAAAGCATGTCTAAACTTTTGTTTTCATTATTTATTGTTTCAGTCATCATAAAAAGAAAGTACTCTCCCTGTTAGCTCTACATATCAGGACACGATTGGAAAAAATTATCTTCACCGAGTCTTAAAATTAGGTAAATACAACCTCAGATGAACTATGAAATATTACACCATGTCTCTTGTAAAGCAACCTTTAGCAGCACTAACAGGCCACTCACACACAGTTTCTCAGTCTCTTACATCATTGTGGAGGAATTTTATCCCACCGTTTTTTACAGCTTTGCTTCAGCTTACCGAGGTTTGCTAACATTAGATTATGCGCAGCTCTCTTAAGGTCCCATCACAACTGTTCAGTCAGGTTGTGGTCTGGACTTTAAACCATTACAACACCTTGATCTTTTTCTTTTTCTTCCAACCTGCTGTAGTTTTGCTGCTGTGCTTGAGATCATTGTATTTTTGCATGTCCCACAAGCTATGCTTGTCTTTAAAATCCTTTGCTTTACAGAGGAGTCAGAGACTGTAAGGTACCCAGGTCCGGTGGCTGAAAAATAAACCCAAATCTTCAGCCCTCCACCACCGTGCTTGACAGATGGTATGAAGAGTTTGTGCTGATATCCTGTTTGATTTTCACTAGACATGGCACTGTGGCCGAACATGTCCACTTTGGTCTCATCTTTGCAAACCTGTTCTTTTAAGACAGAAAATGTGTTGCAGCCCTACCAAATAAATCCATACTGTCTGAGTCTTTTTCTGATTAACTGTCATTATATACTAACCGAGGCCTGTAGAGTCTGAGGTGTAGTTCTTGGGTCATTTCACCTCAAATCAACACAGTCCCTTTGCTGATGAAGCTAAAATGTGACAGAAATCGTTGTAACTCTGGACATAAAATCTTTATGCAAATCACAGATGGTCAAGCAGAAAATGCTCTAAATGTTGTCTGATTTGTGATGGACTGACCCTCTTGAGGGTTTTAATGGTAACCTCTCTACTTTTAAGATTAGGCTTAAACATTGATTAAGCATATAGTTAGGGCTACATCAGAATGAAATGTATACCTTGTTTAAAGGCTGTAATCCCACAGATGATAAGTTTATCACTCACAGCATACGCAGATGTACCGAAACCGATGAAGATCACGAAGACTTCTTTTCCTATTTGGAAGATGAAGATGAAGTGCAACTAATGATGTAGTAACTGAAAATGTGAAAGACAAGTAGTTACTTACTGATAACATGCACATTTCATTTTCTGATCTACAGGAGGGAATGTCAGAGGGAAAATTGTATATAATGTGATCAGCTTCATGAGATGTGCTCTTTTTATTGATCACTAAGCAATCTACATGTCTACGTGACCTTTCACCTAATAACTTTTGTGGTGATGAACTTATTCAGCTACTAACTGCTTCCTGTCTTCAGAGAACATTCAGATGTAGAGAAGGGAAAAACCCGTTGCTCTGAGTGACGTTGTTATCTTTGTACACACACACACACACACACACACACACAATCTTGTATAAATAAAGAACGCAGACAGTGATGACTGCCCTCGCAAGTGAAAAACTTCTGCAGTGTTTGTGTTTTCTAACTCAGGTGTCTCAGCTGAAGAACTGTGGGGCGATTCTTAGAAATCCCCTGTCACTTAGTTTTACTGCAATACGCTTAAGCTGCTGGGGCCTTCCCATGATGCACTGTTTCTTCTTCACTCACCTTTTTACACTCACTATGTGTTTATACCTCTCTGCATTTAATTAGTGTAGATGCTGATTAAGCATCCACAGTATTGAGATCCAAATCTTTATTATTAGTTATTATTTATCTCTGAATCTCTTCCACAATGTATCTTTGTCCTGTCCTGCCGCACCTCACTGAGCCTGGTTCTACTGGATGTTTCTTCCTGTTAAAAAGGAGTTTTTCCTTCCAACTGTCGCCAAAAACACTTGCTCAAAGGGGTTCATATGCTTGTTGGGAATTTCTCTGTATTATTGCAGGGTCTTTACCTTACAGTATAAAGCGCCTTGAGACAACTGTTGTTGTAATTTGGTGCTATATAAATAAAATTGAATTGAATTAAATTCCTCTACACATTTCTGCAAACTCAACCTTTCATGGGGGAGGAGGGGCTCCTTCCTTCTGGTGTTTTAACTCATGAATTCTTAGTTTTCAGAAAGTGTTTGTAGTTTAGTAACACTGTGATACTATGGGCCACATTTACTAAAATACAAAATACCATATGAGTGCAATCTCCAAATAGCGATCATACTCAAAAGTGTGGTTAATTTTACAGGTGATTTACAAAAGTTGCGCTGTTTTCTAAGGATAGGAGGCATCAGGTCATTTCAATATAAAGTGCAAAAAAATAAGACGTGCCCTTTTTTGTGTTGAATATCAGCGCAATTAGCAGCAAATTGCATGTCACAATCTATTAGTAAATCAGTTTGTGTATTTAATTCAAACATTTTCTTCCCTATATTTTGTGCCTTGAGAAAGGAATTCCCAGAAATACATATGCAGCAGGGACAGTTACAAATATTCGGCAATTTCCACCTCTTGCACACAATCTTGTTGCTGTGTTCTAGTTGTAAATACCTATAGTGCTTTTTTAAAATATAAATGCAAAAAGCCAGTTTGTCTGGTTCGACTCATTAGTTAGTTTGTTTGAGTTTTGAATTTTTAGTTATTCTTCTTGTTATTCTTAGTTTGTCCAGTTCCCTCAGTTTTCCCGTCTTTCTCATTTTGTTTCTTTTCAAAGACACAAAGTGTTTTACTCAGGGGGTAAAAAACAGAGACCCAGAGTGTGATGCCAGCAAACAGTGATGAGGTTAAAGCAAAGGTAGGGTTAAAACAGAGTGAGAGAAATGCCAAAATGTCAATATAAAATAATAAATACCAACAAAAAGAATAAACTCAATAAAAGAAATAACAGTAACAAACAATAAAAAGATAATTGAAAATGATAAAAGGACAATAAAAGACAACTGCACATAAAAGGACATTTTTGTGTCTATGTCAGAGTGTTTTATTAAGTCATTTAAAGAAAATTACTCTATTCTGCAAATCTCATCTCTTCAGCAAAGTTGTTCCAAAGCTGAACAGCCCTGATGACAAACGCACAGACGGCTTTAGATTTAAGCTTCAGCGTGATGATCTAAGGCTGCCAGGGGGTTTGCAATCCCAAATGACATTACAGGGTTGTGCTTTAAAACTGGCCAGTAAAATGCAGAGATCAATAAATCAATTCTAAACCGTACAGGAAGCCAGTGGAGAGAAACCCAGACTGGGGTTATGTTTTGCTCTTTGCTAATGCTGGTAAGAAAGCAGCTGCTTTCTGAAGCAGCCGGGACTGAGATAGGCAGTCATTACCCCAGAGACACAGACACACAGTAAAATACCAAAAATACTGAGGTACTGACATTCAAATCCTGGGTATTTTCAGGTAGTTTAATGAGGCACGCAGTAGCCTGAGCTTCCATCAGAAATGCAATTTATATAATATACACATAAACCTTTTCTGACCTTTATGAACTCGTGATAGATCGCCGATAGATTTAGTTTTCCTCCGAAACGCAAGCCTTTGTTAAATAAGAAAACAAAAGGGTAGGAGTAACGCAGAGAATAAATGTCAGTGATGAATATTAATAACGCCTTATGTTAACATACATGAGGCTTCAGTTATAGACAAACTGTCGTATTTGAACCTCAGAAACTGTCATATTCTAAACTGATATTGTCGGATAGCTCTTCTTGTCGGCTCTGGTCAAATAGAACCGCGTAATTAAGGGATTACTTGTCAGACAGTGCACATCTAGAAAAGCTTTTCATCATCTGTCTTGGGTTAAAGCAAGCTTAAGCGGTTATGGATTTTCCCATTTTCACATAAATAGCTTTATAAATGAACGTTTCTATCTGGATGTGAAGTTTGTTTGCCTGGCAAGCCCCTTATCTCCCCTCGGGCTATGGTAGCTCACTAAAGACCAGACTCAGGTCGAGACTGAGGAACTTCTGGTGTTAGTGCTACAACGGTGGCTTTATCCTGCAGGAGGCGGGATGAAGACAGATACAGTAATTGCTTCCTTTGCTCTTTCACTTATTCCCTCATTTGTTGACAGTATAGATTCAGTCCGTATGAGCAGCCTAACCCGGACAATTTACACAGTTCAGTGTTGAAAGTTGAGAATGTACAGTAGAGCAGGAGGGGGGATGTATTTTTGTGCAGTTTAGCACGGAGCTCCACTTAATTACTTCAGCCTTGAGCCAGAGTGAACATGTGTGCCAAATCTGATGAAACCTTTTCATAGAAGGGGAACTTGGATACATACACTCACTTTAAGTATTCCTTCCTAACACCGGGTTGGACCTCCTTTCGAGTTCTGATCTGCCTTAATTCTTCCTTGCATAGATTCAACAAGCTGCTGGAATCCTCTGAGATTTTTACCCATATTGACACAATAGTATCACTATTGTGTGGATGCTGGATGCTGCACATCCACGATGTTTCACCACATCTCACTGGATGGGATCGGGTGACGGTGGTGGAAATTTGAGTATGTAACCTTTTTTCCCCCTATTTTATTTTAGTCTAAAGCACTTTGGATCTTTTAAAACTGGAAGTGTTTTTCAAATCTTCTGTTGTTCAATTTTGGTGAGCCCGTGTGAATGTAGCCTCAGTTTGCTGTTCTGGGCCAACACTAGTGGCAGCCTGTCTGGTCTTCTGCTGCTGAAGCTCATCTGCTTCAAGGGTCAACATGTTGTGGATTCAGAGATGGCCTTTGTGCTTGCTGTGGTTGAAATGAGTGGTTATCTGAGTTACTGCAGTACGGCCAGTCTCTCTAATGGGATTATCATCCACAGAACCGAACTGCATGCCTACATGCATTGAGTTCCTGCTATGTGATTGATTGATCGGGTATTTGTGTCAACCAGTAACCACCTTTTTTTAAGGTATCCTTAATAAAGTGGTCAGTGAGTTTTTATAGATGTACATATGTCTGATTAGGTGAAAATCCAAAAAACATAATAAAACAATACAAGGCCAAGCCTATAAGCATCCCTAGGCCCATGCCTGTTTAGTGTGAGGAGCTCAGAACAAAGGGGAGAGACCTGTAGGCATCTTCTGTTCAAATACATTTGTAATGATCGGGCAGAGATATTGATCAGCCTTGCAACACATTCACTTAGCCAGCAGTTTATTTGCCAGCTTTACTTCCTGGCTTTGGCTGCAGCTGCTGTATTACTTATTTAAATTCATCATATTTGTTTATGATTGTGGCTGCTGATCAGGCCAGAGCGTATAACTGTCAGATCCGTCCCGCAGTGCTAGACAGCAGCTCCAGAATGAAGTGGACAAACACAATCCAGCATCCTCCTTATTTGGTCAGAGAGGATGCTCTTTATGTGAATGTGCAGATGCTTTAAGCACTGTTGTGTGATCACTTGATTGCAGTTAACCATATATAATATAACAACTGGGATAGGCTCTGCCCCTTTGTGACCTTGAACTGGATAAGAGGAAGAAAATGGCTATATAGAGGGATACATGAATTTTGCCGGATCAAGCAATCAGTGATTACAGTTTTGGTGAAGAAATGAAATATTTTTGGATTCTGAACTGACGGTGATAGATCAGGACGGCATTTTTACTTTTTGACATTTAGCTGACAATTTCATTGACAAAATAATCACCAGAATTATAATAATAATGATCAGCTGCGCCCGTAAATACATGACAGACACACAGTTGAAATGCCATTCAACCCAAATGTCTCCTCTGAAGTGAATACATTTCTCACAGGCTCTGTGTTACATAACCTTTTGCAATGGCGTCTGGGTGATAATAGAGCTAATAGTGTAGGCCTCTGTTTTTATTGTAGTGCTGCTGAGATGAAAATCATTTGAGAGCTATATTATTGTCAGAGGGTGTGGGAATGAACTCGGAGAAGCATTTTCTCCTGGCAGTAAGTCTGAATAGATGTCAAAACCATTACATCTGACCCCTGACGGTACGTCATATCCTCACAGTAAATGTTGAGTGGGTGCGGAGCAGCGCTGGTTCCCATTTTATGCCACTTCTGAGTCAGTGGAGTTTTCTATTCCTGTCACAACATGTGGGCCTCTGCAGAGTGTGCAGTCTAACATCCATTGTGCAGTGGGTGTCCAGTGAAAGTGTATTATGCAGAAGTAGCTGCTTCTAGTTTAAAATCCCAAGGAATCAATGCGAGCTCATCTTTATCTTTCACTGGGGTGTATTTTGGGGAAAACTTTGAACTGTTAGTCTTTTCAATTATGTCTGTGAATAAAGGTTATTACAATCATTTGTCTGCTGTTTTCTTGGTTAATCAGTTTATTTTTTGGCCTTAAAAATATCTCGGTTTTATGGAGAAGGTCATGTTTTTCTAAAGCCCCGTTTAATGTCCTCCAGTGTTGGCGCACAGCTCATAAAGTCTTCTATTTGCTATCTTAGCAGACCAATAAAAGCCTCCGCCTCTTCTCCTCCAACTAAAACACTGATGTGATGAAATAGTTGCAACACCCATCTTCCCACATCAAATCACTTTGCTCTTCTTAGACCAGTCTCCTCAGCTCCCTGCAGTACTGTCGCGGCACAGGGCGTCCAATCTATTAACAAAGCCATTTAACTTTAGGATTAAGCCCCGTCCTCAAGCAGCAGCACAACAGCCAAGAAATATTCCACCATTATCACGCTCCCATGAATCTCCTCCTCGTGTCCTAACACCTCGTGACTCTCTTCACCGAATCATGTAAATATGGAATAAGGAATAAAAATGCTGAGGGACTTCCAGTCGCCCTGTCTGCCTTCTCCTTGTTGACAAATTTTAAGTTGGGTACCTTAGAATTCCTGGAGTGCTGAGAAAATAACTTGAAATTTTGATTTATAGATGTCAAAAAGTTTTAATTTATGTATCTTTTCTTCCTCAGTGGCTGAAGCAAGCTTCCATATCTGTCAGACCATGAACACTGCAAATCAGAAAACAGTATTATTGAAAAAACAAACAAAAAAACCCCCATAGTTACAAGTCCGCAAGAAACAAAACATTTCACAATAATATTTCATTAATTCGAATTTTAAAGTAAAAATCAACTACTTTGATAATTAGGTAATATTTTAAGTTTGTATTTAATTTTTAAGCAACAATAGTAAAAAATCAACCATTAAAAAGAGTCAAAAATCACTTTTTTTTTTTGAACATGGACTACAGGCCATAATTGCATAAAATAATTACAAAATACTGAGCTTTCAAAATGTTCTGATGTCTTTGAGTTTCAGGAATTGTTAAAAATGACGTTAAAAATACATATTTAAATATCCCAGTATGACGTCAACATACTGCAGTTGATGTATATGCTAGGGATAGCAGACAAATTACCTAGCATACTAAAACTGATGGACCAAATATAACCTTAAAATAATAACAGCCAGACTCACCCAAAGACTTGCAAACATATTCATTCTGGTGCTAACGTTATCAAATTTCCCATCAAGCTTTTCGCTCGACAGTCTCTCTCGCTCTCTCTCTGTGCAGGCTTTTTAATTGGCTCGTGCTTGATGACTTAATTGATCGCCTTCGTGTTCAGGTGAGGCCCTCTGCGCGCACGCGGGCAAGAAGCGTCCATTCCGGCGATGTCTTGCAAACAGAAAAGAGGAAAAAGTATATTTTTATTTGTGGCAACTGTTTATTTTTACATGTTTCAGCTGTGTTGTTCAGTAAGTTTAGGACAGTGGGAGGATGGCTTTACAGCTACAGAACGGGAGAGGATTAAACAGGACAAAACTCTAGCTGGGCAGCACACCGGGACAGGATATGGTGATCTGCGCGAATCTAACGAACAGAGACTTCACAAGCTTCATCTTCAGCCTGGATCTGGAGAGACACACCCACATCTTAGTGCACAAGACCTTAAGAAGTCAGACGTCAAATTTGTGCCCGAGAGTTTGTCTTGGAATATTGGGAATGTTAGCGTGAAACCAAAGTCCTCAACTCCAGAATCTGTACATGGACATCAAGCAGATTTTACAGGTTAACCTCAAACTCTCTTATGTTGTTCACAGGTGGTTTATGTGGTGAGTAAAGGCTAGTGTTTATTAAGCCTTTAGTTGCTTCAGTAAGAATTCCTTTGAGTCAGTTTGGGTCGGGTATGAAGACCAGAATCTTCGGGTGTAGTAAAGATACCCATATAGCTGCAGCACACCTGGAAACTAAACTGTGAGCGACTTGCATTCTGGGAAATGTAGGGCGCAGCCAGCATGAAGGATAAAACGGTCACTTCTGCTTCTGCTACACATTTCTATCATTAACAAACAATACCCAGCGCATCCAATGACTGCTATGCCAAACTGGGTGGGTAATTTAAAGACAAGAACTACATCTTTGATGTGTATTTGGCTTTTTAATCCTCTAGGTTTTCAGGGGGAGGTTTTGGGCCTATCCTCTGAGTCCAGTACACATTTTTCTGAGTGGCACGCTATGAGTCCTCTGGTGGAGTGTGATGATGATGTCATGATCTTCACTGCCTCCGGTCAAGGATTCACACACCTGTTAGTGGACAGAGGTAAGTTGGTGTTGTTGGAAGACATGTCTTGTGTGTTTTTTCTTGTTTTGGGGTTTTTTTGCACCATTGATGACTTGTTGAATTAACCAGGCTTCTGTTATTATATTCAGAGGGAGGGCTCACCATATGTGATTTCAATATAAGAAATAAAAAAAAAAAAAAAAAAACCACAACAACCCCCCCCCCCCCCCCCCCCCCCCCGTTCTTTACACTTTTTGTTTCTACAGTGGGAGCCTCTCCGATCTCAGTGTTTCAGTTGCCTCCATACTGTGGTTACACTCTGAGGACATTGTGGAGTGACCTTGAGATGATGGTGCCATATGACGCCTGTTACATCACCCAGGAGGTACCAGCAGCAGCGTTTGGCACCCACCATTGTCTCTCGTGGTCTGTGTTAACTGCCCCTGACTTTGTTGTGCTACTTTCTGTCAGAATAACAGTTACATGCTGCCCCTGCTGTGGTGGGGCACCCCGCTGAAGCTCTCCTGCCCAATTCGGATATCCACTCCTACACCCTCGTTCCCGCTTTCACCACCCTCAGTCTTCTGCTCCTCCTTTGGCATGGCAGTGCAGATACATGCACATGAGAAGGATATACCTGCATTGGGAGTGAAAGGTTTTTTGTTTTGTTTGTGTATTTTATGTAAAGGTCAGAGGTAAGATATCTTAATGTGAATTGAGTAAAAAAAAAAAGTGTGTTCAATGTCTTGCAGTGAATGGAGCTTTGCATCCATTTGTATCTGAACAGTGTGCGTACTATATCGACTCCCAGTCTGAGGAGCATACTTTCTTCATCTACTCCAGTGCCCCTTGTTTCACCAGTAGAGTAAGTTTTCCTATTTTAACTGGATTACCAGACTGTTTGCTTGCAATAATATCTGCAACACTTTCTTTTAATTTTAATTTTTTCCCCCCCACAGGATGGTCTCCAGCTTGAGCTTGTATTTGGTGATAATGAATACATTCTCTCCTGCGCAGTTGCTTCTCTGTTCCCCTATGCACCCTCTACACCTTGGTCTCCACCTTTGTCTCCCGACAACCCTCAGTATCCCAACATCCCAGATCCCGTTGGACCGGCATCCACTTCCCCTCCTCCACCTCCAGCCCCTTCTCCACCTCCAACCCCAGAACAGGATGCAAAATTTCCAAACTATCCTGACTACAGCTATCCTGGTCTCCAGTTCCCCCAGCTCTACCCTCTTGGGCCACAAGCCAAAGAGCCACCTCAGCCCACCGGTGACAGTCCTCCTGGTTACCAGCCCAATTTTCCTGGGAAGTCACCTTATTCTTTTGGCTCCTTGAAATATCCACCTTCTCACTACAGTTCTCCAGTCATGGTGCTGGCCAGGCCTGATCCCAATCTGGGTCCACTTGAAAATGGACGGTCTCCACATCAAGTGCCTAATTTACCTCCTCAGTATCTATTTGATTACTCCCATATGTCATTCTACTACCCAACAGTGACACCAGCTACAACCACACCACCTCGAACCACCACTACTACTGTTCCTCCACTTACAAAACCAGCCAAACCTCCATCACACCCTCTTTACCCTCAGTACTATCTTCAGATGCCTTACTATCCTGAACCAGTAAACCAGCCACCTGCTCCTCTGCCTCCTGGTCCACAATATCCTCCATTTCAGTCTAAACAGCCTATAGGTCCTCCAGCTTCTTCTTACAGCTCCTACTATGGTTATTGGCCAGTGTCCTACCCAAAACCTTCTGCTGCTCCACTTGACCCTATTAAAACCAGTGCTTACAACCCCGGCTTTCTCTCAAATCTGTTTTACCTACAACCAGCTGAATCTCCAACACCTGCCAATGAGGAACCTCAGAAACCAGTTCCACAAGAGATCTGTCTGCCTTACAGTCGCACAATATGTAGCTCTTATCCTTACCATGTTTATCATACTCTCTATCCACCACACTACATTCCACCCCACCCTCCTCTGCCTTGGTATCCAGAGATTCAACCACCTGTGACGACACCAAAGCCTTCCACCACCACCACTACTCCCCCCACCACAAGCTCTACAACCCCAGCTGGGCCCTCTCCATGGACTCCTAATCTCCAGTGTATGACTGGGAGGATGGTTGCCTTCCTGCCTTTTACTCACCCAGACTCTATACAGGTCAAAGGTTGGTGTTTGTCCAAACATAAGAGCTCTTTGTGTTGGCAAGTAGTTAGATAAACAGACTAGCTATGACACTTTATATTATTTTACTGCCAGCTGCCTCGGTTAAAGAAGAAATCCTTAGTCAGGTATATTTGTGATTTGTGGTCTTGAGGTGCTGCTGAAGAAATCACAGCAAAATATACTTAATATATGACATGTTATTTATTTTATTTTATTTATTCTTTTAACCATAACGCTAACTCATAACTAATAAGTATTTAACTTGGTGTCATGTTTGCTGCATTAGACATAAATTGGGCAATTACTTAAGGGGAAAAAATTCCAGTGATGTATCCCATGGTGGTGGTCAGAGGGCCCAGTGGCGCCAGTGTCCGGCAGCCTCGCCTCTGTCAGTGCGCCCCAGGGCAGCACACAACAATGTAGCTTGCCATCACCAGTGTATGTGAATGGGTGAATGTAGTGTAAAGCGCTGTGGGGTCCTTAGGGACTAAGTAAAGTGCTATACAAATACAAGCCGTTTACCATGTAGAAGTCTCAAACGTACTAAAACTCATGTACCAAAGATGAAACATACAATGGCTTTAAAGAATTTTATTTATTTTTTCCCTCAAAGATTTTTTTTTCTAGTGGAAGGTTCGACACAATTTGTCTTCATCACTTTTTGTGGAGGCAGTGGCACACTGACTCAAGTATAATTTCCTGTGGAAATGAATTTCTAACCAGGCTCTGACCTGTTTAAATGTTTTAACATTTAAACCCTTCAAACATGGTGAAACATTGTTTGTTTAGCTTCTGTATGTTTTTATTGTTGCATTCATAGTTAATCAGTTATAGTAAGGTAAGAATTTAGAATCTGACTTTCAGAACAAGCTGGTTTGTTTATTTTTGTCACCAGATACATTGGAGAAAACCATGGTCTTAAAATAAGCGTGCATTTACGTCTGAAATAACGTAGCTTTTCCCAGATGAGCTTAGAAACACTGTCAGTATGTTTGAATCAGGTTTTACTGTATGTATGTAATCTGCAATTATCTAACTAATATTGGTTCCTACTCCAGACCAAACAAACATCTGGACTTTCATCTCCAGTGTGGCTCCATTCTGTAGGTACATGCTACAGATGACTGAGGGCTTTGGGGTAATTCTCCACTCTCCTCTGCCTGCCTGCCACAGCCTCTTACAGGTGGGATCAGTGCTTTTAGTCTGTCATTCTTGTGTTGTTTTGTTTTTTTGCATTGTTGCTTTAACTTTGTTTTGTAATGGGAGCATAGCACACTGATTCCCAAAATGCTAACTGTGTGCATTATTCAAAATGTCTAAGTTGGAAAATAAGGCAGCCGTTGTATGTCTTTTTATCGCATAATGTTGCTGATGATGCAATGTCCAACTTCAGGCGTGTAGTCATTGAATTGGAATGAGACGTCGACATCGGTCAGACACAACTTTAGAACCACCTCCTGAAATGTTGTGTTGGTTCAATTTATCCATCAAAGCAGTTCTGACTTGTTATGGCATTGACACCTGACCTCTGTCTGCTCAGATTGTAACAGTGTTTAGGTGGGTGTTGTCATACTAATGAGCCAAAAGGATGCCAGGTTCCAGCAGGTTAAAGAGAACACAGCATTGTAATGACATGATCAACGATCGATGCTTCCTTCACCTGTCAGTGGTTTTGTTCTTGTGGACGATTGTTTTGGATATGCAGGATAAACTGGCACATGCATTAAAAACAAGGCATCTCAAAGTGAATCCTTGAGTACTGTGATATTCAGTGGTATCACAATGACAGACTGACAGGAAAATTATTCAAGTGTTGGTTAAACTGTTAATTTCTGAGTCTGTTGCCTGGTTGCTTTCCATTTTTCTTTAGTCTGTTAAATTTTCATTACTCTATGAATAAATGGATGGGGGGAACAAATGCACAGATGAACTGCAGTCCTCTACAGCAACATGGCAAGATATAAGGTATTTTGAATTGCTGATGATGGCAGTTTGCACCATTTGTGTTTTCACTACAGCAAGTCCTGCTTGCATATAGAACACAGCCAGGCAGTTCTTCCTAGTCAGCAGCGCATATTTATGATTAAACCCATATGGACTATATGCAGCACTGGCTCTGCATGCATCTGTGTTGGGTGGAGTTTTTTTATTTTTATTTTATGTTCTCTGCAACCCAACTGCTGAACTGTTTTGTTACCTCCACTGGCAGACGTTATTTTTGAATACAGGCGCTTGAAACCATGCGTGGTTGCTCTTATTGATTTTGATCTCTCTTGCTGTAGACTCCCACGACCATTTCCTTACCTCTACGGTTTTGGGACTTCTCCATGGCGCAGTACAGGACTGTGGACCTGCAGTGTCCATTTCAAAGCCCCTCTGACAATCCTGCTACAGATGCCCCACTACCCACACCAACCCCACCCAGCACCACCAAGGATGGGATCGGCCCGTCTGCTGTTCCAAAGCCTAAAATCTTCTGCTTTTCTCACGAGATGACTGTGGATCTCCCCTCTGGTCCCATTTCAGAAATAGTTGTTAAAGGTGTGTGCGTCTGTGTGGTGGTGTATGCGTTCCAGGTGCACATGTTTGCCATCATCTCTGCATGAGTTGAATACTACATGGTTCAGGGGCTTTGGTTTACTGTGAGTGGGAGTGGCAGACTTGGTCTTTGTTTTGACTGGGGAGTGCTTAAACGGAGCCCCTTCAGCCTGCTTAGATCTATAATTGTGCTGCTTTAAAGTGCACACAAAATAACTTGTTGTGTTTCCAAATGTATTTTTCAGACATCAAGGGGAACCAGATGAACCTCAAGGATGTCCCAAAGCAATGTGGGTACTCTGCAAGCAAAAGCAAAGATGGCAAAATCCATTTGAATCTACAGTTGCACTCACGCTGCCACATGAGTGTGCAGGCAAGTATTGACTTGGATTTCACACTGAGCATATGACCTTTTTGTATAATTGACTATTTTATGTGCCTATTAACTCTTGTATAAACATTTTTTCTCTAAAAGGGTACACTATACATCATCACTGTCATCTACATGACAGTAAATGGCAAAAAGGAGTCTCAGTTTTCCTGTCCGGTTACCATCTCGGGGCCCAGGCAAGGTAGACTTAATATTTACTCCTCTGAAAGGCTGTTCAATTTGCCAAGGGTTGTTTTCTCCTGGCCATTCAGAGTTATTTTAACTGTGTGGCTGACATTTGTCGTGCTGTCCCTTAGAGTGCAACCTTCCTCACGAACAGCGTCTCCCCTGTGGATCCAGCTCTCTATCCCAGACACAGTGCCTCTCCATGGGCTGCTGCTTCAACAAGCACCCCCCTGCCTGCTACTACCCCATGGATGGTGAGCTGCAGTCTGCGTCCCTACTGGCTTTTTCACACCACTTAGCTGAGTACATTTGAGATGTTTTGGGTGCAGAAATGTAAGCGCTACAGCTGCTGGATGTGTGAAGAGGGATATTCAGGGCCAGCGCAGCATGATTCAAGCTGGCAGTGACACAAAATGTGAAAAGGGTATAAGATACCTTGGGTCTCATTATCAATTGCCTCCTGAGATTTCTGACCTTTGGTTCATCTGACCTTTACATAACTGCATGTGTATCTGTGTTTGTCTGTCTGCGTCCCCCTCCAGAGTGCACTATTGACCGCCACTTTGTCTTCTCTGTGCCTGCCTCCATCACGGAGCCCCCTCTTTCCCCTGCCCTGCTTGTCGCTGCCGGCAACTTCACCTGCAGACCTCAGAAAGTGACTTCTGACTACGCCTTGTTTAAGATCCCGATGGATGGCTGTGGGACACGCAGAGTGGTGAGATTTGACCAGTGCAAACATTTACTTCAAATATTTAGTGTTTCCTATAGTTACTAGAGTGCTGATTTAATGATTCTATAGCTAATTGGGGAAAATAATGAAGTCCAGTTGTATTCCATGATTCCCTTGGTTTGCATTAAAAAATTCCTTTTCCCCGTCCTAACAGATGTTGGGGGAAACTGTTGTCTATATGGTAGAAGTCATCAACATGGTTCAGGCAATCAGCCTCAACTATGGCACTATCACAAGAGATTCTCCTGTCAGGTCAGACCCATATTTACCTTTAATATGCCCACAGTGTTGACAGAAAGCTTCTGTCATGTAACTGAAGGATGGAGTGAATAACTCCATGATGGACAGTTTGGTGGATGAATAACATGCAACAAAGATGAAGAAATGACAATAAATGATTAAACTGTCTAGATATTATTTATCACATCTTCTGTCTTAATTCTCAGGCTGCTGGTGGAGTGCAGGTACATGCCAGGAACAGTTCTGACTGTGAGCTACATAGTTAAAACTCCCACCCTCGGTCCTGAAATACAGTCCTATGGGGCATTTGGAGTTCAGCTAAGGATTGCTGAAGGTAAATTGTACTAATTTCAAGACAAAATGCTTTTTAATATCAAATAACCATTCAACACTGGTTGGGATGGATTGAAAAATAATTGAATAACAAACAATTGTGGTAAAATTAAATATTTAGGCAGCGTATGAATATCTTAAACTGCATCCAGTTCAGCTTTGAGATCTCGTGCTTGCCTATGAAATAGTGAAATGCTATTCCTATACACCTACATGGCAGATGACCAGTACAAAAGGTACTACCCACAGTATCACCAGCCCTTGAAGATGATGCTGGGGAAGCCTCTCAATCTGGAAGTGCGGCTCCTCAACTCTCCGGATCCCACTTTAGTTCTGCTGGTACACTTCTGCGTGGCCTACCCCCGCTCTGGAAAAGCTGTGTGGGTGCTGCTGTACAATGGGTAGGTTTAAAAATGTGAAAAGAACATAGGAGGGGAAAAAACTGAGCTTGTAGGAGGAGGAGAGGTCCGTAGGAGTATCAAAACTTTCTTCTCACAAATATTTGATTTTTTTACATGGAAAGTAAAACGTGTTATCACATTGGCTCTCCACTATTCCACAGATGTCCAAACCCTTTGGACCCGGCCCCACCACAGGCTGTTCTATCTCATCCTCAGCCACTTTCTCCTGATGCTCAGACCCGCCGCTTCACCATCACAACCTTCCAGTTCCTTCCTGATGGTGAGTTTAAGGATCTGGATGAAGAGGTAAGCAGGAACACAGCCTCTTGAGTTCTGCATATGGTTTTGGGCTACTCTATATTCATGTAAATACTTCTGTAGGCCTAGGATTGTTTGTTAAATTGGGATATGACTTTTTTTGATGCCATGGCTTTGCAAAAATACACCTGTTAGCTCAAAGCTTACAGAGACACAGACCTGCATGTTAAAATCAAACTTGAAATGATAAACATGATTTCATAATGTCCTGTGACATAACAGTTGACATGTATACATCTACAACAATTATTCTGGATACACTTATTGGGTATAAACTGTTTTAACACCATGTTAAAAATTACAATTGTGACTCCTTGCAAGGAAACTGTAAAGACATGAGGGGTGACTCAGGACTCTTACACAGTACAGTATCCAGGCTTCCTGTCTTAATTTGGTTAAAATGTGTGCTTGTAGACTCTCTATTAGTGCCAGTTCAGACGAGTTATCTTTTCATCTAGTGGAAACGTGTTGTCTGAAGACGATTTGTGGCTATATCTCTAAATCTCTTAGGCAGCATTCCTAATGAGATGTGGAGGAGCCATTTTGTAAGCTGCAAATTCTGGGCCCCATCTCAATTGCCAGCAGCTGTTTGTAATATTACGCTGCACACTCTGGAGACTGGACACAACATTAAATCCTGCTCTACTTTTCTTCCCTCTCAGATCTACTTCATGTGTTCGACTGAAATCTGCTCGCCACGTGATGGTCCTTGTGTTGAAGGATGCTTTGGCCAGTGACGGTGAGGATAATTGGCGCTCTGTCCTCAAATCACCCAGCACACTTTTGTGAACTCGGGTGGATCGCAACAAAACGGCCATGAATGAACTCCTTCACAAGCCGCCTACTCTTCGAAAACAGCCAGAGAGCCAGTAGTAGCTACAGTTCCATATGACAGCAGGACAATGTTTTAGTAATGAGGACAGTTTTGAATTATTAATTCAGACGGAGCCATTTCCTGTTTTTTCAGTTACACCACAGTAAATGCATGAAATTAGCCAAGATGATTGTCTGACTAGTAAAACAGCTGTTTACGTCTTGTTTATATACTTCAAAGTTAATTTCTTAACCATTTCTTTGCTTTTTTTCCCTTTTCTTTTTCAGGCCTCAGCCATCACTCTTAACTACCAATAAAAGCTCTCAAGTAGCATGTTTTTTTTTTTTATTATTTTATTTTAAACTGACAGCCATTAGCTTTTACAGTAGGAAGTGGCAGTACATCAAAAAAAAAAGTGGGAGGCAACTTTGTGTGGACATGCTATCATTGTGGAGTAGACTGAGCCCACATGGGTCTGCCTTGCTTTGTCAAAGTTTATGTTCATACTGTAGGTTTTATGTGCATGTTTAAAGCAGGATGACTGGAGGCTATGCACGAAGAATGAGGTAGAAACCTCAGCGTGGACAGAAATGACATGCTAGACCTCATTACACAGTGTGAATGTTATTCATGATTATTATGCAGCTTCAAGTAGTAATACAACTGTGACTGAACACATTTTTACAAAAAAGCCACCATGTATGCCAGGGAAGACTTTCTGACAGCACTTCCCAACTCAATTTGAGTACTTGACCCCCCCCCCCCCCCCCCCCCCCCCCAAGAAAGAGGTGTCACACATAAGGCCCAATGGCCAGAAATTGGACTGGCAAAGCCTCTATTTTGGACAAAGTATTACAGGTTTTTTTTTTTTTTCTTTTTTCTTTTTTTCTATTGATGTAGACCTTCCCTACACCCTGATAATTTCTTGAGTTTAGTACATTTACATACAATTTTAAGCTTAGAAATCTGTCAGCAGAACTCTTCTTCTACTACAGCTGCATTTCTTTATCATGTAGGAAAAACTGAGACATCCTGTTAATTTAAATTATTTTCCTTATACAATCTCCAAGATAGTATATTTTAGTTTCTGTACACTCAAAGAAAGGGGTGTTTCACTGGTCTGACCCACATAAGATTAGCCTGCAATGTAACACGAGTTTGACATGCCTGGTCTAAGCACTTTGTCTAGCATTCACACATGTGCCGATGGATGCATTAGGGCCAGCTTGGTTCAGTAACCTGCTCAGGTATACACTGACATGCAGACTAGAGGAGCTGTGGATCAATCCCTCATTACCACCTCAGCCACAGATGCTCCACTGTCGCCCCACTAATAAGGACTGAGCTTCAAGTTTATTTAATAAGGCACAAATCACCTAAAGGGCCCTTTTAGGCTCAATTTGTTGCAATTCAAAGTAAACCCCTGGCTCTTGGTGTCCTTGGGCAGTTATCTACTTTACTATTAAGCTTGAATTTTATTATTTGTGCATAGAAACTGTAACTCTGAGAATCCACATGTGAAAATGATAAATGTAAGGCTGCAGCTGTCTGTGTGGCATAAAGGCTATAAAGCATGACATCAAAAACAACAGTTGCATATTCTTGATGATTAAAATGCTAAACTTGTGCATTGCAGTAATGTGCAAGGGAGACTTTATTGTGCAGAAGTCAATCAACTGTGATTATAAGTGTATATCCCGAAATATCCAGTTATCAGAGTTGGGGAGGGGAAACGAGAATGTTTGCAAGGTAGAGTGGGAGGAGTCATGGCACCTGCAAAAGGTTTTTTTTCCAAAATAAATTAAACTGGGACTATTCAGGTCAAGCGACTCGAGCTTGTGCTGAACCAACACATGTAATAAACCTCCGCAAGTCTGCTCTTGTTTGTATTTTAAATCGCTACAACAGTTCCCCTTTGAAGTGCTCCTTTCCCATGGTACCCTTTGACCACTGGGTGTCATCCAAGCAATAAAAATGCCAGAGGAACATAAGGTACTCCATGCTGCATGACTCACAGCTGGGCTTGTGTGAAGACCTTGGCCTGCGTATCGGTTGTGTAATGAGTTAGGCATGAAATCTTCCCGAGTAGCCCACCCCCTTTTAATATTCAGCCATGTAATGTGGCCAACATTAAAGAGCAAAAACTTTTATTTTGAAGAACTGCGCACAAACAAAAATGTAAATAGTAAAAGCAGCTTAGTTACAGTTTTATTTTTTGGGGAGAGGGGTTGGATTGTAGTGCGTGTCGCCCCTTCTCTCTCTCTCACACACACACACCTCCCCCTCGGTGAAATGTATGGAAGCACTGCGGCACACTGCGTGTATTTTGTAGGCTGCATGGCTGCCTGGCTCTGCGTTCAAAGGCAAGAGCGGAAGATAGGAGGAGGGGAATGACTACACCAAGAGAGTAGGAGGAGGGAGGAAAGGAGGAGGGAGGAAAGGAGGGAGGGAGGGAGGACAGTTTCCTTTCTGTAACACACACGCTACATGAACACACCGGGAGAGCGGAGAGCGGAAAGAAAATAATAAGCGAGAGAAAGAGAGGGAGAAGGAAACGCTGCAGCCCCGGCGTCCGTCCGTCCGCCTGTCCGTCCTTCGGTTGGTTGGCTTTATTGTTTTTGTTTTTTTGGGGGGAGGGAAGAAGCCGTCTTTTCTTTAAGCGCAGACTTGCGGACTAACATGGGAAGAGAGAGCTCCTGAGGAGGATTGACTTTCAGTGAACCTCTGCTCTGTGGTAAAAGTCTGTGGCTAACAGGGAGGAAAAAGGGCGACGGGGAAGACATGTTGAGGGTTTTTTTCATCTTGAGGTTGCGGTAGGGTATTGATGTTGTGCTCTTAAAAAAACACACGGCTCTCCTGGAGTGGGGTTAAAAAGAGAGAGAGAGAAAGAGAGGGGGGAGCAAATGGAAACTAGGCAGTAGGCTAAGCTCAGGAGCCATTGTTTTGATCGGTGTTTGTTTAATTGGCTTGTTATGATCTGAAATAACGTAGGCCTCTTAGGCATCCCCGCAGTAAATACATACACGGTCAGCAGACAGGGGCTACACAGCTGCAAATTAGCCCGACAGAGCTGCTCGCATTGCAGGGGACTCTGTTATGAAATAACAGGGAAAACGGTGCTTGTGTGAGATTTCCTTTTATATATATATTTTTTTTCAAGTGACATTTTTTAAGCCAGGCAGCCAAAACATTTCCAGATACATCAACTCACTGGGGGGGAATCATACAAAAGGCCCAAAATACAGTGAAAGCTACTTGGATTATTAAAAGACTGTTTTAATCCCTCCGCCGATTTAAGCACAGAGGTGCACTAGATTAGGTTATTTTAGCCCCGTTTAGCTGAAGAGAGGGAACAAAAGATTTTTAAATGTTAATGTCGACCGACGTTGCATCCATCATGCTGCCTGTATCCCGGGGTCTCATAGACCGGGATAGAGAGCTGGACCCCATGGCCGGGGTGCATCCCAACCCCGGTGGCGCTCCTGCAGCTGTTCGCGGCATGAAGCGAGGAGACCCGGAGCCCGACGGACAGACAGCGGCGGCTCTGGTGGACTCGACCGGCGCTGAGTGCAAGCGTCCCCGCATCGACGGCACAGGAGGAATGGGCGAGGTTGGTCAGGTACAGAGAGGATTGTTTTTTGTTTTTTTGTTGTTTTTTTTTCCTTTTTCCTAATACAATAAGGCAAAGACGGCTAAACGCAATCGTGGTGCAAGGCCAGGTTTCTCTTAATAATTTGGCCTATGCTGTTAATGTAATCTCACGATTTACCGGTGTTTCAGATGCGTGATCAGCGTGATAGTTGCGGATAGTTTAGAGCTGTAGCGGAGGGCCCAGCACACAGGCCTGTCACTGCTCAGCCCATTACCAGCTGTGCGGGAAATGCCACCACAGCTGTAGATGACTCTACATGCTGTTTGAAGATGGAGCTGGATTAGTAACAAAGTAACTCACTGCGTTAACTGGACTGTTATAGATGCTACGGTGAAGCTCAGACAGTTAATTTAAAGGGGAATAGCAGTAATCCGGTTTATATTTGCCTGGTTCATAGTTAACTGGTTAGTTATTCTAAAACCTGTCCAAAGAACATCTTCTGGTCTATGAAAACCCAGACAGCCCTGGCTGAGGGTGAAGAATGTAAACACATCCAGCATTTTACTACACCAAACATGAAAGAAAACATTCCTTTGTGGCATAAGTGTGTACAACATTTGCTTTACAAGGAGTCAGTGTCCATATCTGACTGTTTGACCTTTTTTTGGGGCGGGGGGCAGACTGCAGGCTATCTAGAGTAAACAATGATAATTTTACCAAGGAGCCTAAACCTCATCAGTCCAATTGCCTGGATCCTAACACCCCTGCTTTTATGAGCACCACTGCTAAAGTGGACTGGCAGTCAGCATAATCAGTTTGTTGTTGTTGTTTTTTTCCGCCTTTCCCTCACTGATCCCAAAATGGTCAAATATTGTTATTAATAGAGCGTCACATGAAGACCCAAAGATGCTCTGGATAACATTAAAGTGGATTATGTAGGGTGAAGTACTCCAGTGGAAGACAGAAAGCTATTTCTCCATCGCTGAAAGCTCCAGTAATGGAGGTGAAGTGGCTTGTTTGCTGCAGTTTGGAAAACTAAATGGCTGGCTTTAACGTCGTCCTGCTGTCAGTCGAGGGAGTGCTGACAGACACGGCTAGAAATGTAATGCACTTAAAAACAGATGTGCAGGGAAGAGAGTGTGTGTGTGTGTGTGAGAGAGTGGGAGAGAAGAGCACGGATCAATAGCTTCAGCCCCTAAAATGTATTGAACGTGAACTGGCTGGACAGTCCGGAAATTAGAGTAGGAGAACCCCCTCCTTCCCTAGATGGTGCAGGAACAGATTTGCCCTATCACTGGCAGCAAAGAGGCTTTGTTTCCAGCTAATGGGATCACATCTCAAACTGGAGGGGGCATTATAACCGCACTGATCCCTGAGATCCTTATTTAAGGCCCTGGATTTTATGGGATGCCGTCACACAGATATTGGTGAAAACCAGATGAAGCTTATATACTGTAGTCCATTGTGTATAGCTCCTATTAGTGCACTAGCGAGTTATTAAAAACATCTTCCAGCCCTATATTTTTATATAGCAAGTGAATTTCTCTTCTAATGCTGTCATTGCAGGTCTGATCAAGTCAAACAAATAAAGGGCAGCCGTTAGATTCATTTCCAACTCCACGTTAAGGGTCCTAAAATAATCCTTCTTTGGACCTTTGTCTAGCTCGAGGGTCTGCAACATTTAACACCCAAAGAGCCATTTGGACTCGGTTTCCACGCAAAAGAAAACACTAGGAGCCACAAATACTTTTTAACATCTAAAATGAAGATAACACTGTATATATTGTTTTTTACCTTTATGCTTTTTGTGAACAACTAAGGTGTGTTGCTTATGAAATCCATGAAGTGCTACAGAGAAAATTACATTTTATTTATGTAATTAACACATTTTGAACTCTTAAAGAAATAGAACAAAAGGAAAGCTGAACTAAAATGATCCAGCAAACAAAAACTGTTGTGAGCCACCACCCTTATATCGCCTTTGGGCTTTTGGAGCCTTGACCTGGCTTTAAAAAAATAATTGGGAAAAAAAGCACTATGCTGCTGAAAAAAAGAAAAATAGATATTTGCAAAATTCTGCCTAAATATGTATTTTACCTGGTTAATGTCTGTGGCGGGGCGTGGTCTAGGAGGACGTGCCTGAGCAGCACCCGCAATCACGCCTCGCCGCCTTAACGTCTGTGCCGTCTATGCTGTTGTTGGTATGTGTCGGGCTGTGAGCTGAAAAGCTACAGCCGGCTGTGTGCGTACAGCAGCCGTGTGTGAGAAGTGGTCAATAAAGATATGCTGAAAAGCGTGTTCGTCAGGTCTGCCGTGATATGTTTACAATGGGACTTCTGCTCCCGAACCTCTGCGCACAGCGTCTGCAAATCGGGGCTGTACAAAGTCACCTCATCTTTACGCAGGACTGTAAGCTGTCACCTGTGAGGCGTGAGCTGTGTTTGTTTTCTAACACAAACACTAACGGCCGTATAGTGCGGAGCGGCACCGGAGCCGCAGGTTGCCGACCTCTGGTCTAGCTCATCACTTCATGCTGTGAATCGAGCTGGTTTAATTCCTCTGCATTTAAGGTCACATTTCTTTTAGACTGGATTGGCTGCCCCTCTTAAATAAAAAGTGGGCGGAGCTTCTGTACTCTCACAGCAAGAGCTGAGATGGCAGTTTTAGAGATATCCCCTGTCATTGACATCACACAGACCCAAACGTAAAAAATGTAAAAAAAAAAGAAGAAGCCTGAAACTAGAGCACCGAGCTACAATATTAGAAATTTTGAGTGTTAAATATGATAGCACACCACTGTGACACTGTACATATGACAGAAAATAAGAAAAAGCATACGTGGTCCTTAAGTTTATTATTCTATACACATACATTCTATACGTGCAGTTTCACCACTTTTCTATGTTTTCTCATTAAACATGTGCAGTCTGAACGTTTGAAGACATGAAATGTGACCATGAACTTACTTTCTGACATTTTGAAGACTATAAAAATTAACCAGTAAATAATGTCATTAAAAAAAGTAAAAGGCAGAAAATGCATCCATAGATTTGTATTATTACTCCAAAATCTCCACTGGGTTTAAATTTTTACCGTTGGCCTTTTAGGGAAAACAAAAAATAACAACCCTCATCTGTACAGACCATTTTTCCACTGTGCTTTGTGCCACATGCTTAACGAATTACCCCCCTCCCCCCAGACCCAGTGTGTGTATGTAAAACACTGACGTATTTTTATTCCTCTAACCCGCTGACACCATTAAGGTTTCAGAAGCAAACTGGGGTGGGTGACGTTCAGTTTTCCTTAGTTCCTTAAATCGGGACGCTTGACTTTCCAAGAAACCTCTATAAAATCACAGAGAAGGCCGTCTGTAAAGCTAATCTTCAGGAGGAGGGTAAATACTGGAAAATGTTACAGCATCTGGTACCCTGGCTCTTGCAAAGCACGCTGTCTCCCTTCCTTATTTTTTTTTTCCATTCTTGATTTTTAAAAAAAGTCTTTATTGCTGACGACACGGCAAGAGTTGAACTCTGACCTGTGAAGCCAGCAGAACAGGGGTGTGGTTGCGGTAGAGAGAGAAAGTAATTTATACCGCTGCGGCCTAATAATGGGATCTTTCCCGTTTGGTTATTGACACTGCTGTTTTTCTCATTAGGCTCTGATGTCATCACAGTGGAGTGGGAGGAAGTGCTCTGTTGAGTCAAAGCTGCAAAGTTTTAGCAGAGCAGCAGTGCGTTTATAAATCGGTGCAGCAAGCAGTGAATGACTGAATGCTCAGCTAACGAGGGCAAATAAAGCCAGTGAAAGGAAGAAAAAAAAGAAAAAGGGAAGAAGATGCTGAGTGCTTTCAGCAGTATGAGTTCAGAGAAATTAGCTACTGATTTCCTGCCTCTGCCGTTGCCCTTCTCCGATTTTAAATGAGCGTGCTGCTCTCCCCGCCAACCGAACAACACACAATCAGTCTGCATTGCATTCCAGTGCAGCACTGGGGAAGTCCTGCATTTTTCAGGGTGACAGAGGATTCATAACGGCACCCTGCGTCTTCAGCTCTGGTCAGATTTTGGGAATTGTCGAGAGTAGCTTGTCGGCTTCAATATCCATCTGGCCTGCTGCTGAGCGGCCCGTGTTTTGTTGTCACTCTGCGTAGGAACCGGGGCTCTCTCTAACCTAATAAGGTCCTGCCTGGGGCGACAGCTCTGAGGACAAATGACTTGACTAGGACGTTAATGTAGGTGGATCACCCTGCTGTACTTTCATCTCAGCCCCTGCACTGAAATGGTATGAAAATGTCAGCAAGAAAAATGTTCTCTTGCAGCCGGTGGAGAATATTTGTTTAGTTTTTGGAACCCTGATTTTCTGTGATGAATTGCAAGGAGAAATCTCTCGACTGATTCATGTTGAAGACCGGCGGTGTTTTGAGACTTGGCTTTGGGGGGAAATTTGATGTTGCTACAGTGTACTTATCCTTATATTAACTTCAGTCTGGAGACTTTGCAGCATTTCTAGTGTTGATGGTGTGTAACAGTGTATCAGTTCATGCTTATTTGAAAGGTAGACATCAGTCTCAGTGTTCGAGAATTTCCCAAAACGGAGCTATTATTGTCTTGTATTACCCAGTTTTTGCATAATATAATATCTTGGGGTGATTTTTAACCGTAGTACTAAAAAGTTATTAGCTACCAAATTGTGCAGTTAGGGGATTTACCAAGATTTCTGGCTTTGGATGGGGTGTAGTGTTATATTGATGTTTATTTAAACATTGCTCTTCAATCTCTATTTGCAAACTGCACAAAACTGTGCTATTATGGTCTTTTTCCCTATTAATAAATCATTATATATAATAGTGTATAGTATGAATATTAATGACTTTCAACCACCAATAATAAAATGTTTAGTGTTGGATAATAAATTGTGATTCTTTGAGTAGCTAGAAACATCATTTCTTTAATGAAATAAGTTATTACATCTTAAATCCAACATGCAGATTGTTACTGGGTCTTCTCTCTGTTCCTGTTAGTTAAAGTGAAGGAGATTGAATCACCTTTACCTGAATGAATGAATACTGCTTTAGCCAAAAGAGAGAAAAAAAGTAGGTGAAGCAGATTTATGAAACAATTGACTTTTTTCTCTTTTCTTCTTGTCTCCATATTTTTCCTCCTAACTGCTTTGATCTTTTGCTCATACCGAGGCTGCTAGCTCGTGGCTAGCTCTGAGTTCTGGAAAGCTTTAGCTTTAGCCACTTTCCCTTTGCTAGCTTCTTTAAAATGTCCATTTTCAGTTGAGTGAGGGTGATTTATGACCCCGATTAGGTTTGTTGCTACGAACAAATCTATTCAGACTTGCCAAAGTAAGCCATGGCTTCTCTTCTGGTTTGCTTTGGCAAACTTTGTGTCTTTGCTTACAGTAAGGAGCTTCAACACTAATGATATTTTGGCATGTGAATGTGAGTTTACATTTGACTTTTTCCCTGCCCTGCAGTGTGTGTGTGTGTGTGTTGTGCGTGCATGAAACGGACCAGCTTGTAATCAGACAAATGTGAGGCTGACCGGCTGGTCACCGGTCAGAGCTAGGAGCGCTGGATATCAGCCGATTCCGCTCCCTGGCTGGTTGATCCGTGCATCTCTAGTTTGATTTTTTTTTTTTTTTTATTGGTACACTTAGTAAATTAATTGGGAAACCATTTGAGCATTACACCCTGGGCATAGGGCTGAAAAATGTGATGATTTTTTGTAGTTTTTGTGTAACATTTCTTAAATACAGTACATAAAAGAGATGTATGGGTCCGGTTATTGCTACTCAGTCTTCCCATCAGGCTCCATCCTTTTACAGTGCCCCATACTTTAGAAGTTTAACTGCCTTTTAGAGTGAAGTCTGACATATTAAATGTAAAAATGGGGCCAGCAGCCACAATGTCATCAACATTGGTTCCAAAAATCCAATACTGGTCTCTGGTTTCACTGGAATGAAGGGATAATGCAGATTAATCATTATGGGCAATTATGTGGTGCCGTAAATAATTACATACAAATGTTAATTCTCTCTCTATCAGATCTGAAATAAATTGGGGGATCCAAATCACAATTGTGTTCAGCGGTTTCATTATGTAGCGTGTGATACAGCAGCTGATGCTGCTTCATGATTATCTTCATGCCAGAAGGGTCGAAGCAGCCTCCAAAACCCCCCCAGTGATTCCAACCAGCGTACCCTCAAAGAAGCACGTGTAGGTTTACTGTGTGAGGTATACCAAGGGGAAAATAAACTTTAGATCATCTGGCCAACAGTTTGGAGGCTTAGCACATAAGTGCTTTGTGGAAGAAGTGGATTCACATCCTCTCGAGTGTATGCAGTGCCCTGCTTTGCAGTTAGGTAGGATGACTCTCAGAGTAGTGAAATGTAGTTCCTATTTTCCTCCTCCTCATCAGAACAGCAGCGGTCCCAAGGCGCGATAGGAATAGACACGAGTCTTGTGACCAAATTAGACATCCCACACGTGCTAAACAATCACACACACACCTACCCCACCTGTATTTTTTTTTTTTTGAAGAGCGGTATCAGGGTTCATGTGTACAGTGGGATACTTCTGCTGAGTGAAGGAGAAACCTGGAGGTAACTGAGCCTCTCATCCTGTGCTTCCTTTCAGATTTAATTATTACAGGACTGCTCCCGTCTCCCCTCCACCTCCTGCAAGCTGGTCTCTCTCCCCTCTCCTCCCCCTCCTCCCCATCTTTGCCATCTGTTGACTTCAGGTCACTTTGCTACTTTCTCGTGATTGCTCACCCGGTCTTCCCCTGCAGTTTCTTCTGTTGTTTTAGCTCCCCGCCCCCTCCCCAGAAAAAAAGTCATTACCATCACCATCCCTGGAACGAGTCAGTGCGCCTTTATTGACTACCTGAAGTACAGAGTTTTTTATTTTCTCATGTTCGGTGCAAGTGGCCGCGGTGTTGAGTGACACTGAGATACACTCATCCTGAGCTGACTCCAGTGCACTGCCCCCCTCCCCCGCTCATCCCGCTCAGTTGCTTAAGGAAATTAAGCACATGACTCCACTCGTGTATGAGTCATTGTCTTTGCTCCCTCCATCCCCCCCACTTTTTTCTTTGCTGCCCATTTCCTGTTGAATTTCCAGTCCTTCCCTATTTTCCTGCTCATACGTTTCCAGATGTTTGCCTGTGAGAGCGCCACCCTCACTGTGACGCAGCGTGCCCGTTCCATGAATCTCGTCCGTCCCCATACCTTCAGTGTTTTTTTTATTTTTTTGTGTTTAGAGTTTGGCCTCACCGTAAAGTAAGGTTCATACTTTATTCATGTTATTCAAGCCTCTAAGAGGTGATTCATTATTTAGAGCTTCTACCTCCCAAAGCCAGTTCACTAAGTACATTTTTGGCTCTGAGATAGACTCGCGCAAGCTGCATTTTTCAATCACGAAGACGCTTCCTGCTCCCTCCTCCTCAACCGAGCCTCTTACATTTGGAAATGTTGTGCTTAGTTTTAGTGAAACGGCCCCATGGGGTCCAGAGTTAGATGGCTACAGTATTAATCAGGCGAACTCAAGCTGTGAAGCGCACAGAGCAAAGTGTTCCCCCTGGGTACAGAGCAGACGAGGGACATTGGTTCCAGATGAAAGGAAGATCAGAGGGGGAAGGACAGCGGGAGGAGGGAGAAGCTGGGTTGTTTTCTAATCTAGTGATATGAAGTCAGAGACAGGCAAATCTGTTTTTTTTCTCCCTTCAAAGTGTGTTGTAATTGCTGTGAAAAGCGCCTCCATTTAATGGAATACATTAGCATAAAAGCTGGAACACGGTATTATGAGAGTGAATAAAGTGAGTTACAAACTATTTTAGGGAGTAGAGGAATGATTTATGTTTAATATTTGGCCATAAACAAATTATTTTTTTTGTCTCCTCTGCATCTTGTGTTACTGTAATTACTCACCAGATGTTTGATGTATCCGCTGCTGCTTTGCACAGCCGGAACATTGAGAGGGATGTGTTGGAGATTGCATCAGGGCTCATGATCGCATTTCACACCGATGGGCTTCATGCTCGCTGACACTCCTGACCTATTTATGATTTAAGAGCCGCGGTGACACTCATTCTTTCTCTCCCGTCTTTCATCTACTGCTCGCATGATCTCACTCGCCCCCGTTATCACGGCTTTGCAAGCAGACAAAAGATCCACTGGGTGGAAAACTCTGGAGGAGACTGACTTGGGAGATAGCAGGAGTGTGTCACAGAACAGAGTTAATTTGATTAGGAGTCAGAAACGGCACGCAGCTGTAAAGTCAAATATGGAGGCAACAGCTTAGTGGGCATAAAAACAGAAGGAAAAAAGTCTGAGTGAATAACAATGAAGCATGAAAATGTTTTTAAGCGACTTGTCCTTTTTCTTTATAAATTTCTGACCATGTTTCCGAAAAATCTGCTCCTCTCTTTCAGAACAACGACCCCTTGACGCTCAGCTATCACGGATACCCGTCTCATAGTCAGGTAAGAGGAAAAACATGTGCCAAAATCCACGTTGTGTAATGTGGCCTCATTCCACTCCTTCCATTTATACAGTATTCAGATAACATTAATATGGCTCAGTGTAGCTCTTCAAACCACAAGGTGGGGGTGTAGATTATAAATTAGCAGTCGTGTAGTAAAAGACACGCCTCCACAACCCTCCAGTATTACCCTCCACCCACTTTCCTTTCTGTTCCCAATAATGCACACTTAGTAATCATCTTTCAGATGGCAAATCCAACTTGTTCTTTCTCTTTTAGCACTTTTAAACATGCTGATGTTATAGTTTTCTGCCCACAAACACGCACTCACAAAAAAGGCTTGACTGCATTGCATCTTGTTTGTGTTTATGTGTGTGTGCGTGTAAGACTACAGCATGTTTGCCCATCTTTGTATTAGCCTGCTGATTGTGTTATTAGACTGCTCAGTTTATGTGGTTAATCCTTAGATCATCCTCCGTTCATCCACTCATCCTCTCATGTTCTGCCCGTAATCTCCTCATCCCTCGCACTCCGTGGTGCCCGGCAACCTCCGGCTGCTTATCTGCACTTTATCTGTCTTCACTTGAATGCTTTTATTTGCCCCAGTATGAGAATGGGCTGTTTTTTTTAGTACTGCTAAGTGGGTATTGCAGAAGCCTGGAAGTCAAACAGACAGTTTTGATTTCACTCTTAATCTTACTTTCCAAGTGATGATGTTTTAAAGTTTCGACTTGTCTGAACAGCCTCTTGTTGAGATCGAAAGAAGTCATTCAAGGACTGCTTGGGGGCTTGGAGGTGTGATTTGGCCTCTGACCAGGAGGGGGGGGGGGGAAATGACAGAGAGGAAGAAAACAATGCCGGGCAGCGGAGGCTTCCACAACACTGAGGTGCTAAACTGTCAGCAGCAGTGTGAGAATGATGTGATCAAAGACTCCTGGAAGGAAGAGCCTGGAGAGTAGCAGAAGCCCCAAGTGTGAAGGGGAAGACAAGCTCTTTGCAGATGGAGTATGAAACTTGGCAGGCTGTCTATTGAAGTAGTTTTCAAACTTTTTTTATATAAAGTAAAATCATCAGGTAATGGCTTGGCATGGTATTTGTCACCCGGTGCGCAAACCTGTGCCGCGCTGGAGTTCTGCATTTGAGCAAAGGATTCACGTGCAGTGTGCTGTGCTGAAGATTAATGCCACTTCATTACTCGCGTAGTCGATGGTCGTTATTCAAGAAACGATGGCGATTTGTTCGGCTGGTGCTGGCATCTTTTCTTGCATCTTTGATGAGCCTTGCTGCTCAGGGTGTGTTTGGTGTTTGGTGCCCCCAGTGGTGTCGTTTTCTTCTGAGAAAAATCTGCTCAATGCTTCAATATGTTTAGCTGTAATGATGCTATCTTTAGCTCTCTGCTGGACGCGGATTACCGTGGGGGTTTGGGAGCTGAAACCAGGTTGATACATATTTTTAAAAATGCAGCGAGCGCGAAGCCAAAACAATGATCTAAAAGATGCTAAAATGCTTTGTAAACCTAAGGGGAGCTGCAGAGCTTACACCGCCGTGGCTTCATCCTCCTTGTTTTTATAGAAATATCGTCAGACACAGCTTTAAGTTGAATGTGATAACAGCCAGACTTGGGCCATGTTGGCGGTGTTATGAAAAACGCTGCTCGGTATGACCTAGTATCGTTGCAGTCGTGACTTTTGCAGAAAAAAAATGACTGATGTGTAAAATTACCGGCTCATTTGCGTAACAAGGTGCGTGTCTGAGAGAGAGAGAGAAGAAAAGACGTCTATTGCTCTCTCCCAGTGGTGCCAGCAGCCCCAGTTAACTCACCTACATGGAGAAAGAGAATAGAAGGAGAGAGAGAGTGAGGAGAGAAGAGGAGAGGAGGACTGCGACATGAGAGGAAAGCAGAGGGGAGGGGAAAGTTTGCAGGTGTGACAGAGGCAGAGAAGTAGGAAGGGGGAGGCGTTAGGCTATCTGGGTGAGACAGGAGGAGAGGAGGAGGAGGACCGGAGAAGAGACAGAAGAGATGAGCAGGCAAGGGCACAGCAGCAAAACAGAAGGCTGGGGGTAGAGGGAAAGCAAAGGAGCGAGTGGGAGAGGGAAAGAAAAGACTGAGTGGGAGTCGGGGAGAGAGAGAGAGAGAGAGATAGATAGAGGGGAAGGGGGGGTTGAAAGAAAAGAAAAGCAAGCAAGTAAGCAAGTGAGGGAGAGTGACAGGGACAGAAGCCAGGAGAGGAGGAGGAGGAGGAGGTGGGGAGGGGATTGGCAGGGCAGACAGAGCGAGCGGGGGCAGAGAGAGGGAGATTTTGAATCTGTGAGACAGACAAGAGAGACTGAGCTGGTGAGGTGACACAGGCTCGGCGAGGGAGAGAAAGCGAGGCAGCGTGAGAAGAGGAAAGGAGAGAGAGGAGAGAGGAGCGACGACAGTTTGAGTTGTTGCACAGAATACGATGATGGGACTGTACTATCCTAACGTGCTGTCGGTGAGTGTTTATCCCCGTATCTTTTCATATCCTCCTCCGCCTGCGTGCACGGCCGCTGCATCCCCTCGGCACTCGGGCTCGGTCGTACGCGAAACGGCATCAGAACGGGCTGTCATCAAGCATTAAATGTTAATTAACTACTAACAGACGAGGAGTCTACTTGACCCAATCGCTAGAGGTCCAGTCAGAGAGCATTTCGGGCTCTTGTCAGGACTCGGCAGCTACTTGCTACGAGTGGGATATAAACACTGGAAGTAGTGTAGCAGGCGTTGATGACAGCGAGATACAGGCTGGAGATCGTATCTCCACAATTATGATTCGTTATGCCGAGCTGCACGAGCGGCAGTGTGTTATTGTACGCTGTTATTGTGGCATCTGTCCCCCCCCCAACCCTGCCAAGAGCTAGAAGTGCACGCAGTTTGAACATCAAGGGCTGCCACTGCCAGAAACTGCGCTCAGCCATGTATTATGTATGGTCAGGAGAATCTTATGTGAGCATACAGTACAGCGTGTCAGCTGGATGTAGCGGTTCAGTGGCGCTATTTCTGCTAGTCAACTATTTCGATATATCTGAAGCAGGAGAGTGGAAGCAGAGAGGGAATTGGAGGGGGGGGAGGAGAGGTAAGTGGAAAACTCTTTCTTCTTTATTGGCCCTGCAGCTGTCTCTGTACATCGCTCCAGCCTGTGAGCGAAAGAGACAGGTGTCCACAGAACAGTTGTCCCTGCCCTTGTGGGGTTTTTTTCTCCTTTTTTTATTGCTCGTTCTTTCTCTCTCATCCTCCCTTCTGCATCTCTTCTATTCAGCTAACAACACCTCCTCACTGTAATTTCTGTGTCACACATTTCACAAACACACACACAAGCTCGAGCACACAGTGGGCTGCAAAGTTGGTGCATGAAGTGTCATGTTCATATCATTACATTTCAATTGGTGTGAGTCAGTATGAGTGTGTGTGTGCTTCTCTTTCAGCTGTACCTTGGATTCCTGCTCTCTTTACTGTTTGACCTCTTTTCTCCCTTCTCTCGCTCTCCCCGGGGCCCTGGCAGCTGTTATCTCAATGTTTTCCTTTAAGAGCCCCTGGAAGAGAGGGGGATGGGGTTTGAAGGGAGAGAGGGAGAGAAGGGGAGAAGGAATGGGAGCATGAGGAGAAGATTTTTAAAAGATTTTTAGGGTGATGGGACACCCCACGCTTCCCCACCGCAGTCAAGGAAGCTCGTAGGTGAGGGAGCAGAACAGGCACGGGCGAGCAGCATGAAAATCACATATTGTAGGTCAACTAGAGGCGGCTAGTTTGCTCAGTGACGCAATTTCAGTGTGTAAAGCTGACTTTGCAGTTATGTCCATATGTGAGTGTTCCGAGTTTGTTTACAGCGGGGGTAATTTATCAGCTCCTTGATGGCGCTGCTTTTGCTAATTTTATTATTTTTTAAATTTTTTTTAAATTGTCTCTTTCTCCTGCGAGAGAGTTGAGAGCAGCAGATCGGGTGCAGAAGAAATATTTTCTCAAGCCCCACCTAAGCGTGTGCCCTGAGGCAAGGGAGAGACGCCTACCTGCTGCAAAAGCTATGCGCAGCCTGCCACGCTTGCACAAACTAGAAACGGGTCGTGAGGATTCACCCCCCCCACACACTGGCACGCCTCCACCTCCCAAATCTTGTTATTGATTCTTTGCAGGGGTAACAATGGTGGTCGTTAACTGATCCCGATGAACCGTGTTGCCGTGGCAACTTGGATGAGTCACTCATTTTGCGCTGATTGTTAGGTGGTTCGAGGCATGAGGCAAAATGTTGATGGGAAACCTTTTGTGATGTAAACACCTTTCTGGACGGGGGTAAATCTTGAGCGGGCCTCCTCCTCCTCCAGCTGTGTGCTTCCCTTAACTGCTCTAAAAGTGCTCAGCATGAGGCATCAGTGCAGCTTTAACAAAAAAAAGGAAAAAGGCAGGGGTTGCCCTTCCTGACTCTTTAGGAGGTGCAGTTGACAGTGACAACACCGTCCTACAGCTGGCTTGCGTATGTTTTTAAACCACACTGGACAACCAGGCGATTAGTGCAGAGCCCTCGCTGAGCGTCAAACAGGACAAACTAGTTTCAGGGTCATGTTTAATGTATTGAAAGAAGCGTATTCATGTTGGGTTAATACATATCTGTCTGCAGGTTTGTATGCTCACCTGCCTGTGTGTTTGTCTGGGATGGCGTGTGGATTCTAATGTGGAATAAATGTGAACAAATAATGTCATCATCCTTTTTGTTTTCGGGTGTTTATCTTTCATAAAATGCCGCAGTGGTGCTGAACGGACCATTTATGCAGCTACTGAGGAGATGACAGGGGAAAGTCGGGGTTGTGCGTGTGTGTGTGTGTGCATGCGTGCACGCGCGAATGCATGTTCCTGTGCACATGTATGAGGCTGGGGAGTCTCCCAGAAATGGCGTGCGAGGAAGGGGAGACCCTACAAGGAAAAGGATGGGGGTGGATTAGGAGGGGTTTGTTTGACAAGCACACATGTTACCCTATAAGGAGATGGAGGAGAGAATGGAAGGAGGAGCCTGGATCGCGCTGATATCCTGTTGCTATGAGGCAAATGAGCTTGATTGACATGTGTGGGGGCGGGACGTATGCGAGGGTCCCGTCTGGATTTTATGAAGCGTAAAGAAGTGAAGCGCACAGCAGAGAGAGTGGGAGGAAAGGGAGAACAGCAGCAGAGAGGAAGAGCGAGTGAAGGGAGGAGGGGGGAACTGATGGAGGAGGGGTTGATGTTGGATGGAATAATTTAACAAGAGGGTGTCTCCTGGCTCATCGGTATGCCACAGGCATGTTGTAAAACGTTTCTCCAGCTGTTTGCAGCTTGGGTAACAGCAGCGCAGACTCGGAAGCCAAGATCTGAGCTGAACACCGAACTTCACCACTTAATCCGATTATTGTGCCAAAATACGAGCTGCTGCTAACAACATGAATCACGTTTTCCATAGTCAAGTCTGTTGAATTAGGCATTAGCGTTATGGCCGGAAGCCAGAGAAAGTACGATTCTGAAACGTCATTATTCATGTGAAATGACCCACTGATGCCCCAGTTAGCTTTTAACCACACTTCCTCTCCTCTCTCCTTTGCTCTTCTCCTTGTCTCCTCGAGTAGCGTAGTGAGACTGCCGCAGACGGGCACATTTTATAACATGCCTCCTCAGACACACTTGCTGCTGCTAACTGACCCGAAAGTAAGCCAGCTACAGCTACCGCTCTGAGTCACTGGCTTTGCCTGGCCAACGCATGCACTTTCACAACCCTTAAAATCCCTTAAAACACCGGGAGCGTACACCGAGACAAGCGCAAGACATGCACACAAACAAAATGTACACAAACCTTGAGTGCTGACACAAATGAACAGCCTACAGTTTGCTTGTGCACAGGGCAGCACTTCTCCAAGAATGCCCTCCTCCTCTGCCTTTGTGTTCCTCCTCTTATCCTGCTATCTGTGTGCATTTATTCAGTAGATGCTTTTATCCTGATTCGAATCACAAAGGCCACTCGCAGTCAGCAAAAGGCCCCAAAGCCTTACAGAGGGAGGGGAGGGAGACGAGGAGGGGGGCACATACTGTTTTTGGAGATACGGGGTTGTTAACACAGCGCATCAGGTATAGAGAGGCCCGTTGAGATGCTGCAAAAATGGATCTCCTCTGAAAAGGCCAATCGTCAAACACAAATACAAGGTTGTTTTTGGCTTGCATTCCCGCTTCTATTTTGGGTCTGGCAGAAGGAGCGGCAACAGCCGGGGTTGTCCATTCTCCTGCGAGGCTGTAGTCTGTGCATGAGCAACAACAATGAGGAGAAGGGAAGAACCGACAGAGTTGTGATCGGGGGTCTGTGTCAGAAAATAACTTAAAGAGACTCCGACTCTAACCACAAATTTCTTATTTTCAGTCCCAGAAAAAGCTCCCAGTATTCCTCGCTAAGAGCTAAATATAATTGAACACGGGGATTTTAATCCAGAGAAGCTAGAAATGTGAATCAGAGCTGATTTTGAGATTTATCTTCAAAACTACCAGTGGAGACTGGAGTCAGTAAGTTTGAACTATTACATTTATTTCAGCACAGCTCATTCATTCACTGTTTTCTTGAATTTGCCTTAAAGTTTAGATTATTTAGCCTGATAAGGACAAGACGCACATGACAGCAACTGTATGTGAAAACATGGGTTGCTGTTGATGTTTATTAATACTCAGATCCAGAGAGATCTTGTTCACTACCTACCTCTACTACCTTTACTTTGTTTTTTCTTTGTTTTTTAGTGATTAGAGCTGCAACACAATCGTCCTCAACCAGAATTATTCAGATGATCTGTCCAATATTGGCTGCTATAACTTATTTGTTCCATAGGTGCGACTGTTTGCTTATCAATGAAGAAATGCTTCCTCACTGATCAGTCTCTTAGGCATCTAAAGGTTCATAGAGATTGCTACATTAATGCATTCTTAATGTGATTTTATGCCGTGCCGAGGATGACTCCTGCATATTTACAGATCTATTTCTCTGTCATTGGTGACATTCGTCAACTGGTCTATGAAATGAACTGGTTCCAGTATCTTTGATATCGATGATACAGCTGATTCAGGGTTGGTATAGAAAACCTGCGAGGAAGCTGGCGAGGCTCACAGGGTCACAGAGCTTATGTTCCTCCTCCTTTCAGAAAAAAGATCAAAGAATTGAAGTCGTCATCTCTAAATCTGCCTCCTGGTTCATACCTCTGCTCAGTGGTTTGTGCTGCTGAAATTACATATGTATATTGCTGCAATCGGAAATTGAGGCTTAAAGCGTGCGCTGTTAACATCCAAGTCACTATCATTCTGTCTAAGTTGCATCACAACTTGTCAAGTCCAAGACTGACTCATCTGTAGTCGAGTGAGATGTGTCATGAGTCATCAATGTTGGGACTCAAGTACGACAGCAGTAAAGCGGTGATGAACAGTAGGAGGGTGGTTTTCCCATCAAATTTATGACTTTTATTGCATTTATACATGTAAGCCTACAGCAGGGGGATCCCTCAGTTAAAAAAATCTTCCCTTTGACCTTTTTTGCTTATATGTTAATTTTCAAGTTTTTTTTTAATTCATTCCATTGAAGGTCTTTAATTTGCAGTAAGATAGAAATATAACATAAATTATAGCTTTAGAGTTTAAATAAAAGCAGAGCTGTCAGTGTATTCACTCAGTGCAGCTTGTTGGACGGTGGAAAAGCATCTGAAGGTGGGAGGGGAGGCGTGGAGGTGCTTTGAGCTCAGCGTTAATAACATGGCGATATTTATAAACAAATATCTGCTCATTTTATTTTAACCTTTGCTTTTTACTTGTATGAATATGCAGAATCTTTTGGGAAGTGGAGCGGGAAGCCTTCTGGTTTCCATTTGTAGCCCGGTTAACACTAGTTGGAACACAAACAGTCGCTTTTGAGCAGGCTTTGTTTGCATGCAGGTAAACAGTCCCAATGAAAGGCACAAGAGAGACTGCATTTTTGAAAATGCAGCCTCCAAACCACCAGCTATCATCTAATGCCAATTTTGTTTTTAATTAGTTTTAAAAATGTATCTCAAACAATGACTGCCAGATGGAAGAGGAAGTCTTGGCCCGGGTCATCAGAGCAGAAGACAAGCCAGTACGTTCTCTGACTGACGACATGGTAACACCCGTAACGTTTACCGTTTTCACCGTTTTCACCGTTTTTAATTTAGCCTGTTAGCTAAATAGCAAATATTTGGCAGTCAGAGCACAGAACTGTATTATGATGCGGTGATGCCACTAAATCAAAAGTGAAAGAGATCATTAAAATTTAATGGCGCCGCATTTAATAGCGGCTGAAACAGTTAAAAGGTTTCCCTCATTGCCACAAAATGTTGCCAGCCTATTGTCCCCTTTCAGCTTTTCCCGTTTCACCGCTTCACCCAATATGGGGTCATCAACTTTCCCTTTCGAAGGGAGACACGGGAGCGGGTCGAGTTTCTCTCTCTTTCTGTTTGACACCCAGGTTAGCTCCTACCTGGTGACCCAGAATTGCTTGCTCCACCTACTCTCATATTCACCTCCGCAAATGCATTTAATCTAGGATGGGTTTATGCAAAGTGAGGTCATTCAGTGTGTCACTTAACATGTCTGTTTTTTTCCCCAGCTGCAGTTAAAAGCTTGATCTAAACTAGCTAATTTCCACATCTCTGCTCTCTCCTCTTTTTTTTTTTTTTGCATCTCTGAATTGAGCAAATGTAATGAATTCAGGATCTCTCATCAGAGGATTGCAGCTAATGTTCACATTATTGCCACCAGTGATGTAACAGAGTGTTGTTTCTTTTCCCCACAACAAGGAGAAAATGCATGTTTTGTTCACTAATTGGAGCATAAAATCATAACGGCTAATAACAGAAACCAAATTAATGAGAGGGTGAAGTAATGCAGGAAAAGAGATGCAGCAGTTCATTTCTCTTTATTTATTCTGGGAACTTGGAAGAGCTGAGATTTTGCAAACCCGCACCTCTAAAAGCATGCATCCTAAAACCCTGGCAGGTTATAATAATCACAGGAACAATCTGTGCAAATCACAAGCACGGCTCGCCAAGGTGTAAGGTGTTTGCGCTGCGACGTGAAACTTAGGACACGGAGGCGAGGATGTTGAGGAGCGCTATCTTGTATCAAAATCTTAATTTGGGTGCTTGTGGGCGAGATTGGAAGAGGTTCATACAGCTGCAGAGTTTAGATGAGCGGACACAGCTGCTATCTGAAAACGTGAATGAAGTTAAACTTGGACACTGTGGTCAGTAATCTGGTGGCTGTATTGCTCAAGTGGCAGCCACTGAAGATGAGGATCGCGGTTTCTGTTTTGCCCGAGGTGGTGACTCTTCACCTGCCAGGCGAGCTGCGGGGATGTGTGCGCGCGGCGAAATGGTGTGGCAGCGGCGCTTCAGGGCAAGGCTCACAGTGTTGAGATGAGCGATAAACATGCATTTTAGTGCCCGTTATCGGTGAGCGAGAGCCAGGGAGATGGCAGGATTTCTGTTTGTAATTACACTCCTGAAATCACAAAAGGCAGAACGCGGCTGCAGCCTTTAACGGACGAGTTCAAAGCATTCCTCTTAAAGCGTCTGGTTCTTTCTCCTTTTCGCCTCACGACGGCAGGAAAGACAAGTATAGGTGCGATGCAAAGAATTTTCTGCACCAGGAATCTTCTAGTAAATGATTAGATGAATAATTATATCATTCTTTTGTTGTTCTTTAAAAAGGCAGCTTAAAACTCATGTGTTCAGACAGACACTGTGTTGTTTTTCTTCATTCATGTGTGTCCACTTTGCCTTTGGCGTGGGCTAGATTTGATTAAATTACCTCTGTAAAGCAATTTGTGACCATTCCTTGTCTCAAAAAGCGCTATAAAAATGAACTTTACTCATTTACTTACCGACTTGTGAGTTCCGGTATATCAGACATGATTATTCTTAAGTTTTAGACCCCGCTTTGCTTTTAGAGCTGCATAAATTCTTTGTGGCATCGATTCAGCGAGGTGCTGGAAACATTCCTCTGAGATTTTGGTCCTCACTGGCATGAAGGAATCGTGCAGCTCATGAAGCCATTTTTCTTTTTCTTTTTTTTCTCCTTTTGCCCGTTCCCCCACATCTCAAGGGTGCTCGATTGGATTGAGATGTGGAGACTGTGGAGTATACTGAGGATACCACTGAGCCCATTCTCCTGCTGAAAATAGCCATTTGAAGATGGGTACACTGTCATTATAAAGGGATGGGCATGGTCACAAACAGCATGCGGTTCAAAGTGTACCATAAAAAAAACACATCTGCAACACAATTACACCACCAACCTGAATCGTCGATACAAAGCAGGATGGATCCGTGCTTTCGTTTTGTTTATGCCAAATCCTGACCCGTCCATCTGAGTGCTGCACCACAAATAGAGATTCATCGCGACCAGGCAACGTTTTGTCCCAATTTTTAGTGAACCCGTGCCACTCAATTTCCTGTTCCGAGATGACAGGAGCGGCACCCGGTGTGGTCGTCTTCTGCTGTGGGCCATCTGCTTCCATATTCTTTGTGCTGTGTTCGGCGATGCTCATCTGCATATTGGTGGTTATTTGAGTTGCTGCCACGTTTCTGTAAGCTCAAACCACTCTGGCTGTTTGTCTCTGGCCTCTCCAGTCAACAAAGCATTTTCGCCCAGAGAACTGCCACTCACTGGATTTTTACCCCCACCCCCGTTCTCTATAAACCCTGGAGATGGCTGCATGTGAAAATCTCAGTAGATCAGCAGTTTTTCAAACCAGCCTGTCTGGCACCAACGGCCATGCCACTTTCAAAGTCACCTAAATCACCTTTCCTCCTCATTCTGATACTTGGTTTTAACTTCGTAGGAGTCTCCTGACCAATGCTGCCTGACTCAATCCATTGAGGTTGTATATAGGTACATACAGGAACGAATTTCTTTGAAGTGTGATGGGCGGCATTTTCCTTTTAATAACAAAGAATTTCAAGGACGATGCTTCTGACTGATAAAATGTCTTAAAAAAGTAGTCCAGGAAGAAATCATTAGATTGATGTTTATAGTAAATGTACACAAATCTATGTTCTGTATTTAGAGTTATCCAATAGGAAAAATACTTAAGTTGTTAAGTTTAACAAATTCCAGCTTTACTTGCTTAAGTTTGTCTGCTTGTTACACGGCAGAGTTTCTCTCTCACTGCTCGCTGGGAGCAGCTCAGCTGAAGCTGTTCTCGTGTCACAATATCGATGTGATCCGTGTCGACCGCGTGCATCCTCCGGTTTGTTACTGAGTCGAGGGGCCGGACTACAGTGTCACAGGTGTGACGCTGAGAAAGGTCAAAAGCTGGGAGACAGATGGCATGCTCGCAAACGCACACACAAACACACACGCACACATACGTACATACTCACCCTCCCACACACTTCTAACACTCCCAAAGGGACAGTGATCTATTGTGCAGCTCAGATGGGCATCGCTGCAGCCTGTCACTCACACACACACACACACACAGACACACACACACACTCACACAACCACTTGAAGTGAGTATAGCCAAGCAGATGTCAGGTAGGCTCAACTGAGTTTATTTAGAAGTGATATAATACCGATGGGGGGGCGACATTGTAACTTCTTTTACTAATTAATTATTGTATTACTGTCTTTGCGAGTCTGTCTTACATTAGTACTATTTCTAATAAAGCAATGATGATGATGATTGTAGTAATTAGTTGTTACAGTCAAATGAGAAGAACAAAGAGGTTAGAAAGACACAGCAAAGGAGAATAGGCTGAACAAAAAAGGCTACACAATGGGTGCTACTCCGGGTTTCTAGATATCGTCATCATTTGTATCTATTGTGATTTATAAATGTATAATTTAGTTTTTATGAATTTTTTTTTCTGGTGCCGGTATCAGGTTGCTTAGTTCTCATTTTCTGGTACATTTTAATGTCATATGTGTCTTATGTATCAGGTGTGGTGAAAAAAATATTGAGAGTTGGTAGAGTTTTTTGTTTTATAAATCAGGGCTAACATGCTAACGTGGCTCACGCCAGATTAATGATGGTGGTCAGCTGGATTTTGGCAATCAGTGTGATCTCTGCAACCACTTGAATGCAGTACCACAATAGTTTTGTACATTCCTGGTCCCCAGTACATGAATCTTACCACTAAAAATTTGATTTCATTCGGTTTGATTTGTATAGCGCCAAATCACAGCAACAGTTGCCTCAATGCACTTTATATTGGAGGGGAGCCAATAATAATGCAGAAAAACCATTAGGCAACAAACTATGAGCAAGCACTTGGCGACAGTGAGAAGGAAAAACTCCCTTTTAGCAGGAAGATGCATATAGTGAATACTTTATACCTGCTAAATGTCAGTATGTTAAGTTTGTTGCTTTTAACTGTTTTTACACTTTCTCTGCAGCCCTTAGCATTTCTTACATCACCTGACAAAGGTGTTATGGCAGTGAAACACCTGCATGTGTTTCACTGCCATGCTCATCTACCAGCATGTGAGAGGTCAGACTGTACCGGTTGACAAAACGCTCTGCTAATCGTCCACTGCGTTCACAGCTACAATAAGTGAGGGGGTGTCGCTTACTGCCTTTTGCATGTCTCATCCAGGCAATCTGTTTCTGGTAGTGTGAACACGTCGTAAGTAGACCGTTTCATGCTTTGCGGTACTTTGTGTGAAAAAGACAAACTCAGACAATGTCCTGATTTATTTATTTATTTATTTATTTTCTTAAAGCGTGCTGACATTAGCATTTAAAGCATCCCTCTCTGAACCAGAAAACCATCGTAGTGTTTTTATAGTCTTTAATAAAATGACCAAACACTGCAGTTATTGGAATTAGAAATCTGGTGAAGTTTGAGTAATCCTTTGCAGCTATGGATCGGGCCTCGTCTCTTGAATCTGTCATCACCTTTTATCTTCAAATCCCCCAGCCCGGCCCCATCCTCTCCCATCCTTGCTGCCTCTCTGTTACCATTTAGGGTATCCATACCCCACTGCCAGCAGTAAGGAATGTGTGTGTGCGCGTGTTTCTGTTGTGTTAATGCCTCTGCCATGTTTATGTGTCTCCACCATGTGTTTATGGACGCCTGTGTTGTTCTCCTACAAGCTCGAATTTTGGCATCTTACACATGCATCTTCTTGGGGGTGGGGGGGGATAATATGTACGAAGTACTTGGGCCGGCTTCCTTGCAAACAGTTGGTCTTTGTGTGAGCGTTTAGGTGTGTGGGTGTTTGCGTGTCAAAGGTGGTTTGTGTGCAGAGGCGTTTGTAAGTGTGCGTGCAGGCATTAGACACTCATCATTGTGCAACACACTGAGCATGGAGGCATCTGACCCTCAATAATAGATGTGGCAGCAGTGAATATTTAATGGTTGGGGGGTGGGGTGGGGGTGGGAGGTTAGATACATGCACACACACACACACACACACACAAGAAAATGGAAATATAATATCCATGCCTGTATGACTTTTAGACTGACGCTCTTGGGGAAGTGGTCTTTGTGTGGTCGGGTGATGCTCTTAGTAAAAGATACCGTGGTATTTCGCCAGCCGACCACTCTACTTCTCACTCCCACCTCACTTTTCTCTCTTTTTCTTCCAACAGGGTTCTCAGGATAGTGCTGGCGGTCAGGAGGGACTCGTCCCCCCACCTTTCTCTGCCTTCCCGCCTCCTCCACCACCGCCCCCCCAGAACGGCCTGGCCCTGGATTACGGGGGCAGCCTGTATGCTGCAGGGGCCGTCCAGGGTCCTGTGGAAGCCGGCGGAGCAGCGAATAGCGCAGCCAACGCCGCTAACAGCCTCAGTGCCCAAGTGAGTACCGGCCTCCTTCCTCTGTGGGCAGCCCACACCCAGCCTGTGCCTTGAGAGGGCGCTTAGTGAGTGGGATACACGTTACAGACTGAAATGAGGATATTATAGGAGCACATTACTAATTGTGACCACAATTCAAGTTTTTCTTTTCAACTGAGCTGTAACATTTTTACATTTTGTTTTGTTTTTATCTCGCTCCGATTAAAATGTATAAACCTCTCTGTGTTACGATCGTTCCTCCAAACACAAATAATTCCACCTGTCATAACCGATTCTGTGGCCACTTCACTGTCGCAGAAACAACACTGAGAGAGTGTGTGAAGGCTGCCTTTTGTCTGTCTGTCAGCAAGTTTATGTAAAAACTACCAAACCGTATTTCATGAAACTGGAAAGGTGGAGCGCGGGCAAAGAAAGAACCCATTAAATGTTTTGGAGGCAAGAGTGGGAGAGTTCTGGATCAGTTTCTTTGAAATTGCAAAACAGGTCATTTGCCATGGTTTGGAATTCACTCTCTAAGTGCTTTCTATCATTATGATAGGAAAACAGCTTCTTTTTTTTTAACTCATCCAGCAGTTAGGGTGGAATAGCTGCATTTATTTGGAGGGTTTTTGTTTTTTTTCTTCTCTGGTCGACTTGCAAATTACAGCCCAATCTTCACTCTTCTTTTTGCTTTGTTTGTCTTTGAGCACTTTGACATGCAAAAGCCCACACAGCTAAACGCTCACACAAAGAACGACTGTTGGTAACATTGCCTACCCAACTTTTTAAAAAATGACAGAAGTGTGAAAACACAATTTGCTTAAAGCAGGAATTTGACATGGGTGTTACTGCTGATGTCCGCCACTTATATAATGTTATATGCAATGTTTTGTCACCACACAGTTAATTTTTATCCACTGCTTTTTCTTCAGGTGGAAAAAAGGTGAAAAATTCAGGTTTCACTTTTTTCAGATGGTGGTATTTAAACATCATCAACAATAAATCTTTATAAATATTAAAATTGGACAGCTGAGAGAAACTACAGGTTTAGATTGGACTGTGTGTCTAATTTTGCAAATCCAGAGAATGACAGTACTGTGCAAAAGTCTTGACCCACACCTCATTTCTTTATATATAGTAGCCAGATTTTCTGAAGGTCTTTTGAAGTTTTTCTTTGGACATTGGCTGCTTTTCTACTCACTCCAGTTCCTAAAGTTTCTCATTTTTAGAGTAATGTTTGCTTTTTCCCCCCTTGTTGTTGTTATGAATAATTCAAGCAACAAAAAAAAATCCTTAGTCAAGATATGAAGTGGTGTTGTGTCTCCACACAGCAGACAACTGAGCAAAGAGCCAATTTTAGATGATATCTTTGGCACTTCTGGCACCGTTACTAGCAGTCTGTCACAAAGACCCATAATTTTTTCCCCATTTCTTTAGTTGAATCTGTGAAAAATGCCAGCAATAACACAATTTGAAATTGAAATTTTATTTTTGCACCAACAAGGTGATTATCAAAGAGCTATTAGCAGAAAACTTGGCATATCTCAGCAGGGTGTGCAGCGTGTCCTTAAAATGCTGAGGAAACTGGCCAAAAGGAGAAGAAAAGAAGTGGCAGGGCTAAAGAAAACTACCTACACCAGATAAACAGAAAGTCATGTCTCACAGACAACACAAATACTTGTTGCCACAAATTTTATGCAGCGATGAATCCAAATTTGACATTTTTTGGTACAAATTGTTGTCAGTTTGTAGAGAGGAGGTCAGGATGGAGGTGCAGCACTGAGTGTCTACAGCCATCTGTAAAACACGTTGGAGGCTCTGTCGTACTTATGAGCCAGTGGAGTTGGGGATCGTGTTAAAACTGCTGAAATGTGAAATTATGAAATCAGAAGTAAGGCCAGAGTTTGATCCTCATTGATTACCATCTGGAAAGCATCTTAATTGGCAACAGCTTCACTTTTAGCATCGCAGTGGTCCCAAACAACATCAAAAGCATTCCTGGATAGAAAAACATGCTGGAATTCTACCAGTCATGGATTGGCCTCCCCAAAGCCCGGACCTCAGAGAGTTCAGGCTATGTTGAACAACAACACTGGTCATATTGACTTTTAAGCTTGCTGCAATTGTACAAATTCTTTTTTTGCCTTATATACTATGTTGTGCATGTATGTTTGCACGTGTTTCAATAAATCACTGCAAACCTTTTCAAATTTTTCAAGCAAAATATAAAGAAATGAAAGGTGGCTCAAGACTTTTGGACTGTGCCATAAGTGTTTTTTAAATCAAATACTACAGCGTCACATGAAATAAAATTTACAGTCATGGTTTTCATTCGTTTTACACTGCTGCTTATAACCAGAGGCAATACAAATATGTTGAGGTTAAATCATTTATTTATTATGTTCTGTCGGTTCTTTGAGTCAATTCACAGATTTTTGCAACTGTTTTAATTTTCCCTTTAATAATTTTGGACTCTGTTCAAGCAACACGCCAAAAAATGGGAAAAATACTGTCTTTGTGTTCTTCTCACAGGCAAAAAGCACAAAATATCGATTATGTTTCATAATCGATATTTTGTGCTTTTTCCCTGTTTCTAGGCAAAGCGAGTACTTGGACATTTTTCCTGTTCAATCCATAATTTGTGCAAGCTGATTAATGAACTAATCAGCACAATAATCAGCTGATTAATGGAAGAAGCGAGCAGCGCCTACTGCAGTGCAAATCTGACAGATGACAGTCTGTCAGCTAATGGTGCATTGCGTATCGTCTTTTCGCAACCCTAACAAGACCTCTTTGTTTTCGTCTGTCTGTCTCTGTTTGTCTTTTTGCATCCTTGTGTCTAAGCAGTCAGATGGGTCCTCCCAGATTGACGGCCAGTCTGGGGTTGGCTCGGGAGGTGGAGGCGGCGGGGGGAACGCCGGAGACGATTCGGACTCCAAGGCCACCCCCAAACGCCTTCACGTATCTAACATCCCCTTCCGCTTCCGAGACCCTGACCTACGGCAAATGTTTGGGGTAAGCGGACCAGAACGTTGCCTTTTTCCCCTCCACTGTGTATCGTTACATAACAGAGTAAAATCCCCTCTAAACTAAACCCCCCTCATCTAGTGACTGCAGCCCTTTGCTATCTTCTAGTGGCGCTTATATAAAAACAAGGGTTTGCCATGCTGTTTTTTTGCTGAGCAGAATCCATTGTCTTATTTGATTATTTAGATTTTCAGCTCTCCAGCAGCTTATCTAAAGTGAAGTGTAATAAACTGGCCTGGTTCCCTCCTGTTTTGCAAGAGGAACGGCTCTAAAATGCAGTGCAGAGAAAAGAACAGAGGAAAGGAAGATATGGTAGAAGACCAAGCAGTCAGTGTAGGCTCAGTGCCAGCTCATCGTGGTTGAACAGTGCTGACACCCCGTGGCGAGAAGCAGTGTGTGTGACTTACATGCTCGCTCAGCTTCTTCATTTTCCTTTTCTTTTTTCTTTTTTAATTCATTAATTCATTATTTCCCTGTTTCTTGTTTCAGCAATTTGGCAAAATCCTTGATGTGGAGATCATTTTTAACGAGAGGGGATCGAAGGTAGGACACTGAGGAAAAAGAAAACATGTCAGGCATTTCAAAATGCAGCAAAAAAAAAAAAAAAGCTTAACTGCAATCTCCTTCTCCTCCTCCTCCCGCGTCTCCTTGTCGTTTCTTTACCCTCCTTTGCTTGCAGGGCTTCGGTTTTGTTACGTTTGAGTCGAGCGCAGATGCAGAGAGGGCCAGAGAGAAGCTCCACGGCACGCTGGTGGAAGGACGTAAAATCGAGGTAACGGCACGCTCGCCTCTTTTTCCTATTTTAATTTTTTTTTTCAACAGTGACCATTTTCTCCTCTGTGTCCCCTCCATGTCCAACTGTGACCTTAATTCTTCTGGCCCAGAGAAGTTTTCCGGATGGCTGTTGTTTAACCCCCCCCCCCCCCCCCCCCCCCTTCGGCTTCACTATAGCATGGTGCAGTGGTGCCGCACGCAAAGGCGTCTCTCTCGAAGCTACTTCCTGTCGATGTTCGTGCTGTTAATGCTGTTCTCGTTCTTCTCGATATCGTGCGCTGTCCCATTGCACCTTGATCCTTAAAAGTCGTGTGGTTTGCAAAGCATGCTGGGTGGAGTGGCTACAACACAGGCATGGCTGGTGAGAAGTCACTACGACACGATTGCTGATGAGATCTGCTTCCGTCACAGCATGGATGATTTTTTTTCCTTCTTTTTTAATTACTATTATTTTTGTTTAATCTGTCTTCCTGCACCTTTTCCATCATCCTCATCATCATCGTCACTTCTTCCATGATCATGACGAGTGGCCATTCTTGATTTATGGTTGTGTTTATGACTGGATGAGCAGTTAAAAGCCTCTCAGTTATTTTCCTCTTGGGTGGGGGGAAGAAAAGTGCTTGCTGCTGGTGTAAGAGGCTACTGTATGTTGCATGGATGGAGCACTGGCTCAGATGTTGTCAAGGATTTTTCACTCTTTTCACTTGAAATTGCGCAGCTGCCACTGAGTCGTAGTTTTTTACGTTTGGTGTGTTTACGAGATTGATGCATGATGGGCGTTGGGGTGGGGCATTTTCAGGGGGCCAGTTTTGGGAATAAGGCTGCTGTGAGAAGTGTGGTGTCATTTCTGATGCTTTTTTTAAAAAAAGCCAACAAATAAATAACAAAAAACACCCTTTAATCTAAGATGTGCAAGATGAACGGTTAAAAATAAAAAGATTTGATGTGTTGTTTTACACACACACACACACACACACACACACACACACACACACACACACACACACACACACACACACACTTGCATCCAGCGCTCCTGAAAAACAACACTAGATCTCATGGAAGTGCTTTTTCTTGTGACTTATTTTTCCTTTTTTTTCCTTTAATTTGTCAGCATGAGCTCGGATTTCAGTTGCAAATGGCCTGGGAGATCAAATACACCGTGCTTTCGCCATTTGCTCTGGCTCTTTTGATTTTAAAATCACGCTTTTGATTTTTTTTTTCTTTTTTAAAAAATTATTTCTACTTGCTACTAAAGCTCTTCTGCATGGTCCTGAATGTCCTGCTCTCTTCTCTGTCTCTTGTGTGTGGGTGTGGAGAATGTTTCAAAAAATGAATAAATAAAAAATATGGAGGGTGGAGACAGAACAAACAAGTGAAGAGAATAGTCATCCCCTCTCCTGTCCTTTTATTTCATTGGTCCTCCATCTTTCTCCACTCTATTCCCCCCCCCCCCCCCCCTCCCCCGGCCAGTCAGTCTGTCTTTCCCACTTCGTGTCCCATATGCATCTTCATCTCTTCTGTCCATTCCTACCTAAATTTCTCTGTCCATTTCCCCCCTCCTGGGATGTAGTCAGGTAGCACAAACACCAGAGAGTGGGAATCAGTTAGACTTTGAGTGATAACTTTGTCAGTTATTTGAATATAACCTGGACAATACTATAACGTGTAGTTTCCTTCCCCAAGTTATATTTTAATTTCTGACATTTTCTGTTTCCGTTCTGTTTCTTTCATTTGTTCGCAGAGGGTTTTTTGTTGTTGTTGTTTTTGTAATTGTTTTTTTAGAGGCTAGATTGTTGTGATGTGGCTGATTCTTGTAGGTGACTGTTGACACGTGACCTGTTACATCACTTCCTCTCTACCACAGGGTGGGGGTTGCTTTTCATTACCTCGTTTTGTTTATGTTTACTCTTTTTTTTTGTTTCGTTTTGTTTTTTTTGGTTCATCATTTCTTTCTTACATATATTTTCTCTATTTCCCTGATGATTTTTGTATGTTGTTGTTGTTGTCAGTCTCCACGGTAACTGCTCGCGTGTCCTCACGCCGTTTCCCTGCCAACGGTAAGTTGTGTACACATGGCATCATCTTTGAATGACCCCTCCCCCCAACCCCATCCGTCCAAATGAAATTAAAAAGAATAAATAACGATGCACCCATCACCCAAATGAAGGACTCCTCTTACTTAAGGGAGGCTTGATTGGTCGATTGACAGAACCTGATTGGCTAACCCTGTGATTGATTTGGGGAGGTGGTGAATGAAACGATTTACGTGATTAGCCATTGACCGCATGGCATTACAAAAAGGCCACTTGTGTAACTGAATGTACTGCATCTATCTGCAAGTGCAACAACTATGACTACCACTTCTTATGCGTTCATTCCAATCACCTCTCTAACTGCATTCAGCATTTAATTCCAGAGCTGTATCCTGCATGGTTTACTCTCTTTCTCGTCATCTGTATGACGTCATATAGTACTATGTCATCTCTCTGTGTCATGTGTCAGCTGATAGCTGCATTTTCTGCACCTTAGTGGGACAGCATGCTAAAGCATGTTTGCAATGTTAGCTTAACTGGAGAGGGGATAATAGTAGTGTGTATATCATGGCGTGCTGTAGTGCTTGACTACAACCTTCTGCACCAATTTGCGGACTGCAGACAGTTGCAGAGATACGGCTGTGCAGACGTGACATTTCCTCTTAAAGCTGTACCTGTGGATGAATAGTGTGTTGCCCTAAAGGGGATGCAAGCATATCGTAAAGCAATTTTACTAAATGTGGTAATTTGAGAAAAAAAAATACAAAAGATTTTTAAAAAAAAAGCTGTCATGAAATAATTAGTAGAATTTTTTTAAAATCAGCCACAGCTTTTCTTTGTTCTGATTTCTGTTAAGCGGTTTCCTTGTTTTCGATAAGTTTGGTTCTGGATGGTGTGTGTTGGTGGTTGTGTGCTTCGAGGTGTTTCTGGCGTGTGACACTGATCTGAAATGCCTGGCAGTGTTTCACAGCCGTGGTTTCTGTTTGATTTTTTTCATTTGATTTTTATTTTTTGATTTGAGGAATGATATTTGCATCCCCCATCCTCTCTGTCTTTTATCTAGACTTTTTCTCTTTCTGTACTCGTTCTTGCTCCATCCATCATTTCTCCATCACTGCTCACGTACAGTTAGATCCAATGTAGGCAAACGGTCAGATGAATGTTGTACGAGTGTATTGCATCTTAATGTTCGTTTGTTTGAAGAACTGCACATTTGGATGGACTGTTCACTCGCTGTCTCTCTTCTCCACGTCATGTGTGTGTTTTTTCTGTGTGTTTTCATGTGGACTGGCTCCTCCTTCTGCATCCCTTTTATATTTCTGTCCTTTCTCTGTTGTTCTCTCTCCCTCCTTTTTTCTGTATGATGTGTATTTTATTGGGAGGGCTGCCGACCTTATTTGATTGGTCTCTTGTTGCATCTGATGCTTGCTGACTGGCTAGTTTTGCTCACCTCTGGTGATGTGATGCGCTCTTGATTGGCTGTGTGTAATTTGTGTATGAACTCTTCGATTGATGTTTTTTGCATTGTGTTCAACTGATGAATCTGCCGCTTAATTCACCTTCTTTTTCCCTCCTTTTTTTAAGGTAGCAAAATAATGGTCTTGGATTTCTTTTTGAATGCCTTTGATCTCAGATATTTTGTTGTTTTCTTTGTTCTGTGTGCCAATGGTTGCATTGTTTGCGTGCAAAACTGCCTGACTACTCACCAGGATCCTTGTTTTCAATGTCTTTCTCCTTCAAAAGAAGCGCATGCAACAAATACCATCGCTGCTCATCAACAGAATTAACCCCTGTCATAAGTACAAAACTGTGAAAAGTAAAACGACACCTCACTGAATATGAAAGCTCCAGTAATCATATGAAGTGTCACAGACAAAACTCAGCGTAACCTGAACTGTGATTGGACTGTGCTTGTGTCAACCATTAAAAGTGAATGAAATGAGCCTCTGATCACTTTCTTTGGTGTCCAGGTCAATAACGCCACAGCCAGAGTGATGACAAACAAGAAGATGACCACGCCGTACTCGAACGGAGAGGGCCTTGCGGCACTGCCATATGGTAATGCATTTTGCACGGTTGGACCAGAGAGATGGGGCAGAAATTATTGTCACCAAATTAAAGCGGCAGACACTACCCCCACCCCCTCCCCAAAGAAACAAACAACATGCAGGAATGAGTAAATGTCGTGTGAACCCTGGCTGCCCGTCGCTTCTGTGACACGTTTCTGTTTACATGTTGTTGTCAATTTTCTTTATTATAGCTGGATGGAAGCTGAGTCCTATGGTTGGAGGCATTTACAGTCCTGAGCTCTATACAGGTAAGAAAGCCTTCCTTTATTCTTACCTGACTGATACCCAGCAAACATTGCTTGCATGTCTCCCAAAACTAATCACAATAAGATTTCAGGCTAAACTTTTCTGATTTTTACAAAGTACAAAACACGGTTCAGATTATTTATTTATTTATTCTTAACAATGTCAGCTAATTTAGCTAGCACATTGTTGTGTGAATGTCACCTCAACATCTAATGACATATTTTTTTAAATAGTTAAATAGATAAACACCCAAATTACATTTCACTTGTTACCGGATGAACTTGATGCATCACACGCTTACACTTCTCCCCTCGCTGTCTGCGATGTCAGCATTTTAAACTCAGGAAGGAGTGCTACTACTGACACGTGAAATCAATTAGCTCAGTGGGAGAAGTGGTGGACCCAAAAGTGTGAGATTGTGAGTTTGTTGCACTGTTGGGGTGTTTTTTCTTTCCCATTCTCTCTCCTTTTTCATTGAGAAACATGTTTTCGTGTAGATTTGTTTTTTCTCATCTGGGAATAAAATTCCTTGAAAAGGAGAGCGATGCAAAACAAAATTCTCAAAACTCTTACAAGGATGTCCAGGTAATGTTGAGGTGACCTCAAACTGGCGTTATGGTAACTTCCGAGATGTCAGTTGAATTTTTTTCCCGGGGAACTATTATTCAGTCATGACTAGACATCTAGAAAATACCGCCAGCCCGAGAGTTAGTCTACATCGAAAAGTTTGCTGGGTATTGAAAAAAGAAATGCAAGGATTACTCAGCGTTCTGCTCCAGTATTTTACAGCTGTTTGACATTTATGCTTAAAAATGAAGGTGCAATACTTTCTGTGTGTTAGATAGATTTATATTAGATGTTGATAGGTCATCTTTAGTTTTTAGTTGAATTTGAAAACATCAGTTGAACTCTGGGGAGTTATAGTAAGCATTTGCTGCTTTTTATTGATTTGTAGGACAAATGATTGTAATTTAGCATCTAAATGTTTAATCGACATCAATAAAAATAAACTGTGTTTTAATTCTGTCTCTCTTGCTCTCAGTACCAGGGTTTCCGTACCCAGCAGCAGCAGCAGCAGCTGCCTCGACCGCTGCAACCTTTCGAGGCGCTCATCTCCGAGGTCGTGCTCGGCCCGTCTACAGCGCAGTCAGGGCCGCTGTTCCACAGCCTGCCATCCCCACCTATCCTGGGTAAACACACTCAAAAATAACAACACCGCTAATAGTGACGATGATGTCACAGATCGGATCAATCGTCTTCTTAAAAGCATGGCTGCACTTTTATATAAAAAAATAAAAAATAATGCATGCTGTGTGTTTGAATATAAATTTTTGATTGAGAGTTGACATTGATGGTTGGCTGAGCTGAAATACCATTTCCTTGTAAGTCCAAAATGGTAATGATAGCTATATTGAGTAGTTTTTTCAATGTTTAATAAGCAGCCGAAGAAACAGTAGTATCACTTTGAGGCATTTGCATACAAAGAGGTGGTATTTTTGTCCTGCATGTTGCACGGTGTGTAATAATCTCACCCTTCTTTCTCTCTTCTCTCTCTCACAATCTGTTTGGCACCGTTTTCCCATCTTTTCCCCCTCAATCGTCACTTGTTTGTTGTTTTCTGCACTGCCCACATGGTGGCGCATCACACCATTTTTTTCCCTTTTGTTTCGTTTTGTTTGTTTTGACTTTCCACCACCGCTCCTTTTTCTACTCTCTATCTGTCCTCCCCCCTTTCTCCTGTATTATCTGTTTCTCTCTCAGTGTGATGGCCTATCAGGATGGTTTTTACGGTGCAGCTGATCTCTATGTAAGTACGCCTGCCTCTCCTCCACTGCCTCCCTCGTCACCTACCTTTCCCCTCCCCCTTGTTGCCTTGTGGGTTTTCAAGTGTGAAATGGCATGGATCAAACCCGTAGAGACGTGTACTTTTGAGTGTTTTGACTCATCACCGCTTGACATTTTACTGAAACTTAAACAAGGCCTTTGATTGAAATCAAAATTTGCACAGTCTCACATTCAACGCGCCAGCGTTCGCTTAGCTGTCCAGCTCAACACGGCAAAACCGTGCACTCATTCGTGAGTAGACTCCTCTAGGGTTTGTCTCTGTGCATTTGTGAGTTAGTTTGTACCAATGTGATTACGAGTGTGTGCCTGTGTGTAATGGTGTGTGTGCGCGTGTGTGACCAGGTTGACAATAGATGTTTCTGTTCTCTCTGTAGACTAGTGTTTCAGGACATTAGTGGCAGATTGCCCCAGGTAGGGTTTTACACACTCTGTGTGAGAGCCAGTGTGCATCCTCCTCGTCTCCAATGACTGCGTGCTGCTAGACATTATTGACCATCTGAGATTGAAATGCCTTCTCTGTCTTCTTCTACTAACTCACTGGATTCTGACATGGGCGGAGTTGCGGAAGGGGGAGGAAAGAATGCAAAACATTTTAGAAAAAAACAAAACCAAACGGCGGCTGGTCTGATATGTTTTTTCTGTAAATTAAGTGCAGTGTCCAACGGAAGTAGTGGAAAAGGGATCAAGGGATATACATTTGGTCAGAGCTTGAAAAACTCGATTGAATCTGATCTATGCTGACACATCAGCTTTCCATTAGTGTGCACACACACACATGCAGTGTTAAACAAATTCATTAGACCACCACCAAATGTTTGGTTTATACCACAAATGCCCTGAATTAACAGGATTTGTAATTAGCAAAATCATTTTTTTATGTTTCTGTAATGGTTAATCTGCCAGTATGCACAAGCTCTTTAATTAAAATGATACTTTTAATGCTAATTATTGTTGTAACTAATGAATTAAAAAAATTACTATTTGACAGTAAAAGCAGAATAAAATAGTAAAGCTTTTTTTTTAATTAAGAGGCTAAATTACAGGTATTTACTTGCATCCCTGAGCAGAAAAACATAGTTTTAGTGGTTTTAATGTTAAGCTTGATTAATTTCTGACCTCTTAGGATGCTCGGCTCCACTTTGGGTGTAAAAATATGAAATCAGTCTATTTGTCTAATAAACATAATCCTTAGTCTTTGAACAAGACTCATTTGTGTTTTCTTGTATTTATGACAGGTGGTCTAATAAATTTGTTAAGCCCTGTATACCCGAACATGATCTTTTTGCTTCTTGTTGATGGAACAAACAAATGTTAGGCTTCATGTTTTAATCAGTGCGTTTTGTTTTCTTTATTTATTTTGTGAGAAACTCCCTGAAAATTGGGGTTAAATCGCCGTTGTCATTTTTAAGCCCGAACGCTTGTTCATTTTGTGAAACCTGCTTTTTAATTTCACTTGAGCGATCGTGCACCGTAGCTCTCCAAGACGTCGCGTTTCCTGTATTGACGAAGATGAAATAAGTAATACGCAAACCTGTGATTTGAGTACACAGAGTACTCGCAGTTTTAAAGGGATGTAGAGAGAGATTTTCCTTCATCCAATTAGCAGATCATTCAGACCCCTTCCAGGAATCTCCCTATCTGTTTCACCTGTGGCATGCTAACTGAATCAATGTCAGCATGCAGACATACTTACAAGGCTGACTCCCCGCCCCACCCCTTGTATTTCCTCCCAAATCTTCTTCTTTTATTTCTGCAAACCTCCCTTTTTATTCATCCTTTCCTCCTTTGACTGTTAAAGTAGACCTTTACTAAAGGTTCTTATCTAGTTCAGTACTTTCTCTTCCTCTTCATTTTTATTATTATCAGACCCTTCTTTTCTACTCTTATGTTCACTGTGATTTCCCACCTTCCCTCCTATCCTTTTCCATCACCTCTACTTTCTCCGTCTCTCCTTCCCTCATCTTCCCCTCCTCCCCCGGTCCAGCCTTCCTCCCATAGCAGCAACTGTGTGGTCCTGAATGCAGGAACTGATTCCTTAGGGTAGAATGCAGTGGTGTGTGTTTCTTTCCTTGTTTATTTATTTTTGTTTCCATAGGGATGTTTGGCCTAATACACTGTTTGTTCTGAATTCGGGAAAGCATGCTGTGTCTGTCAGTGATTGGTTGCTGGCCATGTGAGAGTGTGTGTGTTTGCCCCTTTTTTTTTTTTCATTTTTTAAAATCCGACTGGCTGACTTGTCTTCTTACACCTGTAGTTTTATTTATGTGTCTGTTCATCAGCTGTTCATCCAAACGTAGATAATGACACGATCATCCTGCCACTCCTTCCCCTTTCTTTAACTGTGTGTTTTTGGTAGGGGAACCGGGGTGGGGCACAGTTATGGCTGTGAACTCTCTCTCCCTTCATGTCTAACTCACTGTGGGATAGATAAAGGCGATTCAGAGCTACAAACGCTAAAAAAAACAACAGCATTATGTGCAATTAAGGGTCTTTTTTCCCCACATTAGCCATGAAGTGAGAGAGCCACACAGAGCCTGAGCTACATCCTTGTGAATGCTGTACTGCACCAGATTAGCCAGTTTTGCTGACTGACTGCTTGTTAATCTCTCGCTCTCTTCTCAGCAGTTTTTTTTCTCACAATGTAACACGTTAGATTCACTGCTAGTGTTTTTTAATAGTCTGCAGAGAAAATATGGCAAACTTTAAACAAGTGTTTTCTCTTCTTTCCGTCCCGTCCTTCCTGCCCTCTCATTGCATCTCTTTTTCTCTCTCTCTCCTCTTTTCCTCTGCTCCGCTCTTCTCCTCTTCTCTGTCCTCCACCTCTCTCGTCTCCATCGACTCCTCACAGGGTGGCTACGCAGCGTATCGATACGCCCAGCCGGCTGCAGTAGCAACGCCTGCGGCGGCAGCAGCTGCAGCAGCAGCTTACAGTGACAGGTGAGCGTAGTGTCCTGGACACTTTTTTATCACATTTGGTACTTTTGCGTAACTACATTGTGTCAATACAGGGACAGATATCGATATATTAAAAACATTAAAATACTCTGGAAATACTATGAACAGCAAGGCCTATCTCATGCAACAGTATCCTGAGGTTACATTAGCAACGTGAGCAAACTTTTACAGAAAAACCAGGCTTAGGTTGACAAAGCTACCTCCTGATTCAGAGCCTCAGTCACATGAGTAAAAATAAGACAGCAACCTTTTTACATCTAGGAGAAAATCTGCAGCTGAGTCTGTCTTATGGCAACATTTCTGGGAGGTTTTGTTTCCTTGACAATCTCATTTTTGCAGAAAAAAATAACTGAAGTCAGATAATTTTATTTTAGTGGATAAAACAGATATTTGCAAAGTTTAAATTTGAGGATCTATTGTACAGTTGAAAAAAGTGATAAATTGCAATATTTATAATTGCAGTACTGAGCGTCTGGTGGTTCCCATGTCAGATGCATGTAGAGTTGATTGTTGTCATGCTTGTGTCGACTGGGACGCCCTTACAAAAGAGACTTTAGATCTGAAGAGTCATTTAATCCCGGTTAGGTAAAGGTTAAATACAAAAATGAACCTCTGGCTTACACGAAACGATGTGATCTGTTCTTAAACTTTTGCAGTGCCGTGTTTCCTGATCTAAAATACAGGGAAAAGTTTAACATTTTGTTTACATCCTCCTCTGTAATTTGAACACTTTGGGTGGGCTGTATGTGTGACACTGTTGTAGTCTCTAACAGCTAGCAGAAAAAATACTAATAACATAAAATTAATTTTGTGTGCCTAACTTTCTTCACATTTTGAGGTATCTTGGGGCTTCTTAAAAAGACACAACACTTGTTTCTCTCCTGCAGTATGTCAGAATCATTTTGCATCTAAATCAGCTTGTGTAACCTTTTTTCCCCCCTCATAGTTATGGACGAGTTTACACGGCAGATCCCTACCACGCTGCACTTGCCCCAGCTGCTTACGGCGTTGGAGCCATGGTAAGTCCACGTAGGGCGTGAATACTGTTTTGTGGTCTGTTCGCAAGAAAATGTCAATATTTTTAGTATTAATAAGTATTGTTTGAATATGTTATGTTGTAGTCACTGATTAATAGGTATAATAGTGTTTATGCAACTAAGAAAGAGCCTGAATTAAGTAAAAATGAGCAGTTTTATTTTACCAATGTGTATCTGGCATAAGGGTTCTGTGTACTTTTATTAGGCTATGCGTACACCAGCAACTCGTGTTTGACAAATCAATTAGTTTTGGTCTTTTTCTGTGATGTATTGACGAAAATGACGAATCACAGCTTGAAACAACTGCAATTCTGACTCTAGTGAACGATTTTATTCACTAAGTGTTCCTTTTATTGTTTTGTAGGCTACGCTGTACAGGGGAGGCTACAGTAGATTTGCTCCCTACTAAAGACACTACATTTCCCAGGAGCTCCTCTCTTCCATTGAATTACTTTGAAAGAGCTCCCCCTGTTGTCACGGAGGTGGACTGCACCCAGTTTTAAAACGTGGACTTGACCACAAAGAAGATATTTCAGATCCCACCCCAGAGCAGTCCCACGTTTTCTTATATACGCTACTACAGAAATAGAGGAATGCTGTATTAAAGACTGAAGGATGGCCTTAATGTTAAAAAAAAAAGAAGACGAAGAAGAAGAAGAGAAAAAAATAAGACTTAAGATGGCCTCCTTCCCTATTGCACGGCTGTATTATAGTCTCCCCTTCTTATTCCCTCTGCACTCAGCAGCACAAGATTTGGGACAGAGCCCAGATGTTCTTCCAAAGGCTGCATGTGGATAACTGACACTTAAAACAGCCGTCACCCGTGTGCGTGTTTGTGTGTGTGTGAGTGCATGAAAGAGCCGAGCGTTGTGTGGCCTGCACACGCTCTCTGCTGAAGGAAAAGGAAAGGGAAACACACAATGGAGGTGTCCACAAAACATCAGGGCAGTAGGAAGAAAGACGGTGCGCAGAAAGAGCACCGAGAAAACATTCTGAACCAGAATGACGAGTCAAATGATAAAACCACCCACGGATGGATTTTATAATTCCTCCTCGATGTGGGCGGATAGTAAGGAGAGGATTTCCAATCCCGCGGTGTTCTTTCTGGCAGAGGGAGACTGAATGTGGCAGCTTGGAGAGATGATGTGACGGTTTATAACGCTATAGAAATCACGTCCGAAAGCTGAAGGAGGGAGGGTTTATTAGAGCTGTTCCTTACCTCAAGTTTTCTTAGTATGTGGAAATGGTAAACCTTTAAACTTAAAATTGTTATATGCAAAGAAATTAGTTTAGAGAGAAAAAAAAGTTACCAAATTATTATTATTAATGATATTTGTAATTGTAATTATTCTCATTATTACTCTTATAAATCCATTCTTATGTTTGAGTCAGCAGCCGCTGCTGTCATGGATTCAACAGTGAACCCTGGGGTTAAAAATCATTAAAAAAGTACAAATATGCTGTCAGGTATATGAAAACAGCTTATATCCATGCACGGGACTTCACCCGACACTACAAACATGGCAACACTACACAGAAGAAGAAGGGGGGAAAAGGTTCCTGTTTAGTGGCGTTTACACCCAAACTAAACCCTGGGGTTCAAATAGCGGTTGGTCCTTTTAATGTAGGAATATATTATTTGGATCCCCCCCCCCCCCCCCCCCCTCATATTCCATCTTTTGTAGAGTGTCCAGCAATGGATGAGTCTTCCTGAAACATACTTCTGTTGGTATTGTGTTTAAGATGCTGCAGCAGCAACTGCTGAGCAAGAGAGAGAGATTCAGTTAGTGAGTTTGTAGTAAATATTTAAATGCAAAACACAATTGTGCATATTTCTATTCCATTGTATTCTATATTTCCAAAATGTGGCTTTTTTTATTTTTGGGCTTTTGTTTTTGTTCCAAAGATTTGTAGAAAGCACATTTTTCTGCCGTATGTATAAATATATTATCTTTGTTATTGTTATTATCATAATCCTACAGCTGTTTTTATTATTTACTTTCATCTTCTGTGTTGTTCCTTGTCCTGTAAGGTGCAAGGCCATTTTCAAGTGACTTTGTTTTTTCTCTTGGGAGTAAAGTTCTTCAGCTGGAAAGCATAGCTGGTTGGGGACAAACAAAGGTATGCGTGTCACACCACCAAACCTTTGTCCTTTTGTTTGACTATTCAGTCATTTTTTTTGTCTGTTTTTTTTTTTGTTTGTTTGTTTTTGATTGATCATAGGATCTGCTAGCTTGACATTTATCATATTTCAAAATATACAGTAACACTTTTTTTGTGTACGTGTGTCCATGTTTTGCAAGCGACTGAGCTATTTGGAATGAGTGAACATAGGCCTGTAGCACTTGAGTTAAAGCAGTCTGTATTGTTTTGGTATGAAATCGCTCATACATGCACAGGTTAAGGTTCCTGGCGAAAAACAATTTGTCAGCATTGGGATATGAAGTTGTTTTTATCCATCTTCAAAGCTACCTTTTGTGTTTTCTGCTTCTCACAATCAGGAAAACATGCTTTTCATTAACATGCTTTTTTTCTCCCTTTCTTTTAAATGTGCTGCTGTTGGATTTTCTCAAGTCATTTAGTGTTACTTTTAAAAAAAATATCTCCATATTAATGTAGAATGTGCTTCAGACACTTTTAATTTTTCTTTTTTTTAAAAAAAGAAAAAAAGGCACTAGCCAAAGATGCTAACAGTACCCAGCATGTTCTGGCTTGACATGTGCTACACAAAATACTCTAAGATTGACTTTTGGAGCCACTGAAGGCATGGACAAACCAGCATGAGCGATACTTGTCGAGTTATATATAAAAAAATAGTTTTGCATGAATCTTGTGTCTTTTCATATTTGATTCCTGAGCAGCAGAGCCCAGCTGCGTTCTTCTTTACCACTAAACTCCATGACAGGCAGCTAGCGAATCTAAGCTAGTTAACGCATCAAAGAGCACAGTGCTGTTTGGCAAAAAGGCCCGGTGACAAACAAAATGGCTGCCGCACAAATGACACGTGGCAGCTTCATTTTTTTTTCCTGTCGTGGTTTTCTTGCCAGTGTATTATAGTAAACTATGTGGTCATCCTTCATAGTTGCTATGGTTTCTCAATGGACAGTCCCCTTTCCTCTGTCATGTCTGTATTCCCCCTTGACTGCCATTATGTTTTTTTGTTATTGAATGTCCATATAAAATGTTTTATATAAAAATGTTTTGTTGTGATTGAACTTCTCAGATTGTTTTTTTGAGTCTTATATTATAGTGCAGCTGGCAAACCCGGATGCAGATTGACTTTTATTGTCCACACTGGCCACTGCAAGCAAACTGTAACCATGATACTGTGTTCATGATAATCGGATGAACATGATGGTATCTACTATAAATAAGCATCATTATTATTCATTTCTACTGTCCAATCAATTTATTCCACAGTTTGTCACATTACCATCGCCTTATTTCAAAATGGAATTCATTCATTTTTCATCCCATAATGACAATGTGAAAAAAGTATTCACAGCCATCTCAGTGAAACTCAAAATTGAGCTCAAGTGCATCCTGTTTCCACTGATCGTCTCTCAGATGTTTCTGCAACTTGATTGGAGTCCACCTGTGGTAAATTCAGCTGATAGGACACCTGTCTATGTAAGGCCTCGCAGTTGATAATGCATGTCTGACCAAGCCATGAAGTCCAAGGGATTATGTGTAGACCTCAGAGACACAATGTATCGAGGGAGAGATCTGGCAAACGCTACAGAAACATTTCTTCAACAGTGACAGTGGCCTCAGTCGTTTAGAGTTCAGAACCAACAGCATTTTTTCCTAGATAGGAAGGCCCTTTTACTAAGGTAGAAGGTCCTTAGTCAGGGAGGTGACTAATAATCCAATGGTCATTCTGAACCTTCTATAAGGGTACCCATTTCTGCAGCACTTCATCAGTCAGGCTTGTATGGTAGAGTGGCCAGACGGAAGCCACTCCTCACATAAAAGCCCAACGGGAGTTTGCTAAAAGGCAACTGAAGGTGTCTCAGAACATGAGAAACAAAATTCTGGTCTGATGAAATACAAATTGACTTTTTTTGGTGTGAAGAAACCAGGCAACCTGGCCACTACCATCCCTATAGTGAAGCATGTTGGTGGCAGCATTATGCTTTTTGACAGAGGACCAGTCAGGGTAGAGATGAATGCATGTACCAAGCTTGTAGCATCATACTCAAAAATACTTAAGCCTGTAATTGCTGCCAAGGTCCTTCATCAAAGTAATGAGTAAAGGCTGTGAATACTTATGTACATATTATATTTTTTGTTTTTTATTTTTAATAAATGTTCAATAATTTCAGACAAACCTTTTCACTTTGGGATTATGGAGTATTGTGTGTAGAATTTGGAGGGGAAAACTAAATGTATCCATTTTGGAATAAGGCTGTAACATGACAAAAAGTGGAACAAGTGAAGTACTGTGAATACTTTCTGGATGCACTGTAGGTGTATCTGTTTCCACCAGAAAATCCACATTCAACGTTTTGCTCAGTTTTGGTCACAAATAACTCCTGTGAATTGCATTTGCCACTGCCATTTCATTAGGTACAGATGTTCAACTACTAGTTAATGCAAATATCTAATCAGCCAACCACACTGCAGCAGATCAGTGCATTTAGGCATGCACACATGACCAAGAAGACCTGCTGAAGACATAGTTTTGGTGACAGATGGTCAGGATGGATGGTAGGGTTGGAATTAGGCATGAAACAGCATAAAAACACTGATCCATTCTGTCTCGATGGTTCAGACTGGTGTTGGTGTGAGTTCACTCTTCTCAGATGGCCTGAGGAATCCACAGATTTTAATCGACTAGAGCACCTTTGGGATGTGCTGAAGATTCTTATCATGGATGTGCAGCAACAAATATGCAGCCAAAGGGGGCAAAATGTAGTCCAACCCAACACTAACAAGGTGTACCTATTAAAGTCTGGTCAGTGAATCCGGCTCTTCTCATCTGTAAACCCAGTAGTTTGACTGAAACATCAAAGCACTTGGAAAGACACACACAAATCAGACCTCCATCGTTTGCTGACAAAGTCAAGTGACTTGTTAGCATGCTGATAAGGATTTTACACTGGATGAGTGTGCTAGAAGTAAAATGACACTATCACAGATTTTAATGACCAACCAAGAATTATTTCAGTTCATCCAATCTAGTTGAGGGCCAAGGAGCAAAGCCGGATAACCATCCATTATGTTTTTATGTTTTCTTGCACATCTTCTTACTTTTTTCTTTCTACTATTAAACTCTATGTAGACTAAAGATATAAAATTTGGGACACTGTCTGACCTTCTAGCACTCTCAAGCCCTTGAGTGAAGCTGAAGGTGGCTTTAAAAATAAATGCATTCTTCGGTTCTTTGGATAAAGCTGATCAAGCATGAGCAAAATTCTAGTTTCCATGGGCTGAATTTCTTTCCCCCCAGTCACAAGATGAAGTGTTAGAGACCATCTTTACATAAAGCCCCACAAATGTCTTATTTTCATTTTACAAAAACAGTGTAACTGTCAACAAGGAGTTAAGGTCATACCTCATCAATCCTCTCATCTATTCCCAGAAAGTTAATCGTTCATCTATATGTTTTTAGTGGGAAAAATGCTTTGTTCAAATGAGCACAATTTACTTTCTGGGATTTCCTGTTATTGAGCATGCGCTGAGACTCTTTCACCTAATAAACATTTTGACCCCATTTTGAAAAAGTGCAGGCCTCAAAGTGGGTCTAGATTCTCACAGGCTAAAGATTTGCAATGAATTTTCACAGCTTACAGAGATAACCTTCAGACAAAACAGATGGTTTTGAGAATCTTCCACAGCTAATTTGCTGATTTAGTAAATACAAGTGAGGAAAGCGGAAGGTTTTTTATTTGTTGTTGTTGATTTAATTTTTTAAATCACAATCAGAACAACCTGTGATTGTGCCCAAGTGTTTGGTTGGCAGTATTTGTGAAATACTTTGTTCATAACCTCAAAAAGCAACCTGACAGTCACTGATATTACCTGGGAATCATAACAAAGGTCCATAAACAATGTTGTTCCATATCATTGATTCAGTGGATTACTGGATAAGTGAAAGCTTTAATCTTGTGTTGACCACAGGAAGAAAAAAACTAAAATGAGGATCACAAATATCAGTCTGCAAGCAGTCTGTATGATCGATATCTATACACAAAATAATGCATAAACATTTCTGTCTGTTTGTCTGTTTCTTTGTCCGCATACTACTCCTACATGATCAGGAGTTCAGCACCCAAACTCGACTTAGGCTTCATAAGGTTCTTATCTATATCAGATTTCATGACATAGCCAGGTTGCCCAGCAACCACCTATCAAATAGCTATAAATGACCTATGGGAGCTATATAATTTTATATAATTTACATTAACAAAACTAAATTTTTTCATCATATGTCATGAAACCATGAGGTTCCCTTGCACGAATTTTGTGCTAATACATGTAACTAATGTTGAGATGTTTAAGTCTATGATGTTGTCTGGCTCGCATAAATGTTTATTTTCTTTGATTGATTACCTTAAAAGTATAGTATCTGTTCAAAAAGACACAAAGGTTTTTCTAGGGGAAAGTATTTATTGACATAACTTCATTAATTAACCTACATTAATAGCATGCGCAACATTACATTCATATTTCATATTTCATAAAAATATATATATTTATATATTCATCATCATCTGTACATTAAGAAAAAATAGCTCCAAAGAGGTGGAGGAGGGGCGGAGCGGAAAAGGCAGAAGAGGGAAGGTTTAGTGATGATGCAGCTGTGAGGAAACTTGCTTTCAACATATCTGAATGGTCTCTCAGAACAAACAAACCAGCACAAAGTACAAGGGAGAGAGTTTGGAGGAGCAGGTTGACGCACGGACACCTCAGTGAAGCATATATAAATAAATAAATGTACATAGAGCTATTTAATGTAATATATGATAGCTTTGACACATAATTGGATCAACCTTGAGGATAGAAGCTTATCAGTTTTTGTGTAATTTTTCCCAAACTACATATGGGTGTAACAACCACAATAAACTTCAAGTCGGGATTTGGGGAGGGGAAAGCCTCCTGGGCTGTGAAGTGAAAGATAAGAGGACTGAGAGGAGGAAAATTAGTGCAGGGAGGTTTATAATTGAGGTAAGGGCACGGGAGGGTTTCTAGACGATTCCATATTTCGCCAGGTCGCTGAGCTCCATGTCCCCAAAGGCTTCCCATGGGCAGACCACTGTGAAGTCTGTACCGAGACCGTCCATGCCGGGGATGTCGTCTCCGAATCTAAAAAAAGCAACAAAAGCATGTCTTAACTCTTGACCTGCATTCACTGTGTATCGTTTAATGAGTACTCTATATCAGGTGTGTCAAACACAAGGCCTGGGAAAGACTCCAGTCCAGCCCGCTGGATGCCATCGAAAAATATGAAGGTGGGGTTAGATTTGGACTTTTAACTGTATTTTCATAAGACTTACACCTTTTCCCACTGATACACACCTCCCCCATATTATACCAAAGTAATGAAGTAATATAGAAACTATTAGTATATTTTATTATCTACAATAGAGATTTCTGAGTTTTAGAATGGGTAGTTAAACTTCCTTAGACACTTAAGATCAAAGTGGGGTGTACATCGCCCATGATGTAAATTGAGCTTAGCGTCCATGCTTTGTACTATGCAAAGACTACTCGAGCAAGGATTTCATGTGTCAAAGAAAGCAGAAGAGTTCTGTGATTGAAAAACTATCCCCTGTGATTGTTAAAGTATTGTGTTGCAAATGTTAGTCCAACAGTCAATGTAACTGTTTTGAAACTAGTTTAGCAAAAATAATCCAATCGATCACAAGTTTGATCCGAATACCCGTGAAATTAAATATTCATGAGTCACTGGTTTAGTCTTCAACACTGTTCTATTATAGGATGTGGCAATATGATTTTTAAATGTCATCCCTCAAGCTAAAATGGACTACTATCTCCTAACTGTCATGCGCTAGCTTTAATATTTAGTGCGGTTGGAGCGTGAAGTATTAGAAATGTTGTGCCATGTCTTCCTCTCACCCCTTCTGGCCTGGTTTGGGGGCCTTGCTCTTGAAGGTACGGGTTGTCCTCTGTTTGAACTTGGGAGGTGCCTTCTTGTCAGCAGGTGCAGGTGCGTCTGCCATCTTTTATGATCTGAGAGAGAAAGAATGAACAGTTAATCACTTAATCTTGGTGTTTAAAACCATTCGTCATCGTCCTCCTAAGCTGCCACTTCTTTGATGATATAACACTTGCAGCTTAGATCAAATTATAAACCAAAGCTACCATAGCACCTTAAGCTTTGTTACACCATCAGTGGCTATTTTTACACCTTGACTTTTGAGTTCATGTGTGGTAAAGTTAACACGGCATATATTTTGAGAGCAGGATTTCTGCTAATTCTGCTGTTAGACTGAAGGTTAACCTGCGCACTGCGTGGTGTAAATAATAAGCTCGGGTATAAGGGGATTTGACCTGAACAACAATTTCAATCTACTTTAATCTGGTCTTTTCTTGGCTCAGTTGACTGTGTCATAGTTAAGGTCATCAGTGCTCCTGATTACAAATGTGCTTTGACCTCACTGATGGACTTTTGTAACAGCAAGCAGATTAACTCCTAAGTATCACTCCTTTATTCAACTTTTTATAATGTAGTTACAACACCTTGCTGCTATATATATATATATATATATGCATATATGCATATATATATATATATATATATATATATATATATATATCATTGCAATTGTGTACAAAAACACAACTAGATAAATCAATTAATCATTTTAAAGAAACTAATTAATGAATATTTTTTATTTGGTTTTCCATAAAATTTTAATACAAATTGAATAAGGCTATCGTGACAGGTGTTATAACATGCTGAAATAATAAGACAAATAAAAGAGTTAAAATGATGCCAGTGTAAAGTAATTTTTCCTTTTGAAGGTTTACTTGAAGGTTTTTGTTTTTTTGTATGAAGGGGAGCGATATATTTCGTAGTTTCTGTTAATTTCGACATTATTTGCAAACCCCCCACAAATAAGCCTCCCTTGGCTGTCTTACACAATTAAAAAACTTATAAAGACTTTTTAAATGCTTTTCTAAACAGCATTTACAAAATTGAAAGCATAAAGAAGAAAAAAAAATGATGTAAAGAAGACATACAGTGCACAAACTTTAAACTATAAAGCTTGAAATGTTTTTTTGGTTTTATTTTTTTTAGAAATGTGTCAAATATATCTCCAAAATAAAGTTCTTAAGTGACTCTTACTCTTTATTTCTTCTCTGAGTAATCTTCACTGCAGAATGGAAAGTCAACCAAAGCTCACAGCTGAGTGAAAGTCAGAGTTAGATCTTACCTGTTGTTGCAGTAGCACAGGTGGCTTCTGGATTACGCTTCTCTGGTCTGTTTGTGTTGTTGTAGTCTATGGCTTGCTCCCTGCTTATATACTCTCCCCTGTAATCCCTCTAACATGCTTATCCATAGCTTTTCTGTCCTATTTTTTTACACCACGGTCTCGATTTTTCCCTTGATTAGCTTAGGGAGTGGCCTCATATGTTCACCCTAATGCGTCTTGCCATGTAAAGACATATGTGCCTTATATAATGAAGCACAACAGAGAAGAGAAACTAAGAGGTTCATTCAATGATATTAACCTGACTGTCAATAGAGGAATATTTTCTGGTAGATGCATTTTACCAAATAACTTCTTGTTAATCTACATAACAGTTGAGCTTGAAATCATAATCAGCTGATCGTGATCATTCTTAATTTGAAAAAGCAAACAAACAAACAATAAATTTGACCAAAAAAAGAAATAAAAATCTAGTCCTTTCCAGAGCTTTTAGGCACTTCTTCCAGTATTAATCAGATAATTAAATTTAGGAAAGCCCCAGAAAAGCTGTACAGTAGCCTTAAAGCTCAGATTTTCTCTCTTTCTTTCTTTTTATTGACTTACATTAACTGTAAAGACAGCATCAGTGTGTTACTACCTGCAGACCACACCTGTCACATTGGTAATCATTTATTTAAAGGTCTACATACTGGCACAGTTCATGCCATGTGTTGAAGGATTAAAAGCTGAATAGCTAAGTGTTCTTTATTTGTCAGCATCTGATTCATCGCCTGAAAAGAGTTCAAGGCACCTCTGCTCTTACATCACGTGGTGCTCCAGGTCCTCTTGAAGCTATGGCAGGACACGTTTGTTTACAAATATTATCTCCAGTCCATGAAGAGGTGTAAAAATTAAACTTCTCCAATTTGGGTAAACAATGGCAGAAGAAACAATGGTTACCCCTTCAGTACAGTGAAGTCAGTGAAGGGGAGCAAAATTTTACCCTCATAAATATAAAATAATTTACCTGTACTTGAAGTACAGGTGATAACAAGTTGAAATTTTCAGGACTGACAGAATGAAACACAATCAAAATTTATAAATAATTTCCTTAACTGTCACAATCTAATTTCCATATTTTCTTTTTTGTTCAGCATCGCAGCCTTTTGACGATCACAGAGCCACTTTGAGATGTTTTGAACTTTGTGACATGAGGTGTCATCCTGCATGTGAAGCAGCCATCGCAAGATGTGTACAGTGGTGAGGTGTTCTGCTGCTGTAGCCCATCTGCCTCAAGGTTTGACCTGCTGTCTGTTCAGAGATGCTCTTCTGCGCACCCTGGTTGTAACAAGTGCTTATTTAAGTCACTCTTGCGTTCATGTCAACTTGAAGCAGTCTGGCAAATTTTCGTCCAACCTCTGGCATCAGCAAGGAATGTTTTGGTTTACCCGAAGAACTGCCCACTGAATATTTCCTCTTTTTCAGGCCATTCACGGTAAACCCTAAAGACGGCTGTGTGGGAAATTCCTACCAGTTTGCGATACTAATACTCAGACCAGCCCATCTGGCACCAAAAGCCATGCCAAAATCCAAAGTTACTTAAATCACTTTTCTTCCTCATTCTTATGCTCGATTTGAACTTCATCAGATCATCTTGATCGCGTTGACGTGAATAAAATCACAGAGTTGCTGCCACGAGATTTACTAATTAGATATCCGTGTTAGCAAGCAGTTAAATAAGTGTGCCTAATGAAGTGGCAGTGAATATTCAGTAAATGATCGCATGATTCAGGTAGAAACTGATGCATGTGGTGATCGATGGATGATTGATTGATAATGTAGCTATGGCAGTTAGATAGACAGGTATCTTTCTCCATATTTAGATTTGTGTGTTAATCACTGTCGCCCGCTGCTGCCCGTGAATGACTCCTCTGTAGTTTACTTCAGTTTGCACATTTACAGGCATGTCTATCTTGAAATACACCTTGTATTTATATCTCACTATCCTTTATCTCCTCTATTTGTGGCTGAGCTGGTTCAGAATAGGGCAGAGCTGGCACATCACAGAGCGAACATCTGAGTGGATTAGCAGCTCGGAGGACTTTAAAAACGGGTCGTCAGTCAGAGAGAGACACCACAAGTGAGAAAACGACAGACTCGCCAGACAGCATCAGAAAAACTCTTTGAGACTTTGAACAAAAGGTGAGATGAAACTGCAATTTTGTCAGCTCTTGTGCGAGGAGTTTAGGCTATTATTGCTTTGTATTACCTCAGATTCTTTTCTGCTTTTGTAACTACATCCTCACAGCAGAGAAAAACAGAGCACTGGCTTTACAGCTTTTCTTTTCATTCCTGAGTAGCACGCCTGAAATGGAGTTGAAATGAGACATTTCATAAGAAGCAATGCTTTGTGATGGCCTTTTTGTAAATACTCCTCAAGGCACTGTTGGGATTTCTGTTTCTTCTATTTTATTGGATTTGGGTAACCTCGCTGGTTGAGGATTTTATTTTCAATGGTTAATGCACTCATAATTTAGTGATTTGCTTGGTTGTTTGCAAGCCTGAGTGTGAAATATAAGTGTTTCCAGAAGGGATATGCAATGACTCCTCTGTAAAGAGGAGACTATTGATTGATGTAGCCGAACAAAGAAAAGAGGCAAATTCAGTTTTATTTCTATAACAACCTTTAGCACCAAGGCACTGGAACTGGTTTATGTAAGACAATAAAAGGCATGAAGAAACAGCATAAAAAAAGAAACCCACAGAAAGTGATTCACAAAGATAGAAGAATAAGCGAAACACATGCTGAGAAAAAGAAATTACAAGTTCTCCTCCAATAAATCTGAATTGTTAGTGGTATCTTTGCAGGAAATCATTATATTAATGTTATTTTTTAACCTGTTTTCTCTTTCAGGAACCAAACACAATGGCAGACGTCGCAACTCCCGCTGACAAGAAAGCACCTCCCAAATTTAAGCAGAGGACCACACGCACCTTCAAGAGCAAGGCGCCCAAACCGGGCCAGAAGGGGTGAGATGCTTTCTTTATTTTGTTTTTAACATCACACGTGCAGCTTTTCTTCCATAACTTTATCTTTCTTTCTGCTGGTTTTGCTCATCAAAGCTTGTTGTTTCTTCCAATTAGATTTGGAGACGACATCCCCGGCATGGAGGGTCTTGGCACAGACTTCACCGTGGTCTGCCCATGGGAAGCCTTTGGGGACATGGAGCTTAGCGACCTGGCGAAATATGGAATCGTCTAGAAACCTCAACTGTTTTCCTAGACCGAGTCCTCCTGTCTCTCACCTCACAGCCCAGCTTTCCTTCTCCTTCCCAAAATACCCATCCTCATATTCATTGTCCCTCATGTAATTTGAGAAAAATTGCACACAAACTGATCAGCTAGCAAAAACATTGCAGCATTTAGCTGTTTTTCTTCTTTTTTTCCCCCTGTTTACCCCTCATGTGGTCCTACTGTCAATTAAGCAGCTAGAACTCTACGACCTGCACAGAGGAGGCAGCTTTTGATGTTTTAGAGGTTTGACCTGAAAACAAACCCCCTCACACTCTTTTGTCTCATGCACTTTATTCACCCAACCCTCCCCCCACTTTTCCACCAATGCTCCATCGTCCTTTCCTACTTTTCCTAATCCCCAGCTTCTCTTCATCTCCTGAACCCCTCACTTTCATCTCCAATAACCCATGCAGAAAAAAAATAATATAAAAATGAATAAAAGACAGTTTGATATCTGTGATATCTTTGGACTGCTCTTCTTAACTCATCTACCACCTCTGCTCCCCAAAGCTGCTGATTAACATTGCACAGTCTATTTTGTGTATTAGCAAATTTCCCTTGTGTTCATGTGTTTGTGCTTTTTTTTTTTCATTATTATCATGAGAAAGTCTATAATTCACAACCCGCCTGAGTGAATTAGATAAATCCTATATTTTCTCAGTAGATGGAAATATTTTTAATGAACTCAATAAATGAGAATATTTTCCACTAACTACGTGTCTTTGTGTCTTAGCTCATATTAACACAGAAGGTTTAATTTAGGATTTTGCACACAGTACAATAACCACAGACTCTGGTCTGATTCCTTTGCAGGGTATAAAACGGTAAAATCCACAGTTATTAACTCAAATTGTTTTAAAAATAAAAAAAATAATAAAATAAAACAAAACCGGCTTCAGGGACAAATTGTGAGCAAAAAATTGAAGGCGAGGAGCGTAACTGAATATACTGTTTCCATGGCAACCAGACCTACTTATTCGCAGAAGCAGTCTTTTGTTTTTTCTTCACCAGTGCAGAGAAAGGTTTGATAAATGAACACTGCAGCAAAGGTCGTGTTAGGTTAACCGATCAGCAGTTGGCCGTGCTTACTAACTGCAGATAAAAACTAAAACGCACGCGTGCAAACAAATTAGTTTGCTTTTTAAATTTTTTACAGATTAATATTAATTTTATTTATAAATATTAACACACAAATCTGAACTGGATAAGCAGAAGAGAAAGGATGGATGGGTGAAATTAACACTTATGCGTTATTGGGTCTTTCGTCCAGAATGGGATGGTATCCTTTTATTGGTCAAACAAGAGGAAATACATTGTGGTGCAACAGTTTAGGTTAACAAATACCAGGAATAGCTTTTAGAATAGAGAATTGAATAGAATAATCCTTTAATTGTCCCACAAGGGGAAATTTGGTTGTATCAGCAGCAAAAAAACACACATATACAAAAAAGAACAGGACACAGAACAGAAAACACAATTTTTACATCATGGACAATAGTTACCAGAGCAGAGCACAGCACAGTTGTTAAAATTAGCGTACAGATAGTGTGCAAACAGAGCAGGATACTGAAAGATGTTTAAATAGTTAAGAATATTTAGAATAATTAGAAAAGATAGAAAAGTGCAGACTGTGTATTGTACCTGTGCATTAAAAAGTAGACATGTAACTTCCAATAAGTTAGTGTATATATAAGCTATATATAAGTAATGTGCAGTTATAACAGTAGAAGTTGTGATTGAAGTAAACATCTGTGTTTGTTGGGAGCAGTTTTGATTGTACAGTCTGACAGCTGCAGTCTGACACCTTCTATTTATCACGTAACTTCATACACATTGTGCCACAAATTAACAAAGATATGTAAATGAAATGTAAAAGATATGTAAATGAAATCTATTATTTATATGATAATGCTTCACCTGTAAAACAAGAGCACACTGAGCACTGCACAGGTAGGTTGCGTCAGGTATTTAAGAGAGCCTGCCTCAGTTCCTCTTTCTTTCTTTCTTTCTTTCTTTCTTTCTTTCTTTCTTTCTTTCTTTCTTTCTTTCTTTCTTTCTTTCTTTCTTTCTTTCTTTCTTTCTTTCTTTCTTTCTATATGATCTAGAAGTTTCACCTTACATCCATTACCATGACATACTGCATGACAAATTGGTTAGTGAAACTTTTATTAATAACACATGAACAACAACAGTAAAATGGTTAATTTGTTGTTGTTTTTTAAATACAGTTATGGTTACACACACTCTCTCTACACCTCCTTTACTTGTAATTTTAACTTTAATTCATAATAAAATTCATTTACTGCCACTCACTGGGTATTTCTTTGTTTTGGTCCAGTCTGTAAAACCTCTGTAAAAGTCGGTTATTCCCTGTCTTCTCTATTATGATGCTCAGTTTGAACTTTAGCAGCAACTTGACCATATCTATATGCCTGAATGCAAGGAAATCCTGCCATGTGATTGGCTGATTAGATATTTGTGTTAATGGGCGGTTAAACGGGTATTCCTAAGTGACTGGTATATTTCACACATTAGAAATTCTGTTAATAGGATGTTGTGTCAGGGTTTTATCTGTGCTCATGGAAGACAGAAATAGTTTTTAAAATGACTTAAGCATGTCTACTTGTTACTTAATTACACTGTATTCTGAGTAGCATTTAAGCTTCTCAGTGCGACCTTACAGTGCAACATTTTGCTGCTTGCGTGTGTCTGGTGCTTTTTGTTGGTGCCAGTGACAGTATGTGTGAGGCCTCCGGATACTAATGTGCTTTTGTGTCACTGCATCAATTAACTGTTCGAGCCTCTGAACTGTGAGCAGACAAAAGGGACAGTGCCTCGTGTAATGAGGCATAAACATAACCAACATCAGTCCAAAGCCTTTGGCCAGTTCATTAAAAAGAGGGCCTGCAGCAGAGACACGGCTATTTGACCACCAGAGGTTTAGTCTGCAACAAAACTGATCTCATCAGAAGCAGAGTATGGGTTAGTCACTGTGAATATGAATGAATAAATGAAAGTAGTAAAAATAAAATGGACAAAACCTCAGCAGGTAAAACTACTAACTTTACCTGCAGCAATAAATGATACTAAAATTCGAATAATTTTCAAAGCCTTGATGCGTTAAAAAAAAAATCCATGAATTTACATGAACATTAGGGGAAAGTCTGCAAACTTTTTGAGCTAGAACTCCTTTAAAGTGCCACTGGGCAAAATATTCAAGGTCTTTTTGACAGTCAAGTATTTTTTAACATTCAAGCATTCAAAGAGAATTAGAAAAAGAAAAAGAAAGCACTAGATAATAAAATATTTCTCAAAAAAATCTGTTATTTTAAGTAAATAATAGAAACAAATAAAACTGTGTTACTCGTAAAAGGCAAATGCGAGCTGTTTAAAGACTGCCATGTAAGATAATTAAGTCTTATTGGTGTTAATTGTCTTAAGCTTTGTCAGTGTGGCTTCCAGTTCGCCTTAAACTGCTTTTTCAAGTGCAGCTGAGTGCACTTTAAGTTGCTTTTCATAGCTGCCAGTTGCAGCTCAGAGGGGGCTCGATGCAGGCGCAGCTGCATCATCAGCATCAGCATCGGGCGACTGTTTCAGGTGTTGTTAATGAAATAAAAGCCAGTTTCTGAATTACGTCTTACAACATTTTTTGGTTTTGCATTTGTTAAGCTCAGCTAAGCTCAGAGTGTATTTATAGTCACGTGGAGCAAAAATATCCTCTATTTTACAGGGTTACACTCACAGACAGTCTGTGCAGTGTACAGAGTACACCTTGTTTTGTGTTCTCATTAAGAATATATTATTGCTGAATCTACAGATGTACATTGCTAACTGCTAGTGTGCAGTGAACCTGACAATGCAACACAATTTAGCCTCTAAATGCCCTGAAGCATGGACAAAGACCAGCATATGCAATATGATGCATTTGGCACTGATGGGCAAACTTGAAAGTGTCTGCTGCATCAATTTATTTGATATATGCAACAAAAATATGAACGATTCTCACTGCTGCAAGATCATATACCTGAGCCACTGTCAGTCAAACTGCTGCCTACTTCTTCCACAATCTGTATTTGCCTTCACGATTTTCTCTGTAATTTAAAATGACAAGTGTGGCAATAAGAACCTCCTACTTTCTGTAAATTAGAATCACATTCAAACTGAAAGGAGGAGCATTGTATCCAGAAATGTCCCCAAATTTCTAGTTTTTGAGTGCTACAGGCAACTGTTGGAAGCAATAGTTTGCAAGTGTATTAAGGAGCAAATCTGTCACAAACTGCAACCTGTACATCCGAGAATCACCCTCACTCCCCCAACTCTATATGTATACTGTTAAGTTATTGAAATGACACAGTCTCAAATCCAGCCTCAAGGGGTCACAAGCTGGTGTGCTCCCAGTGCCGGGAGTACAGGAAGGGCATCCAGCATAAAAATCTGTGCCAAATCACATGTGCAGATCCATCCACTGTGGTGACCCCTTAGACATGCTGTTTGCATGTTCTCCCGTTTCCATGTTGTTTCTCTCCAGATGCCTCCCGGATGTGCCAAGTCTTTTGAGTTGGGTAAGCAGAAGATAATGGATGGATGGGTGGATGAACCACATAAAAAGCAGGGACTATTGTGGAGCATTTAGACTGCACATATGTCTTTAGTGTTCTTTTTATTTATTTTTTCTTGAAGCAGTTATCTTAAACACTTTGTTTCTTCCCAAATTTGATCTGCAGGGCTGGAATGCAGAAAGTAAGAACAAGTGCAGTGCAAAACCTGGAACCTCTCAGGTGATTCATGCTATGTACTAATCAGCAGTTCCCCGTTTGTCACTTTGTTCTTTGGTCTGGCATGAAGGCGTGACTTTTCACTCTGTGACCAGACGAGCTGGCAGCTTTCATGGCTGTAACAAGATTGGAGCTCGTCCATGTGGGTCAGAGGTTTGTGGCCAAAGCTTTTTACAAGCAACACATTCATGCATTAATGTTTTTATAGTAAAAACTGGGACTTTTTCACTTAAATTAAGGTTTTTATGTATTAATATTCTGGACGCATGCCAACACACATTTTTCTCAACCCTCAATTTGATTAAAGTTCCAAATGTGAAGAGCACATTTGAACTGATTTGCACCTAATACAACACGATTAATATCAGTGATAACAGGACAGGACAGGAAGCAGAGAAAGAGCAAAAGGAGTTTGGGATCAAATTGGCAGCCTGCATGTAAATGTCAAGATGCTGCTCTTCCTTGGGAGCCATGTTCTATATTGATCTATATTTGATGGGAGGAATTTTAAATTAGTTATAAGATTATGAGTCAGGCAAACAGGTTCAGGTTCACTTTCAGGTTCTGATTTACTCTACAGGAACGATGGAAAGGCAACAGTCTGGCAGAGAGCAGGTGGAAGTGAGCAGTATAAGTACTGAGGGGGTGAGTGGAGATCAAGGATCAGCTGAGCAGATCAGGCAGTCTGTAAGTTGTTCACAACCCACCCAAGAAATACACACAACAAAGACTCTGTCAGCGCTCACACAGCAACCATGACCAGACCAAACATGACACTAAGAAAGAAATCAGCAGCAGTTGGAATAATAATTCAAATAATTTAGCTTTGGATCATTTTAAATGATAACAATGTTGCCAGTATACTACTATTTCATACATACAGTTAATATAGTTCTTTTTAATCACATTCTTTTTGATGTTTGCGAGGTTGGTTTTGTCTTCATCTTGCTGTTACAGGTAATTTCTGGCCTTCATAAACATCAAAAAAGGGGGAAAAGCTTATAAGAATTTTTCATGACCTCCAATAATAAGTGGTTATTTTTCATGCAAACATTTTCAGAGAACTGTATGTTGCATATTGTGATTTATTTATGAAATTTGCCCCTTTTACAGCTTTTTCATGCAACCTCATTCATTCTTTATTCTCATAATTATGTGTAGGAGAAAAATGCAAAAAGGGACTCCGGGCTTTTAAGTCATAATTTCAGCTCCTCTTTTTTTATAATTTTAAGTGCTTCTTCTTTTCTCCGCTTGATGTTTCTTCTTCCTCATGACAAACGTGCAAATTGCATAAGTGAGCCACCAGCAGATGTAAGAAGAAGCTCAACAGCAGGGTCTGGGGATTAGTCAGTTCGCATACACCGAGGATATAACAAAGCCTAACAGGTTTACAAGTTGTGTAACTGATGATTGAGATAAAGTGGCAGCTTTTATCTAACCACAGTCTAAATACCTGAAAGCCATCTGCCTCAGGTGTGTGTGCATTACATCACCGCCCTCACCACTAAAATTTCATCTCTGTCTGCAAGTAAACTCATACAAGTAAACTTTACAAAGCAAATTACTGAGAGAAAGAAAGAAAGTGCATTTAATTTTGACTCATTTTAAAATTCTAGGTTTATAAACACCATAAAAAAGAGCCTTTTTATGGTGTTTCATGTATTTTGCATATTTTCATGATTATTTTTGCTTTTTTTAGATTTAGTTTTTAGGTTTACTTGGAGTCAACCTTTAAATGTGCTATTTAAATAAAAGTAACTTGAGCGTTTCAGCTCTGCATTAAGAATATGTACAAAGAAACAAAATCACACTATTATAAAATCTTCATGAAGTGTATACATGTAAATTATGAGCTAAACATACTTTAGATTCATTTTGAACCATGAGAACATCACATAAAATCTTTATGAACTCTAGTTTCCTTCACTTTATGCATCAGATTTGATCCAAACCCTAAAAGCCAGTGTGATAGTCACACATGTAACAAATGATGCTGTGAAAACTACAATATTCAGTATGTCTACTTCTGTCCTCTGGTGGTCATGTGACCTGTTATTCCATTACACGTCTATAAAGAAGTGATGACAGATTGAGGACACAGGGATCTTGCCAAGTGCCATGACAGCCTTTAATCGCTACAGGAGTATCCTGATCCTTATAGTCTAAAATGCGATTAACTTCTTTGATTTAATAACTGTACAAGAGAGGTTGTCGTATATTCAGTGATGTAAATTCAAAAATTATTTGGTGTAGCGGTTATAGTCATGCATTTGCAGATCTCCGAGCATTTTTCATCATGTTTTTGCTGACAAAGTCATCTTGAAATAGGAAAACACACAGTGTCTGTGAAGGAAGTCTCAAGTTTTAATTTCTGCCTCTGTTTATAATGTAATCATTACTTCTGCTTTGTTTATTTGCAGCACCGGCTATATGAGCGCCGGGGTCTGTAATTTTAACCTGAACTGCATCCTCTTAGAGTCTGTTGAACATTTTACACCAGTCCAAAAGGAATAAAAAATGTTCTCTTTATTCCGGTCTGTTCTTTTCATGACTTTCTTTAGTTGTTTTTTTTTTTCTTTTTACCATCCTTCTTTCCTTTTCATATTCTCTGGCATGTTTTTGTGTAAGGAATGCTGTAAACACTTTACTGCCAAGCATATGGGTCTCTGTCGCAATGACTTAAAGAACATTGTGAAAATCCTGCTGGAAACATGAAGACTTTGAGGATAACGATGAAATACGTTTCTGAATTCATGCAGATATAAAGATGTGATTAAAGCACAATAGATCGTGGCAAGTGAACTGATTTAGGAATGTTTTATATCAGAGTTCTTACATTAAATCTCCCAGAGCTGCACAACAATATGACTCTTATATTTTAGGCTATAGCACATAAGTTAGAGCGTTAGTCTTTTTGCATGCAGGATACAGAGAACCTGCTAATAACAAAAAGCGAGGAAGTACAAAAAACAAGAGGTTCAATTCTGAGTCTCACAATTCTTACTGAAAGTTAAAATTGAGGTTACAAACAGGGTACTTGCACATGCACGTCATACAAAGCAACTAACTTTATGTAACTGTAAAAAATAAACAGAAAATAAGGATGTGCAAAAGATGAGCATTGTACCCCATTATATTTAAAGAGGTAACCACAGTTTCCCCTTGTGCTGTCAGGACACCTTTAGTCACACTGTTGGCACACTAAATAATCGCACAGTGATTTGTGGGCTGTAATCTGAGGTGTTACCTTTAGCTCTGAAGTGACAGAATAAGTATTTGTAAGAGGCTTTATTCTTACTTCTTCTTACAGTCGCATGCTCATGCTGCGAGTGTCACATCGCTCGTGACGTATGCATTCGCGTTATTCTCTGAAGTCATCGGTCTTTACCGGCAACTGTTGCCCTGATTTACAGTATTAGTCTTTCCCTGCTGATGTGTAAACACACATACATACACCAGCTCGAAAACAAGCAGAGACTTTCCACAGCGCATCTCAGTTTCAGACAATAATAGAAATTTATCCACATCTGAGTCTAATAAGTTTCCATATTATTCAAGACTTTTTACGATTACTGGTGGAAGCCTGTCCACCACTCTGGTTCAGACTGAAACATCTCAACATTGTCAGATTCAATATTTTACAGACGTCACACAGTTCATGCCTACAGGACCTGCGAGCCTCTAACTTTACCTCTGATGCAGCAGCAGATCAAAATTTTATGTGTCTTGTGAAACATCTCACTAAAATACTCCAAAGAGAAACATTAGACCTGTGGGGATGGGGCTTCACAAAGCTTTATGCTACTTTGTTAATATTTTCTGATTGTCTGATCTGACTTTTTGGGCGTTTAGTTTTCAGCTTACATGTTTGATTCTTTGTTGCTTTTTTAAGATTAATTTTTGGTGCCTTAAACAGCAACTGTCTGACTAAATTTTAACTTCTAGAAAATGCTTTTAGGAGAACACAAAGTTTCAGCAGGAATGTGTTGGGTTCCCAGTTAGAAGAAACCTTTTAGATTTAATATTTTTAGACTTAAATGTGTTCACATAATATTGAAGCAAAAAGAGGAAGTTTATAGGGTTCAGCCTAAACCTGCCAAACTCTGTTCCTCAAGAGTGCATCGTATTTTGGGGTTTTGGGTTTTTGGGTTTTTTCCCCCCTCGCGGTCAACCAAACTGTAGCATTCATGCAATTTTTGGCAGATTTCTCTTTAGAGGAACAAAGCCACTTGTTGAAATGTCAAGCGTCATATAAATCATGCTTTCTTTGTTTTGTTAGATAATAGCTTTGGTGCTGTTATGAATAAATCTGTCCATCAGAAGTATTTTGATTTTGGTTTAACATCAAATGTGAAGCAGCATTTCTGAGGTTGGTTGAGCTGCTCTGGCAATGTGGGCCTTTTTGTTTTTTTAAGGTGACAAAACGCTTCATGTGTTTTTATGTATTTTGAATTTGAGTTTTCAAATGTTTGAATTTTAATGACAATCATCAAAGCACTTCCTTATTTAGTGCACCTACTTTGTTTCTCATGGATTAGTGGTGACTGGTTTCCTACAATCCTACAAGAAGTACCCTTGTAGGATTTCCTTAACTTTCTAATGCTCTGTGAGTTTTAGAGATTATGACAAATCCTTGCTGCCTTTAAAGTGTGTTTTTAAAGTAACTTAAAAAAAGAGTTAAAATTAGAAAAGAAAATTTGTTCTTCTTTATATTAATGGTTCACAAAATGCCTGATTTCAGTGTTTTTCAAATACCCCAAAAGTATGAGGCCAAAACTGCCATCTCCATGATTCATTAACAAGTAGGAGTTGTGTCCCTCCTGTGGCGATTCATCCAAACTGCAGCCGGTTCTCTGAACCTCTCCTGCTCACACAGGCCTGCATACACACTATTTGCAGCCTCCCTGGTTAAATTATAAACACTAACCAAACTGTTATATTTTCATACACACAGCAGGTGTAGGTGATACTTACATGTGAAGGGTGGAGTGGTTAAAGGCTGCTGCTAAACACAGGTCAAGACACAAGAAAGGGTGATGTGGGTGATGTAGCACAAACGTCTCTCTCTCTCTCTCTCTCTCTCACACACACACACACACACACTCACACACACACACACACACACACACACACACACACACACACACACCTTTCACTGAATGACACGTAACTCAAAAGCCACCCGCCAAACTTATCAGGAGCACCTGGCTGATTCCCATAAAGCTTCCAATCACAACCCAGAGAAGTCACAGTGGCCACACTGGGCTGCCATGTGGCGACCATCAGAGACAGAGCAGAGGTGACAAGGCTCTTTTTAAAGAGTCAAACAGCTACAGGTTCTCCTACACTTTCCTTGGTTTGCTCCTTGATCACCCACCTCACCCGTGTGAGTTGAATCACCCAAAAACATGCCGGGCACTCTGTTTCTCTGCCTCCTAGTGTCTTCTGTAATCTCTGCAGAAAAAGGTAAACTCTTTAAGAATTCTCTTGACTCTCTTTAGTTCTCATCACTGCTGTAAGTGTCAAATATTATAATTTCTTCCTCTAAGTTCATAACAGTGTTGCAGATTTACTGATATCCTGTACACGTTTGAGCTACTCTTTCACAACTGTGCTCCAGACTAGAAGACCTGTATGTTTTATGGATGGTTTACCCATTTAAAGAAAAAAAAAATTCCCGTTTGCTAAAAAAGCTTTCCAGCTCATTTTGGTGATTTCCTGACTTCCCAGTGACAGGTTCTCGCTTGTGAAAGAGAAAGGCTTCTACAGGGTGAAAGTAGTTAAAACTGGGACACTTTTTCACAAAATGTTAAGAAAGAATCATAACAATTACAGATACTCATGTATTTATCCTTGTATGCCAAGTGTATCATATTTTAACAGTTTGGGTTAGTTTTTTGAGACTTTAGCATCATCACTGTGATTTCCCCTGGAAAAAAAAGTAAAACTGGCACGATACATTTTTAAGCATTACACTGAAAAAAAAGTCAGATGCAGCAAATATGAGAAAAATTAAAACTCTTATATACAAAGTACTATTTCATTTCATTTATTTCATCAGAAGGTTCAATAACCTCTACATTTAAAAAAAAACTTGACTTTTCTTGAATTATTTGATGATTTGGGGTTTAAAGGGTTAAAAAATATGCTATGTCACTTCTCTAATTCTTTTGTGTCAGATGCCATCTTCTGGGTTAAACAGACCCTAAAAATAGCCCATCACTGAAAAGATCAGATAAAACTGTACAAAGTGTTGTTTCTTTGCATTTTATTAACACATAAAATTGCATTTCATTGTAAACAAATAGGTCACACTCTATAGCAGTTAATAAATCCACAAAGATTTATTGAATAGGTTAAACTTCAAATGCAAAAATACTTTACAAAGTCTTTAGTAAAAGTAAAAGCATTATGATGAAGACTCAATTTATAATGTTTTTTTTTTTTTTTTTAACTCTCTGAGATTACTTAAATTCCTCATGCCTCCTAAAATCTAGCACAAAGCAAAATCAGTTTCCATCGACAAGACTCCTTTTTGGTGCCTTGTCTTTTTCTTATAATCCTCATGCAGACGCAGATTTATTGTTTCTAATTTGGAATATTGGTGGACTACCAATAAGAAGGAAAGTCCAGGACTTTCATTCTATACATTTTGATATCAGCCATTTATATTATTATGTATTAGCTGTGCTAGCAGCATGCCTTCAAGACTAGCAGTCGTGGTAGTGCAGTCAGCAGGTTAAAGGTCAACCACTATGGCCTTCGACAATCCTACTAGAGATGACACAAGCCTGTAAGGCACATGTGTCGAACTACAGTCCTCGAGGGCCGGTGTCCTGCAGGTTTTAGACGTGTCCTTGATCCAACACAGCTGATTTAAATGGCTAAATGACCTCCTCAACATGTCTTGAAGTTCTGCAGAGGCCTAGTAATGAACTCATCATTTTATTCAGGTGTGTTGACCCAGGGTGAGATCTAAAACCTGCAGGACACCGGCCCTTGAGGCCTGGAGTCTGACACCCCTGCTGTAAGGACATTTTTCTTTATAGTATACACGATAAGCACTGACATCCTATATCGGCGGTCTCCAACTCCAGGCCTTAAGGGCCAGTGTCCTGCAGGTTTTAGATCTAACCGTAGGTCAACACACCTGAGTCACATGATTAGTTCATTACCAGGCCTCTGGAGAACTTCAGGACATGTTGAGGAGGTCATTTAGCTATTTGAATCAGCTGTGTTGGACCAAGGACACATCTAAAACCTGCAGGACACCGGCCCTCGAGACCTGGAATTGGAGACCCCTGTCCTATATACTGCGTGTGTGTGTGTGTCACTAAGCGAGTGCAGACTTTGTTTCCTGGTCTTATTGAGACACTGAAAAAAGGAAGTAAAATCTCTCTGCACAGTTGAGTGTTTAGTGCGTCTCCTGTCTTCCTGCCTCAGACAGCACCCTTCCCAGACTGAACAACACCAAAGATGTTGAAGCCTTCATCGACTCTGCTGAAGTGGTGGTCATCGGATTCCTGGAGGTCAGACAAGAAAATTGCATGTGAATAAAAAAAGGTCTCAATCATAGGCTCAGATAAGTTTGGGAATTTTTTTTTTTAAAAGCAAAGCCCACAGTAGCTGTTTTGCGGCTTAGTTTATTATGTTAACATGCATGTGGAAACCCAGACACGATGAGACAAATTAGCTGAGAGTGAGACTGTAAGGTCTCCAGAAATACAGCCTTTGTTTGCACCCCGGCCTCGGTGATGCTGCTGTCACGAATACGTTTTGAAAAAGGATCTGCTTCCCGTGGCCACACCTTTGGCAGTGCTGGTGCTGTGAGGACACAGGGTGGCTGGCTGTCCCACGGTGGCGAGCTCTTTGGCCAGACTTTGTGTGCGGGGGAAGATGGCAGACTTGACAGGAAATACATAGGCATCTGAAGATCTGTGGGATTGGCTCCATTGCTCCTCTCATAAACAAGTGCAGAGACGAGGGGAAGGTTCAAGAGAGGATAGTGGAGGAGAGAGACAGAGAGCACACAAGGATAGTTCATAGCCGGACCATGATGCTGAAGGCAATAAGAGACAAAAATATTGGTGCTGTGACTCACTAAGAATGAACACATATTACAGGCTGCGAAATGAGAAAACGGACTGCCAGAGCTCATGCAACAGACTCTCAGAAATAGACATGATTCACCTTCCTTTGAGTCAGCCTCATCTGTCTTTTCTTCCTGGCAGCTGCACTTTCCAAATTGTTGAGGGTTTCTAGTGTCCCCCTGGAGACACTGGTGTTCTCGCTCAAATTTTACATAAGATAGGACAAACAGTAACAAACAAATAGTGAGGGGGAGAAAAAGAAGAAAAAAAAGAATTTACATGGTAAGTTATGAGAGGAGGTTGAAACGGTCTCCCTCTTTGTTCCAGGGAGAGGAGAGTTATGGCTATAAAGAACTGGTGGAGGCTGTGAAGCAAGTCAGCTCTCTCCCCGCAGCCATTTGTTCCGTGAAGGAGGTGTGGGCTGAGTACAACCTCTCCTCGGATGCCATCGCTCTCTTCAGAAAAGTACTGCACATATTTTCAGTAATAAACGATGTACGATGTCTGTTTTCATGAATGCGATGGTGATGCTGTGTGTGATGCTTGCAGGCAGATAACCACCAGGAGAACATTGATCTTTCTGAGGCCAAGGACTTAAAAGCTGACGGTCTTGTAAACTTTATTTCTGTGAATGAGATCCGATACATCACAGAGTACAGCCAAGTGGTAGGTCCCACTCATGTCTTCTTCACAGTCCTCTCCTTCTGTCTAATATTATCTGTTAAGTTAACATTTCAAATACTTAATAAAAAGCAAAGATCCATCACACAAAATCCCCGGGAAAAGGTGGATTGTTAGAATTTTATTTCTCACATTTTGAACCCCACTCTTTTCTATGTCCTCATCACTCTCTTTTCTCTTCTGTTCCTCTCAGACAGCAGTGGGTCTGTTCAATTCAGAGGTGAAGACACATCTCCTGCTCCTTGCCAACAGGGGGAGCAAAGATTTTGTTGAGCTCAAGGAGCGACTGGGAGCCCTGGCACCCGAGTACACAGGCAAAGTGAGAATATTCCTTAGTGTAATTCAGGTGTAGAAGAGCATCTTTGAATAAATCTGAGTGTTATATGCATCGATCATCTTCACACTGGAGTGTGGAAATAGAAAGGTCTCATGAGAATACAATAAGGTTTGGCTTTTTTTTTGCTTCAGTACATCATCATAGTGGATTGAAAATCAAACAATCTTGATGTGACTGAAGTGCAGACTTTCAGCTTTAATTAAAGAGGTTTAACAAAAAAAGTATTGACTGTTTAGGAATTACTTTCATTTTTAGACAGTCCTGAATTCTCGCTGTAATTTCAAGGTAACTGGGTAAGCATGAGAGCATAACACGCTATCAAGTCAAACATGGCAATTTTATGTCATTATGGCTACTAATGGAACCGGCTTAGGTGTGCGTTGCTCATGCCAAGTCAGTCACCTGATCTGAATCCAATAGGCATTCATGTTCAGTTACTGAAGACAGTGAGGTGTCTTTAACGTTAACAACTTTAATATAAAATCGTGTTAATTTGTCCAATTACTAAATCCTAAACAGTAAATGAAATACTTTTGTTAAACCTCTTAAACTAAAGCTCAGAGTCTGCACTTCAGTCATATCAAGATTGTTTGATTTAAAATGCGCTGTGGTGGAACACACACAAAACTGTGTGGCCTGTTTCTATACTAGTTGATCATTAGACTGGAAACTACGTGCACCCTTCATACAGCACTTTATTCTACACCCTTTTATCTATCTCACATCTACACTTACAGACCCTTTTTGAATAAGCAATTAAGCTAACATGCAAGACTTTGGACCAAGTAGAACTTATTTAATCTGGCCAACGAAAGCATAGACAGGGATACAAAATTCTTTAATTACATTCTGCCAAAAATCAAATAACTTGATCTAATCTAATTATGTAAAATGAACCGCCTGTGTTCCAGTTCTTGTTCGTGCTGCTTAATGGAGCGCTGAAGTCCAACTTAAAGCCACTCGAGTACTTTGGCCTCAAGCCGAAGGACCTCCCACGAGTTGGCATCTATGATGGTAACTCTGACACGAAGTGGCTTCTACCGGAAGGAGAAATTTCTACAGAACGAGTGCGAGAGTTCTGTGAGTCTTTCTTACGAGGAGAACTGAAGGTGAGCAGCTGTTACTAAAGCTTAGACACTGCTCTTGACCGAACACATCTATGGTTGCGGTGTATACAAATCCAGTTTGAAGATTTTAATTTATTATGGCAAAATGATCATTCTCTTGAACAAACAAAGGTCAGTATCCTCCAGGAAAAATTGCAATTACATTAGGCCGCACTAGTAATGTACCATGAGCCATCATCTATATATGAGCAACACAAAAGACAGGAAACCCCCCCTCTGTGTATACCAGTTTGCTCTGTTACACCCCACAGAGCTCCAGCTGGCTGTGAGTTTCCACATCACTAAACTGTGGCATTAGAAATCTGTATTCAACTGACATCATATTCATTAAATGAATCAGCCCTAAAAAAAGCAAAAATAACAGCAAAACACAAGAAAGCATAATCTGCTTAAAGTTTTAATCATAATAATCTTTTAGAGAGCAGAATTGCTGATGAACCTATCGATGAGTTTAATGCTTCTTTCTCTACTTCAGATTATAGTTGTTATAGTCTAATCCAAAATAACGTGTCATCAAAAGATGTATTAAGACAGAAAGAAAACCTGGTACTGCTATTTGCTTGCTTTTTATTTTGCGTTCAGTTTCTGGTGGGCTTTTTTTTAAGCTCTCAGCTGCAGATATACTTTAAAAGGAGAAGCTTTGACTCTCATCTTCCTTTTATAAATGGTTCAATCACATATTTACTTGAATAAAGGAATCCATTTAGCTTATAAATTTGTTGCTTCCCCCAGACGCTGTCTTCTAAAATGCTAAAAGATGAATACATTTATAATGTTCAGGATTAAATTACTTACTTACTTACTAAAACAAACAGATGTGGCCAGCGTAAATGAAAGTGCTCATAATGCATCTGTGTAGCTGCCATGATTGTAGTTTATTCATGAATTGCAAGACTTTACTTTGAACTTTCCTCTGAATAATGCTGAATTGATAAGCTGTCTTCTGTATTTCACTTATTGCACTTTTATTTATTTATTTTTTTCAGGGGATGAAAGAGGCTGAAGAAAAGCCCAAAACAGAGCTGTAGGGCTCAAGAAGAAAATGAAAATGAGCTTCTTATTTACAAAATAAAATGAGAAAATTTGAATGAAAAAACTAGATTGATGTCTCTTTTCTCATAGGACTTATACCCTTTGAGCAGACAGGGAATTGTTTATATTTATGAGTGTCCATAAGTATATTATATGTCCTTATTTATTTTCCAGTATTTGTTATGTTTTGCCTGTTTACACGAGTGTGAGTCCGTCTGCAGTCTGGTTAGTTGACCACAAGTCACTGGCCGCAAGTCGCAGTGATCTGGCGGAGTTTGTTAGTCTTGTCCACTAATGTTATTGTCAGAGCCACAACACACCAACCTCAGAGAGACTGACAGAAAACATGCTGGGAAGATGTGGATGGAAGCACTGTAGTAAGTGGTAGTTTCTCGAATGATTCATTCTGGGGAACAGTGTTCAAATAAAGTGAAAAACACCATCTGTACAATATAAACTAACATGAAAATCACACACAGCCCTAAAGCAGGGCATCTAATTCAAGATTAATGTAAAGTTTCACTCCAAGACATATCAGGATCTAAAAAACGGAGCATATTTAGCTACAGAGGCTGTAAAAGTTCTATAAAAGAACAACAGATGGGCTGTAGACATCAAGAGTGAAAAAAGTTTGGGCTGGTCCCAAAAATATTCTCTCAAGCAAGAAGGGAATTTCAAGGCCCAGACTGGGATCAGTATAATTAGTGGTGCTGCGCTGCCAAGCGGATACATCCGGCGGAATCGGGAAAGCCTGGCAGGTGAACATTTCTCCAAGACCAGATGGAATATACAGTATGTGTCCCCCGCCATCTGAGTTTGTTTACGGCTACAAGTGAGACGGCTGACAGATGAGGCAGTGTTACATAAAGTGCTGGGGGTGGACAGACATGACAGCGTTTTCATCAAAAGGGCAAATTGTAAGTTAAAGCCTCTGTAGGGTTCACATTTCCTTACGTCTGATATTAAATACTGCTGCCCCTCTTGTGCTCCTCTTAAATAAACAACAAGATGTTGTATCACCAGAAATTAAAGTATGTATTAAAGATTTTATTTGCATTTGTCTTGTTTATTGTGTTTATGTTACTGTCATTTTAATCAATGTTCCTTCTGTCATCACATCAAAATACAAAGAACACATGATTTAATACAGAATCGCATGGCCTCTGCTAAGGCTGTCTTTAAATTGAAACTTTGGAGGATGTTAATTTTAATAATTTGGTAATTTAGTTCTGGATGCAGGTGGGACAAGCTGATGAACATTTGGAGAGTATGGGTATGGGAAGAAAAAAACACATAAAAAATAATTCCATCATTTCCTCTTAAAAACAAGCAAAAACTGTTATTTGCTTTGCTTTCCTGAGAGCTTAGAGTTTAAGTACATGTAGTTTCTGTTGCTCTTTACCTTATACGTCTTCAGTGCAGCAGACAGACTGCAGCCATGCCAACTGCAGATGTTCTGCTCAACAAAACTCACTCCCAACCAGTCGTGGCAGATGGCTGCCTGTCCATGAGCCTGGTTCTGCTTTAGGTTTCTTCCTGTTAAAAGGGAGTTTTTCCTTTCCAATTGGAAAATGTCCAAAGTGCTTGCTCCTAGGAGCTCCTATATGAGGAGCTCTTTTTTCTCGAATTATTGTAACATCTTTACAATATGAAGCACATTGAGGCTACTGTTGTTGTGATAAAACTGAATTAATTTTAATTGAATGTGTCCTTCAGTGTGCACATTAAATATGGAGAAGTGTTTTCTTTCATTTGTGCTGTGTTTATTTGTAAAATTAGAAACAGTATTACTTTATGGATGGACTATTGTTATTCATTTTTATCAGGCTGTTCTTAAAGCTTCCTGAAAATTCAGTTCAATGCAATTTTATTTAAATAACACCAAATAATAACAACAGCCTTACAATAATACAGAGAGAACCCCAACAATTATTCAACCCCCAATGAGCAAGCACTAAGGCTACGTCCACACTCATTGTTAGTCCATTTAAAAATCTCGGTGCTTTTCCTCGACATTTTGCCGCAACGTTTCAACGAACCGGAAAGTAAATAAATGGCAGATTGAAATGAGGGAGGCCAAATCTTCTTGCATTTCACGCATGCGCAGTACTGGAACGTAAGCGTTTTGGGCCTTTTCAATGTCGACGCACAGCTCTGTAAACTGAAAATGCTAGTGTGGACGCGGAGCGTTTTCAGAGGAAAACGCCGTCTTCAAATCTATCCGGGCTAGTGTGGACGTAGCCTAAGGGACTGTGGGAAGGAAAATGTCCCTTTTTGCTGGAAGCAAACTCCAACAGGAAGAAGACAGGACAAAAGACACACTGTGGCAGGGGGGCAGGTATTAATAATTACTAATGATTAAATACAGTGTGGTGTATAAGTGCATACACAAATTAAACATGATGGGGTAAAATCGATGTGACAAATAGCTACAATTTTGTACAAACTTGTAACGCTTGTGTGGTCACATTATGGCCAGAACATCTGCAGTTGGCATGGCTGCAGTCTGTCTGCTGCACTGAAGACCTGTTTACCCACATCAGGTAAAGAGCCATAGAAACAACATGTAAATAAACTCTATGCTCTGAGGGAAACAAAGCAAATTGCTTGTTTTTAAGAGAGAATGATAGAATTAATTATGTGGTTTGTGCTTCTCACATTCCAGATGTTCATCAGCTTCTCCCACCTGCATCCAGAACTAAATTAAGTTGTATTTATTTTTACCCCACTTCTGTATCCCTCTGCTCTCTTCTCTTTCCCCTCACCTTCTCACTCACTGCAGATGGCTGCCCCTCCTGAATCCAGCTCTGCTGGGGGTTGTTTCCTGTTAAAAGGGAGTTTTTCCTTCCCACTGTTGGCAAATTTTGCTTACAACTGATTATATGATTGTGGTTTTCTCTCTAATATTACTGAATTGATGCTTCATAAATATCACTGACCTGAGTTGAATCCACTGGTTATAGAAACTCTTAAAAAAAAAGAATATGACACCACCTATATTACTGTAGCTGGTGATCATGGACAAGATAAGGTCACAGCTTCAGCTGCTTGATTCTGTAGTTTGCACTATTGTAGGTATTAGATTCATGAGAAAGCTCATGAGCTTGTGGGATTGATGGTATAAGCCTCAGGGCCATCTTTCATGACATCTGACATGTGAAGCAACAATCTCTTCCTCCTGCTGCTGAACCCAAACATGATACTCTCTGTTCTCTGGCTCTCACGGTCCTGTTGGGATAAACTAAGCAGTAACTTGGCTCTTACAGCCCAAAGCAAACCTCATAAATCTGCATCTAAAACTGGCCTCTCAGTAAGACAAGTCTCTAATAAGTAAGCAATAAGTATACTGTAGGTAACCGTCTCTAGCCAAGTGTGTAACTGGTGTTCCCCAGTTTTTCAGAAAAATGGCATAAAATGTCACATGATGCTGTTTGTTTATTCTTCCGAAAAGAAGTGGTAATGTATTTGACAGAAAACCAAAATTCTTTACTGCACATCCATTTAGAGGCATTCTCATAGCACTTTCTGAAACAATTAACATCCATTCAGTTTATATTTTTATTGTCAGCATGGCTCTTTACATTTTTGCATTATTTTCTCAAGGCCCTATCCACACTGACATCTAGAAAGAACTATTTTAGGGCAATGCTAGGGAAAGAGAAATATGATGTGAACTGACAAACTCACCTGTGGCTGATCTTATTATCAGGGGTTGGATAAATGCAGAGTGATGTATATGCATACATAAGTGAGTTTTAACAAAAGTGATTTATTTTTAATGGAAAATGTTTAAGATTCTGCTCTTCTTCGTGTCAGGCTGCTCTTACTGGAGTGGCTGTAGTTCATAAGGTAGAGGAAGTCAGTTTAAGTTTGCTTAATATGTTATTAAATAGAAACAGGCAGTTTTGTGTTTTCCTGCTTATTACACAGAAACTCTCAGAGGTAATTGAGTGGTAATAACTTAGAAATGACCATATTGTTAAATTGTTGTTTCTGCCTTGTTACCCAACTATTAACACTTTTTTTACTGAGCTGTAATAGAAAGTGTTACCCAGATTTCCATAACACCTTCCAATCTGAGCCACTATTACAGGTAACATCAGGTATCATATTTTGAGTGTTTTGGTTCACAGATGTCACACTTATCTTAGACTCCCACCTTCTCCATGTACAAATCCTATTAAATAATTCTTCCTTGCATGATGCTGGAACGTCAGTAATCGCTGACCCCTTCCTACAGGCACGTAGAGACATCATGTCAGGCCTGGATGCGGTGCTGTCTCAAAATCTAACGGACCTTTAGTCTGTTTTTTCTCTCTTTGACTCACCTCAAATATTTCGTGCTCTTCTTTTGAATTCTTGGTGTCGCTTTCTATTCTTTAAAGGGCTAACAAGGCAGAAAGAAAAAGACTTTGCACACTATTTATAGTGTGCAATGCTCTGAAACCACATCGATGTACTTTACAGATTTAGATTGCTGTGTGTATGTGTGTTTACTGCATGTATAACAAAACTTTTATTACTCCCTTTGTGCGGCACACAAAAAAGCAAAAGCCACAAGTGTTTTTCATTTTTATTATCAGTATGGAGTTGTAGCTTCATATGCTTATTAAATAGATGGTATGTGTGTGATGTTGTGTAGTAGTAGTAGAGTGTGTGTGTGTGTGTGTGTGGTTGTGTGTGTAGTGGGGTGGTGGGGGGCAGCAGTTTAATATCGATGTTTTTTTTTTAGGAAATATGTTTTGCTGGCTTGATGAAAGATTTTGTGGTAAGTGTGAAGACCCATCCATCCAGTTTACAAAAATAGCCTTTATTTTGAAAGATGCAGATGGCATCTAAACATGCAGGAAAAAAATGTAGATAGCTATAATGTATTATTAGAGCTTCCTGCAGGAGAGCTCAACCTAATACATTTTTTTTGTTCTTCCTCCTGAATGCCACAAAAAACTTTCTGTTTGTCGAAACATGACGTCACACAAGTGTCTTGTGGTGGTTTGATAGAAAGAGCACCGGCTTCAGCACCATACAGACCTCGTGTGTCAAAATGTGCAGTGAGGATGTGCTAGAAGTCCATGAGATGTCCAACACCACTCCCAGGGAGGCTGATGTAGCTGACAGGCACCTTGAGATCAAACAGAGCCCTACTCTGGCAGTTGCTGAAGTTTTGTGATGCCAGGAAATAAAAGCTCCATCCTCTGCACAACTCTTACAAATTGTTAGTCAGTGAAGGGGAAAGCATCTTCCCACCCACTCTGTATGCAGAGGGGACGGACTGCTGCCAACCTAAACTGAGGATACAGTCAGGTGGTGGAAAAAATACTTTGAGGATCTCCGCAATCCCACTGGCACACCTTCCATAGAGGGAGCAGGTTATGGAGACAAGGGGTATGACTGTGGCTGGGGTCACTGAGTTTTATATAAACTCTGGTGACAGGGGCCCTAAGACCTAGAGTCCCTTTGCCCTTGGATTGATGGTGGCCCCTATTTTTAAGAAGGTGTGTTTAATAGTTCAGGGAGATCACACTTCTCACCCTCCCTTGGAAGACTCAGCCTCCCTTTGTAGACATGAGAGAGGAGAGTGTGTGTGCGTTAGTCGACCTTCAGGTTCAGTAGTAATATTGGGGTTTTCCAACAGGCTGTTTTGGGTGCTTTGGAAGTATCAGGCATGTTGTTGCAGGTTATCTGATCCCCGTACAGCTGTAGGGGGAATTTAGTTTTTATTGCTAACAATAAATTAAACTCATTCATGATGGCAGCTGGACTACTACCTAGAAAAGAATTTCTAGGTGTAACTGAGATGGATGTGGTCTCAGGATCTCATTTTGCACTGGGGCACTTTACAGCCAAGTGTGAAACAATCTAAGGCCATAGTTCTCGCACCAAACAAGGTGAAGAATCCACTTTGGGTGGGAAATAAATTGCTGCCCAAAGTGAAAGAGTGCAAGTGTCTCAGGTGGTTGTTCATGAGGGAGGAAACAAGGGATCTGGAGATTGACATTCAGATAGTTGCAGCGTCAGCAGTGATGCAAGTACTGCCATCTGTTATGGTGAAAAGAAAGCTGAGCATGAAAGGAAAGCTGATGACTTAGCAGTTGATCTATGTTCGTACCCTTAGTTATGGAAACAAGCACTGTATGCCAGAAAGAATGAGATCACAGATACAGGTAGCAGAAACAAGCTTCCCTCAAAAGGTTTCAGGTCATCTGTTAGACATAGGGTGAGGTGCTCAGTCAGTAGTGCCTCAGAATAGAGACCATTCTTCTCCACATCAAACGAAGGAAGCTGAGGCATTTTAGCATCTAAGATGCCTGCAGGATTATCTCCTGGGCAGAACTGTTTGAAGGGGCTTGAAACTGGGGGTGCTGAATATATGAGTGTTTGTGCGCGCACGCATAGTGCAACGCATGTGAGGCAGAAACACAGGTGAGCAAATTGATTATGAAAAACTTAAAAAGTATACCAGTCTTTCAACTATGAGGTTTCTTTAGACACAGCAGTCAAGATGTACATACACACACAATAACCTATGTGTGTGCAGCCAACCAAAACCTAAACCTAACCCTAAATAATGACATGAATCATTTTTGAAATTTAAAATACATTTATCTGTTTTTTGCATTTGCAGGGGTTACTGTACTGTACTTTCCACAGCATTGCTCATGTTTAAGGTTTTTCAGCCATGTCCAAGTTGGAAGAGACAGGAAGAGAAACCCAGTAAATGCAGGCGAGATATATCTCTATATCTTTACAGCTAGCTTGGGAATGCCTCACTGTTCTCCCATAAGAGTTTGAGGAGGTGGCTGGGGGGAGAAAGAAGGCCTCTGTTTAGACTGCTGCCCCCCCCCCACCCCCCCTCCAAGCCAAACTCCCATAAGTGGCAGAAAATGATGGATGGATGGATGTAATAACATAGCTGCTTCATTATGTATCCATGTCCAGTATTATAATGTAATTTTAAATTTTGTGTCTAAGCACAACTAAAATTTAACTGCTAAAAATCAAAAAACTTGTTTTGCTTTTATTTAAGCTGGATAATTTTTACTGTTAATTGTTTGTTGTTGTTTGTTTGTTTGTTTAATATACTAAAGGAACAGCTAGAACTGGCTCTTGAGGTAACACTGTTGTATAACAGCACCATGCCCGACAGTTTCTTACTCTTTTCAGATGTTACACTGTAATATTTAAATGTTGGTGAGATTTATTATGGGTATTTTAGGTACCTTACTGCAGACACAACACGAACAAAAGGAAATGTCATGCTTTTCTCCGAGCTTCCACACGCAGCCTGAGGTAATGGTTTTACAAAATGCTGAATACAGTCCTCTAACTGGTCATTTGAAAGTTGTTTGTTGCAAAGATATGAGGCATGTGCATCATGCAACAGGAATAAAGCTGGTATGGATAAGAGTTCCAGTAAGAATGGCTCTGCTTATCCATCACCCATGAGGCCATCTGTCTGATGGATATAGACGTCTTTACTAGATACTGATTCTGTGTAAACTACACAAAGCTCAAAGAGAAGCAAATGATGGTTAGCCAAGAAAAAAAATTCCAGATTTCAACCCCACTGAAGTGTTGTGGGAGTATTTACAAGAACAAAAACTGATTGTCTTGTAGTTAGAGATATTTTCCTTTGAAAGGTGAAAGAAAGTTTCAGCAAGCTGACAATAACGAGAAATTGTCCCTGCTTAAAAAAAGGGAAATGATAACTAATCAGGAATTTCTTTCTCTACATGAGAGCATAACATCTTCAAACCAAATGTGAAGAGGTCATTTTCTGATTGAGATCTTTGTGCTTTTTAAAATTTGTTTTGTTTTTAAATTTATCCCCACAGGCTGAAAATTAATTTACCTTTTTTTTTTACTTAATACTTATTGCTTATTACTATTTACATACTTAATGAATTACTTTGTAATTCAACTATTGTTTCTTTGACTTTTCTTTTAGTTGTTTGTTGATATTGTAATTCACTGCTAACTATTAGCAGTAAAATGTGTTTGCAATAAAGTCTATAAAAGTCCAGGATTGTGTCAATATGCAACAGCATATGCTCTATGTCGTTTTCTCAACACAGTTTCTTTATGAGTTTTTTTTTTTTGTATTTTTACTGGTTATGATATGACTAAATATACTGATAATCATACATGTGCAAATAGACAAAAAATAAAAATAAAATGATGTGAGACTAATGCTCACCAATGCAAAAGTACAATGGAACAGAAAAAAATCATTGGATTTATCAAAAAAGTTCCAACAACAACAACAACGTAATGGATCATTTACTAAATTAAATTTTAGTGATAAGACGATGTAATCAAAAGCCAGGGTGAGGAAGTGCTTCATAGTTCGGCCTCAGATCATTTGATAGATTGTTCCAGTAGCTCAGAGCATGAAAACTGAATGAAAAAACTTAAAATCTTTGGAATGCCGAAATCATTCCCTGAAACATTATGTATCTCAGGGGATGTGATTTAAAAATACATTTGCAGGAAGTTCTTAAATTAAAGAAAAATATGAAAAAAAAGGGAAAAATTATGACATTTGACTTGTGAGGATATTACATCATCTGCTTTAGAAAAAGATGCTCATCACTGATATGACTTGACTGCTGTGATCATACACAGTACAGTCGCTATCACATGCTTTAGTTGTATTTAAATCTGCTAGATGCACAAGAGCTGGTATAAATGAGGGACAACTGTGAAAAACTGAGAGCGTTACTTGATGTCTACATGATATTAATTAAAAGCCAGGATGCGGCAGCAACGAGGAACTGTGTCTGCTGCATTTCCTGCCTCCTCGGGGATGTTATCACAATTGTTTTCTCCAACTGTGTCCCCCGAGCACTAAATCCACAAAAATCCACAAAAATGGACACTGGACGAGACACTGAAATTACATGGCATGAAGTCCAAAACAAATCCTAGACACCAGGAATAACGCTAGACTATGAAGCACAAAGGACAACAAGGTCACTCTGCACCACTGAATCTGGCTCACTACATGACAAATGAAGCCATTCGGGGCTCTTTGAGATAAATATGTATATACACGAGTTAAGTGACATGTGTGTGTGTGTGAAAGTTTGGTTATCTACACAGTATTTAAGATGCAATATGGTTTAGGTCAAAGCTGCAAACTCCAATACCTTTTTTAAAAATATACAAGCCACCAAAGCCGCACTCGAATATATCGCACAAACAGAAAACTGCATCCAAACCCGCGTGCATAACGCTGTGCGTCCAACACATGGGGGTTGTCTAAATTTATCTCTCTATATGCTGAAATACGTTGACTGACACTGTGCATTGGGCCGCTGGTTGGTGTTGGTAAGCCATAGCCGTGCACTGGATCTCTCCAGGACCTGGGCCGAGATGGATCTGTAAATAGCTTTTGACTGCGGTTTCGAGTGGGACTCTGCAACACTCTAATTAAGCTCTGTCGCATAATGAGGCTCACTGCCGTTCCGTGTCACTCGATTAGTAGGTTGTGGTAGGCTCAGACTATAGTTTGGGGTTTGTGTGGGTGGGAGATCACATCTGGGGCAAGGAATATAGAAACATAACAGCAATGGCAGACCTGGCAACCTTGATGTTAAAGAGGCAGCCCTGCAGTGGGTCGTCTGGATTAAAATCCAATTAAATGTTGAAGATATTTTATAGAAATCTTGTAACATCACCAGTTTGGACTTTCAAGGTTTGTTGTATTATTATACTTCAGGGATGACGGGTCAGGACTTAAAGGAATTTGAAGGGGATGTACAAGACTGGTAAACAAGACAAGTATATAAAAAATGATTCGTTTGGCCTTTAAAAAATTGCATTTTTGTTGGAGAAAATATTACTAGAAATATATATATAGTGTGGAGTTTATCCAAAAGCAAGAGAAAGGAAGTATTTTGAGATCTCAATTCAGACATTTAATTCAAAATTGATCTACAGGTCGTTCAAGTTCTTCAAAAGTTATCTTTAACTATTTCTGATGAGTTTTTTCTTTGTATGTGAAAAATGCATATTTGCACACATGCACGTTGTGGAGAAAACAGCACTTCCACAAAGAGTGTAGGGAATAATTCATCCATCATTCTGTCAACATACACACGTACTCACAGGTTTACATGTGTTGCCATGTACTGTATGTAATGTCAAATGCCAGAAATGTTTGTGGCTGTGGCTGTTGGATGAGTTTTTGGACTCTGTGCCAGGAGCTGTTTGGATGTTTATGTGAGTTTTCATGACAAATGGAAGCGGAAACGGTGACATTTGATTCCCCAGCCAATCAGAGGATTATCTCATTGTGTGGGTCTGGTCTGACAAGAGAGGTGGACTACAGTATATATTGACCTCGACTTGGGAGAAAGGAACAGAACAAGCTGTCAGAGGAAAGCGAAGAAGAAGAAGAAGCTGTAAAAGAATCGAGTTGTCTACAAGGAGACACTAACTACAAGACATCATGAAGGCTCTAACTCTCCTCTCCATCTGCGCTCTTCTCTCAGTGTGCTGGTCCATGGGCGGTAAGGACAAACTCTTGTTAATGCTGTGAAGCTGAGAATCGTTCTCGACCTTTTTAGGGGCGATGTGAGCACCTACAGTATGATTAACGTATAGCATTGTTTGTTTTCATCAGCGGTGGAACCCGAGGTTGTCGTGGACCCCGATGCCGACACAGCTGCAGATGCCAACACAGCTGCTGATGTTGCACCTGCTGACCCTGCCGCTTCTGATTCCTCCTCCGCTTCCGACTCCTCTTCCTCCTCTGAGTCCGATTCCGCCTCATCTGACTCTTCCTCAGACTCTTCAGCATCCGATTCATCATCCTCAGAGTCCTCTGAATCCTCTGAGTCCTCACAGTCTTCAGAGTCCTCTGAATCTTCCGAGTCCTCTGAGTCCGACTCCTCTGCATCAGACTCTGGCTCTGACTCTTCTTCATCATCATCCTCATCTTCCTCAGAGTCAGCCAGTTCTGAGGGTAGGTAGCAGATTTTTTTGATAGAAGCTTTGCATAGTTTTAGAATTCAAACGTGAAAAAAGTAAAAGTCTAAAGTTGCAATGTTTGACTCTTCAGCTAATCCAGTGGTGATGAAGAGAGATCTGGCTGCTGTTCTTCTGAGAAGCCGAAGAGCCGCTCCAGCTGGTAACCTCTCCCCTCTGCAGCTGGAAAGGTACAGCTGTTTTCTTTCACTTTGCAGTTTCTTGCTACAAAAGCCAATATTCATAAGTAAAATGCAGTACATACATGCACCATCTAAAACCATTTCTCTCCACCACCCTTCAGCCTCAGAGAGGTGTGCGAGCTGAACGTTGCCTGCGACGAGATGGCCGACACTTCCGGCATTGTGGCCGCGTACACCGCCTACTACGGTCCCGTCCCTTTCTAAGTTAAAAAAGATCTCTGTCATTCATATGTGTACTGTTTTTCTGTCATTTTCTTATGCAACAGTGCAACAACTCCCCTAAATCAGAAGCAGAACACAAAAACCATGGTTCAGAACCGTGCTATGATGCTACACAGAGAATTTCTTTAGGCACAAATTATTGCACAAGTGGCCAGCTATAGTGGTCCTGAAAGAAACTGCCTCTTCCAGGCTTTCAGAGAGAGGCACATGGAAACACAAGCCTGTGAAGTATGTTATAGTAGCCCACACAAGTTTTAAATTATTCTTTTCATCTGTAGTGTAATGCAGTGAATGGTGCTACAAGTGCAAATGTATTGTTTCTTTTTTCTTTTTTTTCTTTTGATGTACTGATGTTTTGATATTATGGATAGTCTTACTTTAAGTGGTAGTTCAAGTGAGTAATGGATGTAGTCGTAGAGGTAGTGTAGTGTTAGCATTGCGTTGATAGTGGTAGTGTACACTATGTGTAAAATGCACATCAGTTATCTGTTATGACTGTAACCACAAATTGCCTCTGGGTTTGAAAATAATAAATTATTTTGGTTTTTGTCAAATTGTTGCATTGTCCTCATGAATTTTTAATTTTAGTTCCTGATCTAAGAAAACAGAATGTTTGGGGGGATACTCAGGGTTTGGCACTAAAGGGCACTGAACACATGCTCCACACTGATATATGTCAGATTGTTTAATATGCTAACTTGTGAGCTAACAGTAGTGGTTCTAGTCAGATAAAGCACTGTGAGATCCCAGCTGCAGCTTGAAGATGAGCAGCCACAGCCGTCAGTTGTCAGAGGTAGTTAGGAAACCTTATGAGACAGAGACATGTCACTAACAATCCTACACAGAAATGTGTTTGCACTGATTGATATTTTTTAATCTAGATAATAAAAGGAGTTTCTTTTTTAAAAAAACAAAAAACAAAACAATAATTGGGTCAAGGTTTAAAATTCAGAATGTTATTTAAACCATTTTTGTTAATTATTAATATCTCAAATAATCTCTTCTTTCAGTTTTCATTAAAAAAAAAGTTTCACAAAAAAAAACAAAAAACAAATGTAAGATGCCATCTTTGTATTGTCTTTAGGAAAGTTCAAATTAGAGAGAGTGTTAACTTACAAAGTATCATGACAACTCTTTGCAATTTGCAAAACTCTGTTGAGATGGAATCGAAACAAATGAGCCAAATATTAATTTGGACCTGAAAAAGGTGCAAACCTGAGCGATACAATGTTCTTCTTCACTGATGGTAACGCCTTCTGCATATTCCAATAAGCTTTTATGTAGGCTTATTAAAGCCACATTGGTCATTCAACATTCAAGATTCTCTATTGTCATTATGAAGTCACATAATGTAATTCTGTATGCTAGTTCTCACCTTAAAACAGACCGCATTACAACATACATACAAATACACAAATAGTACATACAGTAGACAAATAATTGGAACTGAACAAGTGAGGTGATTCAGATGGATTTGCGCTGAACTATTTTTACACATAGACATGCGCAGTGTCTTCAGTATCCTCTTCCTCTTTCCCTCAAATGCCTTGTGCTTCCTTTGATTACCATTAGATGGCAGTGTTGGTCAATCAGTCACCTTAGCCTGCAGAAGTCAGGACTTTTATACTCACCGGCCACTTGTTTAGGTCGACCTGTTCAAAAGCTCATTAGTGCAAATATCTAACCAGCCAGTGCATTTAAGCAGATAGAGTTGGTCAAGACTTGACAGTAACACCTGTAAAGGCTTGCTACAACCAAGGTGTGCAGGGTAGTCTATCTGAATACGGCTGCTGATTGTGTCCTTCCTTTGATGTTGAGATGGTTTCTTGGAAAGGATAGTGCACCATGTCACAAAGCTCAAATCATCTCAAACTTGTTTCTTCAACATGACAGTGAGTTCACTGCACAGAGTCACCAGATAACAGTGGAACACCTCTGGGATTTATTGTAAAGGCTCACATCATGGATGTGCAGCTGACACATCTGCAGCAACTGTGTGATACTATCATGTCAATATGGAATTTCTCTAATAGCTTGTTTTATTATGTACAACAAAGAATAAAGGCAGGTATGAAGGCAAAATGGGGGTCAAAAACAGTACTAGCATGGTGTACCTAATAAAGTGGCTGCTGAGTGTAATTCTGTACTAGCTTTATAAGTGATTTAAGAGTTTCCAAAGATACAAGATATGTTATTCTGAATTTGGGATTAATTATGTTCAAGACATCTAAACTATTTTTCTTTTGATGGACTAAAAATACAACAAACACACGCCATCACACAGATGTCATAATATTAGTATGTCTATCAAAATTAATCTGATCTGCTGGCACCCAATGAAATGGAGATCAAAGTCCACAGTGTGTGTGTGTGGGTGTGTGTGTGAGAGAGGGGGGGGGGAGACATTTCCATGGCATTAATGTCAGCTGACCATGTGGAAACTGTTGTGATTCCCGTGTTGTGCTTTGACACAGTTGCACACCCTCTTTATTGATATATTGATGGTGCATCTCATGTTCCCTACACATGGCTCACTGACACGTGACAGTGAAGGTTTCCCAGATACCGGGTGTGATGGTACAACTCAATTCTAGTCTAATTTTTTTATAAAGCACATTTAGGAGAAAAATTGCTGTTGACCTAAATTCTGTGCAAAACATAGAATGTAAAGAAAATAATCAAGGAAATAGATAAGAAATAACTAAACACATACAATCTTGTAGATGTAGATGATGTCTAGAAAAAAATTAACAAAACATCAATAATTAACTCCTCCGTGAATCGCAACCTTATCGTGGTGGAGGGGTTTGTGTGTCCCAGGGATCCCAGGGGCTATGTTGTCTGGGGGCTTTTGCCCCCTGGTAGGGTCTCCCATGGCAAATTGGTCCTGGGTGAGGGACCAGACAAAGAGCGATTCAGAAGACCCTTATGAAAAGAACACCGAGGGAACAGTTTACCCTGCCCGGGATAGGGTTACCGGGGCCCCGCCCTGGAGCCAGGCCCGGGGAGGGTGCCCGAGGGCGAGCGTCTGGTGGCCGGGCCTTAGTCCATGGGGCCCGGCCGGGCACAGCCCGAAGAGGAGACATGGGCCCATCCTCCCGCAGGCCCACCACCCGCAGGAGGCGCCATAGGGGTCGGGTGCATTGTGTGCCGGGTGGCGGCCAGGAGCGGAGGCCCTGGCGGACTGACCCCCGGCTGCCAAGACTGGCAATAGGGACATGGAATGTCACCTCTCTGGTGGGGAAGGAGCCTGAGTTAGTGCGTGAGGTTGAGAGGTACCGGCTAGATATAGACGGGCTCACCTCTACGCATGGCTTGGGCTCTGGAACCAGTCTCCTGGAGAGGGGCTGGACTCTGTCTCAGTCTGGAGTTGCCCCTGGTGAGAGGCGGCGGGCTGGGGTGGGTATTCTAATATCCCCTCGGCTTGCTGCCGGTACGTTGGGGTTTTTCCCGGTGGACGAGAGGGTTTGTTCCCTGCGCCTTAGGGTCGGGGAACGGGTCCTGACTGTCATCTGCGCTTATGCGCCGAGTGGCAGTTCGGAGTACCCAGCCTTCTTAGAGTCCCTGGGGGGGGGGGGGGGGGGGGGGTGCTGGAAGGTGCTCCACCTGGAGACTCTGTTGTCCTGCTGGGAGACTTCAATGCTCACGTGGGTAACGACAGCGAGACCTGGAGGGGCGTGATTGGGAGGAACGGCCTCCCTGATCGGAACCCGAGCAGTGCTTTGTTATTGGACTTCTGTGCTAATCACAGTTTGGCCATAACGAACACCTTGTTCGAACATAAGAGTGTCCATAAGTGCACGTGGCACCAGGACGCTCTAGGCCGTAGGTCGATGGTCGATTTTGTAATCATATCACCAGACCTGCGACCATATGTTCTGGACACTCGGGTAAAGAGAGGGGCTGAGCTGTCAACTGATCACCACCTGGTGGTGAGTTGGATCAGGTGGCGGGGGAGGACGCTGGACAGACCTGGTGCACCTAAACGCGTAGTGAGGGTGTGCTGGGAACGACTAGCAGAGGCCCCAGTCCGCGAGATCTTCAACGCACACCTCCGGCAGAGCTTCAACAGCATTCCGAGGGAGTTGGGGGACATTGTTCAGCATCGCCATTGCCGAAGCTGCTGCATTGAGCTGCGGCAGCAAGGTGGTTGGTGCCTGCCGTGGTGGTAATCCCCGAACCAAATGGTGGACACCAGAGGTGAAGGGAGCCACCAGGCTGAAGAAGGAGTCCTATCAGGCTTGGTTAGCCTGTGGGACTCTGGAGGCAGCCGACAGGTATCGACAGGCCAAGCAGAATGCGGCTCGGGCAGTGGCTGAAGCAAAAACTCGGGTGTGGGAGGAGTTCGGAGAGGCCATGGAAAAAGACTTTCGGACTGCCTCGAAGAGATTCTGGCAAACCGTCAGGCGTCTCAGGAGGGGAAAGCGGTGCTCTACCTGCACTGTGTATAGTGCTGGCGGAGTGCTGCTGATGTCGACTGAGAAAATTGTCAGGCGGTGGAAGGAATACTTCGAGGACCTCCTTAATCCCACTGACGCGTCTTCCGAGGAGGAAGCAGAGTCTGGGGATGAGGGGAATGACCCGCCAATTTCCGGGGGCGAGGTCACTGAGGCAGTTAAACAACTCCTTGGTGGCAGAGCCCCTGGTGTTGATGAGGTCCGCCCCGAGTTCCTGAAGGCTCTGGACGTTGTAGGGCTGTCTTGGGTGACACGCCTCTGCAATGTTGCGTGGAGATCAGGGGCAGTACCCCTGGACTGGCAGACCGGGGTGGTGGTCCCCATCTTTAAGAAGGGGGACCGGAGGGTGTATTCCAACTACAGGGGGATCACACTCCTCAACCTCCCCGGGAAAGTCTATGCCAGGGTGCTGGAAAGGAGAGTTCGTCCGCTAGTCGAACCTCGGATACAGGAGGAACAACAATCGTCCTGGTCGCGGAACACTGTACCAGCTCTTCATCCTCTCGAGGATACTTGAGGGTGCATGGGAGTTTGCCCAACCAGTCTACATGTGTTTTGTGGACTTGGAGAAGGCATTCGACCGTGTCCCTCGGGGTGTCCTGTGGGAGGTGTTGCGGGAGTATGGGGTGTCTGGCCCATTGCTACGGGCCATTCGATCCCTATACAACCGTTGCAAGAGCTTGGTTCGCATTGCCGGCAATAAGTCGGACTCGTTCCCGGTGGGTGATGGGCTCCGCCAGGGCTGCTGTCACCGGTTCTGTTCATAATTTTTATGGACAGGATTTCTAGGTGCAGCCAAGTGGCGGAGGGCTTTCGCTTTGGTGGCCTCAGAATCTCATCTCTGATTTTTGCAGATGATGTGGTTCTGTTGGCTTCATCGGGTGAGGGCCTCCAGCTCGCACTGGAGCAGTTCGCAGCCGAGTGTGAAGCAGCAGGAATGAGGATCAGCACCTCCAAATCTGAGGCCATGGTTCTCAGCCGGAAAAGGGTGGAGTGCCCACTCCGGGTCGGGGATGAGTTCCTGCCCCAAGTGGAGGAGTTCAAGTATCTCGGGGTCTTGTTCGTGAGTTATGGGAGAAGGGAGCCGGAGATCGACAGACGGATTGGGGCTGCAGCTGCAGTAATGCAGACGCTGCACCGGTCCATCGTGGTGAAGAGGGAGCTGAGTGTAAAAGCGAAGCTCTCAATTTACCGGTCGATCTACGTCCCTACCCTCACCTATGGCCACGAGCTGTGGGTAGTGACCGAAAGAACGAGATCGCGGATACAAGCGGCGGAAATGAGCTTCCTCCGAAGGGTGGCTGGCCTCTCCCTTAGAGATAGGGTGAGAAGTTCGGCCATCCGGGAGGGGCTCAGAGTAGAGCCGCTGCTGCTCCACATCGAAAGGAGCCAGCTGAGGTGGTCAGATGCCCCCTGGGCGCCTCCTGGGTGAGGTGTTCCAGGCATGTCCCACCGGGAGGAGGCCCCGGGGCAGACCCAGGACACACTGGAGAGATTATATCTCTCGGCTGGCCTGGGAACGCCTTGGTGTTCCCCCGGATAAGCTGGAGGAGGTGGCTGGGGAGAGGGAGGTCTGGGCCTCTTTGCTTAGGCTGCTGCCCCCGCGACCCGGCCTCGGATAAAGCGGAGGAAGATGGATGGATGGATGGATGGATGGGATCAATAATTAAAACTTCACAGATCTAACAATACAGTGAACGTACAATGAGAGGACCGTTGGATAGTCATTTAAAAAAAAGTATGAAAGAATAATTTAATAATACTAACAAAGTTTGTGATATTTTTAGACTCTGGGCAGGTTTATCCAGAGCCCTCACGTCAGAGTCATGTCATTTGCATTACTTCCAGTGGACCATCTTATTTTACAGCAAAGTGTATATATATATATATATATATATATATATATATATATACACACACATACATATATATATCTGTGTGTGTGTGTGTGTTTGTGTGTGTGTGTGTAGATAGATAGATGCATTTATTGACTGCTAGTTCTGGAGAAACAGTGCTCTGTCTCTCTGTATTCACTTATTATGCACTTCCTGGAACTAGCTAAAGCCTACATGAACCACGTGACGACCTTGTATTTTGGACCCCTTTTGATGCGACTCTTACCACTGCAGGGCTCTGTCTTTATCTCTTTTAACACTTTAAACACCCTCCTTATACTTTGGTTAGCTCAGAAACAAATAACACAGATAACAGGGCTATATAGAAATAATTAGCATATATATATATATTTATATATATATATATATATATATATATATATATATATATATATATTAGGGGTGCAACGATACACAAAATTCACGGTTCGGTTCGGTTCGATACTTTGGTGTCACGGTTCGATATTTTTTCGATACACAAAAAAATGTTCATGCCTTTTTATTAATTTGTCATTTATTAAATTTTCTCGGCACATTCTGCACCAAATCTCTGTGCATTCATCATTTGTTTGAAGCCAGCTCACCTCCTGCAACCACTTTTCCGAGAATACGCGCTTCTTTTGTGGTTCGGACTCCTGACATTTCTTTGGAGGTGGAGGAACATCACAGTAATTGCTTAAAGGAGCTTCTTCGACATCTTTAAGAGTTCTAAACAAATGTCTGTCCTCCTCCTGAAAATCTTATGTATGCAAACACGCGTTGCAACTTCTTATCTTGTGCGCGTTTTTTATTTTGACAGCGAACCTGCGGACCACTTATGTGCAGCCCTGGTTATTTAGCTCGTCATAATGCAGCTACAGAAATTCTTTTGTCCATGAAACCATAAAGCTGCTCTTTCTTTTTGCCTTATAGTCTGATTTGTCATAATTTTTCCGTTTTGTGGTAAGCTTTTCTTTGGCTGTCACTTCTTCACCCTGACCTGTCTTATTTGGCTCAGCAGAACTAAAATATATATCCTGCTGCTTTTACACACGCACTCACTTACCGCTCAGCGATTCTCTGCGCGATCAACCTCTCACATGTTTAAGCTTGCTGCGGGAGATTTCACTTGTCATGTTTGCATAGTAAGCTAACGATTGATAAGACGATGTCAGAGGAATTGGTGCGCAAATTATCATCACTCACCAATCAGTACTGTCGCTCTCTATACACAGTTCGCACATTGCAAAGTGAAAGCAAAAAACAAGCGCAAATTCAAACGCGATTTCAATATGTCACATATTGACAGTGGCTCACTGATGCCAATGACATAATTACCCAGCTACATTTCCGAAAGAATGCAAAAGCATTGACATATATTTTTCCTTCCTACGATAGGCCGACGAGCAGAGCAGGGCAGTCCGACTGGAAAAATCGCTAGCCCCGGGACGTCGGGCTAGCGATTTTGCGAGCCCTGTATCTGATTGAGGAATCACTCATCTTTGGAAAAGAGAGTTTATCACAGAGAAATGTCTCTTTCCAAAATAAAAGCTATACTATACGCTTCTTCTGGGCTATATTCTCAGCAGCATATTAAACATATCAGGTCCCCATAAGGAGAATCATGTGCTAACGGCTGTCTAAATGACTCGGGTAAAGTTTGTATGCGTGCTTGTTGTTTTTGTCTGCTTCCACTTGTCTTTGCACTAGGATGCTATCGGGTAAATGTGCAGTCATATTCGTTGTGTTCCCACTAGTGCTGTCAGCCTTAATCTGAAATGAGGTTAACGCCACAACACAGCAAATCTCCGTTAACGAGCTACCGCAGATCGCCCTGTGTGTGGGGCTGGACAGCGTCAACACATTAACGAGCTAACTGCGCTAACACACTAGTTCCCACTCATGTAATTGAGCATTGCGTGGCACATCTGACATACTGTTTTACTTTAGTCCATGACACGCTTACCTTCAGGGTCATACGTCACATGAAGACCAAAATAGTTCCAGACGCCAGATCTGAATGAGGGTGGGGGAGGTTCAATTTGCCATGTTGCAAGAGCTTAACTTCTGTCTAGCTAGCTTGCCCTGCGCTCAGTGAATCTGCGTTTGACTACTCCGCCTAGGCTGCATGTCGAGCGCAGATCCACTGAGCGCTCAACACAGACAGCACCGTCAGAAGGAAAGTTGATAAAATAAATTAAAAATGTTGTATTGTTCGATACATATGCGTACCGAACCGAAAGCACTGTATCGAACGGTTCAATATCGATACGAGTATCGTTGCACCCCTAATATATATATATATATATATATATATATATTTTTTTTTTTTTTTTGCCTGTCCCGTTTGGTTCTTTTGCCATCAGAATTATTGTCTAAAGGCGAGGAAAGATGCCCAACGGATTTACTTTACCAAATTGACCATCCCAGCATTGCCGTAATGGTCTATTTGATTCACCTTTTATTGTTTATTTTATTTATTTTTTATTGTCACTTGCTAGATACGGGACAGACTTGAATGAGGAAAAGAAAGGGAGAAAGGAAGAGGAGGAAAAAACAGCAGAGAAGAGGGACGGGGATAAAGGGCAAAAAAAACCAAAAACCAACTAAATAAGCAGACAAAAAAATACATATATCAATCACCTGGATCACCTGTTGAGAAAGAAAAAAGAAAACAAGCAAAAGAAAATGAGAGCAATACAATAAACAACATCACGATGATCTTTGGGAATATAACAGCAAATACTAAATATTAAACATTATTGTACAGCACGTAATATCGACAGCGCACAGTGTGCTTTGAGGTAGGAGCCAAAAAGGGTGTAGTTTGTGTGTGAGCACCCGTGTGTACACCTGTGAGCATGAGCGCGCTTGTTTTTTAAAAGGTTCCTTCATGTAATGATCTGCTAGAGGGTGTGGGGAGCCACAGCCCCGTCCTCCTGGGCATGAAGCAGGTATGGAGGAGATCAAAACTCCAGACATCCAGAGGCCCCCAGAACTCAAGAGACCAAGGAAGACCAACAGAGGGGCAGCTGCACCACTATCCCAGAAAGAGCTGAGGAGAGTCCCAGATGAGGGGTCACTCAGCAGCCGCGGAGCAGAAGCCAGGGGGGTTGTAGTGACGTGCCCGTGTGCTCCGCCGGCAGCCAGCTGTGCCAGAGTGACTGAGCCCCAGGCCGAGAGGCCACGGGCACCCCACCCCCGAAGTGGCCCGAGTGAGCCCCAGGCTCCAGGCCCCGATAAGCAGCCACCAAGGAGTGAGCCGGTGTGTACCCAGACGCCCATCCCCGGACACAAAGAACCACCAACGCACCGATGTCTGAGGGCTTCTGCCACCAGCAGGGGAAGTGGTGGGGGGAGATAGGCCTCCATACCGTAAAGGGCCTGAGATGTCCCCAGAGAGGGGATCAGCATATAAATGGGTCAGGAAACCATACCAATTGATGAATCTAGCATTATTTTATTCTTTTTGCTTTTTAACACAGTTTTTTTGGGGGGACAACTCACAATTAAACAAACAAAAACAAATTGTTAGATGTGCATTCATCTAATTCCGGACTATATATTCCTTGAATACAATTACCTCTTCAATTACAAAGTTATACTACACCTTAAAACGATGTTTTAAAGATCTGAATGTGTCTTTTATACACAGTGATTTTTTTGTCTCTGTATAAAAATACAAAAATGGGAAAATGATAAAACTAGGTAAACATGACAGGTTGGTGTGCCAATGAAACTGCAAAAAACAAACAAACAACAACAAAAAACAAGCACTACATCTCAGACTCCACAGTTAGCATGTTAAATGTTATGTTATGTTAGTTCATGACAATACAGTTACTCAGATGTCAAAAGGATAAGACTGGTATTCTGCATTTTTATATCCACACACAAATTGATTTAAAAGACCAAAGTCAACATGATTGAGTCTAGCTTTGTTTGTGTAGCTAAAATTTGTCACATCATACACCACTTTATAGCGATGCTACCAGTTCTGAGGCTGTACACATGAGCTAAATGTTCATCAGCAAACAATGAGCAGGCAGAAAATCATGATGGCATACTGACACAATGACACAACACAAAATTTAGTTGAAGCCTCTGGGTTTTTCAAGTTTTTACTCATGAACCAGGGAACTATTAAAATTTAAATTCACCAACTCAGCAGGACTCATAAATAAAATAAGCATTTTTATAGCAAAATTTCAAACAGCGAAAATCAACATGTCTGGGTGAAAGTATTTGACTGGCACTGTCACAGTTCCCTGTCTTGTTCCCTGATTTACAGCAGAAAAATAGTCAAATAAAAATTTCCCTTCATTTAAATAATGAAGGTAAAAACAATTAAAGTACCAAGCTGCTTTAAGAAATGATGATGTCCTTTATAAGGTTAATAGAATTGCACTGATGTTTGCTGCATTTATGTCTTCAGCAAGGCCAAACTGATTTGATGTTAAAATCATAAACTTACTAAATTATGAAGTATTAGTACTCCGAGATCTAAGTCATCATAGTTAATAACCCTAACCCCACTCTAATAGTATGCTGTGGAAAAAGTAAAAGAGGATTTTTCAGGAGAAAAAAACAACAACAACAACCCCAAAACAAATATTACATATTCTGTGAAAAAAAACACACATACACACATTCTGATTGGCTAGCCTTAGTGTTAGGGTTAGGTTTTGGGTCGCGATATGATGACTCCGAGAAACTAAAGTGGTTGGTTTTGATCCTTTCATAGGATTTGCTGACATTAATATAATTATAGATTTCCACTCGTATTTCAAGGTCACTTCAGTTAACGATGTAACGTTTTAGTGCATTCGTCTATGCAGTCATTTCCTATGTTACACTACAATATGTCCATTAGTATGTTTCTTTGCATCACACACAGTCACACACATACAGTTGTGGTAGGAACTTTAAATACATCGTGGAGATTTTTGGATTTTTAATGATTTCTTGGAACTGTTTTTTCCATGGTGGAATGACAGTACAGCATACATCTTTAATGACAGTAAAAAATATCAATAGGGTACACATGTTTGAATTTATTTTGGAATTTCTCTCATCCACAAAGCATCAAAATGACATATTTGATTAAATGTCCCTTATCAAGTTGCAGTCCGGCCAGATACTTTTGGCATCCATCAGTCTTGGCAGAGTTTGGTTTAAATTGGCTGGTCTCCTGGCAAAAACCTGGCTTTTAAGCATAATCCATAAATTTGTGTTCTTAGGTTTGAAAGCCTCACCTTTAACCATCCAAACATACCTCTTCTCATTGTGATCAAACAGCTCAATCTTTGTGTCACCTCACCATAAAATTTGGCATGTGGCTTGAAGCTGAAAATTGCAGATCAGTTGTTTACGGTGTTGATTTTGGAGCAAGGACTTCTGTCTTGGTCAGCGCCGTCTCAGTCCATGGCAATGTAAAACATGCTTCAATTGTTCAGTTCCTACTGCTGGTTTTCAGCAGTTTACAGTTCATGGCAGGCTTGAGCCTTTGTGGTTTCTCAACATGTTCCTGAACAATTCCCTGTCATCTAAGGGGTGAGAGTTGGGGTCTTCTTCTAGAAGTTGGCAAAGTGGTGACAAATAACTTGTACTTACAGAGAATTGTTTGAATTGAAGAATTGAAAAAAGGTTTTTTAATAACATTGTACAACTATCAGCACAACCTAAATGAGTTTATGTAGAATTTCGACCCTGTGTGGATTAGAGAAAATCCAAAATACATTCAAACTTGCACCCAGTTCTTGCTTTTTAAAGTCCTGTAAGTTGGCTTAATTCCCACCTGGAAAAACAACAGTTAAAGAAATCACTAGAACTCCAACATCACAGTTACGTTCATGGCCATGACGAGTACATGTAAACTTCTGACCACAACTGCACTTAAAATATCAAATCTCAAAGCGTGGTCATTTTCAGGATATTTAACTCTATTTTCATCCCATCTTCCGCTTCATTCTCTACACTCATTGCAGGATTGTCATATACTGCTGTGTGTGTTGTCTTGTTATTTTCCAATTGTTCTGCTCTGTCTTCTTGGTCGTCTGATGCAGCTTGGCAGCATTTGCAGCAGCAACAACATTTTGCGATTAAAACCCCAACTGCTTTGTCGCAGGGTGCCAGGGAGTGTGCCCATAGTGGGAGGAAGTCCCAGGATCGCAGAACTGCAGGCAGCCACCCAGGTTTCCGCTTTTGTAGTATGTTGATCACAATGATTATGATCAACATGATGAGTAGAGGAACACCCACGCCCACCAGCACCTTCCAGCCAGCCAGCGACAGGCCGAAAATGAGAAGCGGTAAAACGAAGAAGCAGCAGATGATGTAGACTACAGCAAACCAGCGGTACTTGCCCGTGATGCTGCCCAGACCTTTAGCCAACCGGATAGGGACGCGGGTAAATGGAATGGGATACCACAGAATGATGCCAGAGATGTTGAACAGGAAGTGCACGAGGGCAATCTGAATTGTTAACAAACAACAAGCATCAGTGTAAGTGCAAAGAGGAAGCTTGCTACAAATTCAGAGTAAAAAATGTAATCTTTTACAGGTTGATAATTTCCTGATAAGTTTCTTTTTTATTGAAAATAAATGATTTGGCACAAGATGTCAGAGCCACAAAGATACTGGTCATTTTATTAGGTGCACCTTGCTTGGACTTCAATTCTTCCTGACATGGATTCAACAAGATTCAGAGATTTTGGTCTATATTGACGAGAGCATCGTACAACCTCTGCAGATAGGTCAGCTGCACATCCATGATATGAATTTCTCATTCTGCCACATCCTAACGGTGCTCTATTTGATTGATATCGGGTAACTGCAGAGGCTGGGATGAGTACAGTGAACTCATTGTCACGTTCAAGAAACCAGTTTGACATAGTTTGAGCTTTATGACATGGTGTGTTATCCTGCTGGATGCAGCCAGCAGAAGATGCTCAGTTGGTACTAGGGGGTCAAAATGTGCCAAATATCTCCCACCCCATTTCACCACTACGACCAGCCTGAATCTTTGATGCAAAGCACAATGGAGCCATGTATGTTGTTTACAGCAAATTCTGTCCCAACCATCTGAATGTCGCAGAACCTGTGTGAACTGTAATCTCAGGACAGGAGGGGCATCTGGTGTGGTCCTCTGCTGCTGTAGCCCATCTGCTTCAAGGTTTGATGTGGTGTGCATTGAGAGTCGTTAATTAGTGGTTATTTAAATTGCACCTATCAGCATGAAGCAGTATGGCTATTCTCCTCCGACCTATTTTTTTATGTAGTTGTTGGGAAAATCCCAATAGTTTCTCAAATATTCAGACCAGCTCATCTGGCACCAATAAGTCGAGGTTGGGGCGACCGTGGCTCAGGGGGTTGGGAAGCGAATCTGTAACCGCAAGGTTGCTGGTTCGATCCCCGGGCTCTCTGTCCTGGTCGTTGTGTCCTTGGGCAAGACACTTTACCCTACCGCCTACTGGTGTTGGCCCAGAGGGGCCGATGGCGCGATATGGCAGCCTCGCTTCTGTCAGTCTGCCCCAGGGCAGCTGTGGCTACAACCGTAGCTTGCCTCCACCAGTGTGTGAATGTGAGAGTGAATGAATAATGGCATTGTAAAGCGCTTTTGGTGCCTTGAAAAGCGCTATATAAATCCAATCCATTATTATTATTATTATTGTTACTGAAATCACCCATAATTGAAATGAGCTCATTTTGTTAATCAATTATTTGATTTCTCAGTTTTAACATTTGTTATCTTATCTGTGCTTGGAGTTGTGAATTAAATACTGGCTCGTGTGATTTGAAAGTCTTTTAGTTTTCATTTTGTTCAAATTTAAAGAACGGCCCACCTTTTCTGGATAGTATTAACAAGCAGTTGATAAGGTGTACCTAATGAAGTGTCCAGTAAGTTTATATTTCCAACAGCTGATTCCACAACGATTTGTCCCACATTTTCATGGAGGCACCCAATTTCCCCCTCAAACCACAAATTTAAAGTTAAGCTAAATGTCACAGTTGAATAAAAATTAAATTAGTCGGATAAAATATTATTATTAGGGTAAAAATAGTCATTTGGATTTTTGCAGACCTTGTATGTAATATGTAGGTAACCATAGGAAATATGTTAAATAGCAAATATGACATAATTTCTCATGAGAAGATGTACCTGCAATGATATTTAAATTATTATAAATTAAGAAAATGTCTTTTTTTTTTTTAAATAAGAAGAAGTACAGTATAAAACCTTAGAAAGGCTTGTAGAGGTTCTAAATACAACTACTGACACATTTAATGTTAACCAGGACAGGAGAGTGTTTTTGTGGGAATGACTGACCTGTAGAGCGTCAGCCAGAGTTTCTCCGGGACTAGCCATGGCTGCCAGAATGGCTGTGGTGGTTGTGCCGATATTTGAACCAAGACACAGTGGGTACGCTCTCTCTATACTGATGACACCAATGCCTATTGAATTAAAAATGACATGGTTGGAATACATATTTTCACATCCTTACACCATGTGTCTGACGACCATCACTATCTGCTTCACCATGATATTACAGTCATTAGATTTAGGTCCTGGTCATTATGGATAAACAAAAATATCAAGAAAAGAACAATAATTTCACTCCTTTCAGACAGATTCTGTCCTTTACTGCCTAAAAAGTCACACAAAGAAGACAAACAAGATATAGAAATCTTTAGAAAAAATATTCAGAAGGAAACAAATATTCGCAATCGTGCATCAATGCTGTTTTTAATAATAGATACATGGAGGTGATAGAAGTAATGGATGAATGCATAATTAACCTCACCAACTAGTGGCGTAATGGCAGAAGTGAACACTGAGCTGCTCTGCACGATGAAGGTCATTCCAGCACCAACTAAAATGGCGATGTAGCCCGTGACCCAACCGAATGGAAATGGGAAATCTGTGCAGAGATACAAGAACATTCATGTATTATTCTACACATCGCATCCAGTTTTTTACAGAATTTATAGTGATGCTCACTGGTGTTGAGGACTTTTTTGATGACAACAGCCACCTGTCCCTTCAGCATAGAGTTGAGCAGCTTGACTATGAGGATCAGGCAGGAGCAGAGCACGAACAGAGAGAGAGCCAGCAGAATCAGACCCACCGCCATATCGGACAGATTCACATCTACAAAGAGGTGTGTACCTGGCAACACACAGAAACACGCACATAATTACAAGAAAGAAATACACAATATGGACAAAACTACTGGCCTACATGTCTTAACATGTCTTTGAATTCAAGTGTTTCATTCAGCCTCATTGCCACAGGAGTGTAAAAATGTTTATAGGTCTACCATTATAAACATTTGTAAAAGAATGGGCCCACTGAATTTGAGTAAGATACTCCAATGCAATGCATTTTTGTTGCAAAGTGGAAGCATTCGGGAAACACGGCAACTCAGCCTTAAAGAGGTAGACCTGATAAACTGAGTGCTGTGGAGCGTGGTGCATAAAAGTCACCGGTGCTCTACTGATGCAATAACTGAACAGCTCAATACCTCTGGCATTAACATCAGCACAAAAACTGTGTGCTGGAAGCTTCATGGCATGAGTCTCCAAGCTGAAGCAGCTCCTGTAGGCATAATGTGTAGGTGTCCCACTACTTTTGTTCATATAATGTTTGATACTTCTGTAGTAACTTTTGTATGCAATTTACTGATAGACTCGCAGTGCTATTAGTAAATTGCACTATTATTATGATGACATCTGATGTATATCTAATGTATATATATGTATATGAGATGCTTAATCTGGGCAGACTACTGTCCCACAAGGACAATGAAAAGTACACAGTTCAATCCAAATGTCTCTACAAGGAGACTGTCTATTATATTGTGATGGAAACATTATTCCTTTATTTACAGAATTAAATTAAAGTAAATAGTGGTCTTACATTTCTTTAAATTGTATGTCTGAGAAACGTTCTTTAGCGTGAAGGTATAGTTGCCATCAACCCAGCACAGAGAAGGAGAGGTACAGTTCTCTGGACCAGGAACTGTGACATTCATTAAGGTCTGAAACAGGGTGGAAAACATATATTCAGCATTTAATTCTTAGTTCGTTGGAGTATATTTGGATATATTTGACATGCTTTGGTCTTACTGTGTTGGTGAAGGTTTGGCACCATCTCTTTATGAGGCTCTTGTTTTTAGCTTCTGGATCGTCGGTGGCAATCCCACTAATCACAGATGCATCCAGCTGAGTCAGAAGGAAAAAGGGAGGAGAAAATAAACTGTAAACTATAAACCATGAGAGATAACAGCCTTATATATGAGCATCTTATCTGTCTGATAATGTTAAGAGTGTGAAAAAAAGCAATAGACAACAGACATTCATGTCAGCATTCATCTTTCAGGAAATTAATCATGCTGCTTAATACTTTGTGTTCTCAATGTCATTTTAGATAGAGGTGAAATTCTGCTGTTATATATAGATGTTATGCATGGCCACTCTTACTGTATCATCCAGGCCTGTCAAGCACGTTTTTTCACCAGATTGATGACCAAAAACTGAATAAGGCAGCTGCATGTTTGTTTGTTATTTGGAAAATTAAGATAATAATGACATCTTACCTCTATGATTGATTCAGTGAGGGGGTCAGTGATCACATTTAACAGATCTGGGGCCTCTCCACTCTGGATTTCGAATGAATCAGTGATGAGCTTGGTGACCACAAACAAGTAACCACTGGCTACCTCCAGAGGCAGCAGCACCAACACTGAGAGCCAGTTAAAGAAGTCGTGCACCGTGGCCCCTGCGAAAGCTCTAAGTGCATAATGAAACACAAAAGCAAGACAACAATGACCTTTGATCTTTCTAATGAAAGCGTGATATCACTGCTTTCCAGGTAAAGAATTCTAGGAAATGTGTACCATTTATCATTTCTCTGAACCTGAGATTCATAAAATAAAAATTAATTATTTTGTTTGTTGTTTTATTTATTTTTTATTAAATATTACATGGTTAATTTTGTATTTATTTTATTTCCCGGAGGCCTAAGAATCTTAGGTTGAAAAGAAGGCTGTCTGTCAGTTACATAGTAGCAGGTTATTGGAGTTCAAAGGGCTTCAGAGGTAAGATAATAATACAGATAATAAGACAGTAATTAAAAAGACCGATTAATATTCATTTACAGCTAAGTAAACAAGTCAAGAAAAGAACAAAACATCATAAAATGAAATAAAATTCACAGGATTAGTTATCTAAAATTGAATGCAGATAACAGTATCCATAAAAACACAATAAAGTAATTCTGACGGAAATATGTATAACTTCACAGTAAGTTCATCACACTTTTAATTTATCTATGTTCATCTTTTCAGGACAGATCATCACATGTACTGCTGCTGCAGTAAGGAAAGCTACAGTTGGGGTCAGATGCTTACAGGTATCCTCTCTTTCTGCTCCTGCCTACTCCTCATTTGAATCCATGCTGATTCAAATTAATGGACCAACCCCCACAGTATCAGTTGCTGTTTACCGTCCACCTAAAATCAACTGACTTTTTAACTGATTTTTCTAACTTTCTCGCTGAAACCCTATTCTTATCTCCAAATATACTACTGCTGGGCAATTTTAACATCCACATGGACAACACATCAGCCACAAGAGATTTTATATCTTGTCTGGACAACTTTGGCTTACACCAATATATGGACGTTCCCACACACTCCAAAGGACACATTTTGGATCTTGTTTGCTGTATTGGTGTCACCCCTAAGAAATGTGCTGTATTGTACATGGCCTTTTCAGACCATAAATTAGTTTTATTCAATGCTAGTCTCCCACTATACAAAAATAAACAAAACCGCTCAATTACTTTTAGAAATTATAGGGGCATTGATCTATCAGCTCTTTCCCATGGCATTAATAACTTACCTACCATTGATGCCTCAGCTTCCATAGACGACTTGGCATCTCACTATAACAATGAACTTATCAACCTCTTAGATACCTTGGCTCCCCAAAAAACTCAAACTGTTTCTTTCTCTCGCTCTGTTCCATGGTACTCATCTGAACTTCGCCAACTTAAAGCTACTGGACGCCGCCTGGAACATCTCTCCAGGAAAACAGGACTTACTATTCACAAGGACATGTGTCTCAGTCATATACAACACTATAAAGAAGCTATTCATCATGCTAAATCTGCTTACTACACCTCTGTTATTGAATCCGCTGAAGGAAACACTCGCACTTTGTTTTCTACATTGCATAATATTGTTAAACCCCCAGATACCTTTGCCATACATACACACTCTGCTGCAGTTTGCAACAAATTTATGGACTTTTTTTACACCAAGATTGAGAATCTTCATCAGCAATTGCCCTCCTCCTGTGATATGGTCAATTGTTCTATCTGCATTTTTTTTGTCCTTCTCAGCTGTCATCCTCTCTATCCAATTTTGAACTTCCCACAATAACTAATAATTCCGGTGTACCCCAAGGCTCTGTCCTGGGTCCTTTACTTTTTATCATCTATCTCCTACCCCGAGGTAATATTTTTAGGAAGCATACCATCCAGTTTCACTGCTATGCAGATGACACCCAGCTCTTCCTATCCTCCAAACCCACAGCTACTCTTCCACCCACATCCATTTCTGACTGTTTAAGTGAAATCAAGGTCTGGTTTACTCACAACTTTCTTAAACTTAATGGCAATAAAACAGAATTCATTTTAATAGGCACCAGATCAAATCTGACTACAGTTCCAACCAGTCTTTCGTTATCCATTAATAACTCTGTTGTCACACCCTCCCCTCAGGTTAAGAGTCTTGGTGTCATCCTCGATAGCACTCTGTCCTTCACAGCACATATAAATAATATCACTCGGTCTTCCCACTTTCATCTCCGTAATATTAACCGTCTTTGTCCCTCACTCACACCACACAGTACCGCCATACTTGTCAATGCTCTTGTCACATCTCGTCTGGATTACTGTAATTCTCTTCTCTATGGTCTACCTCATAAATCCCTCCATAAACTGCAGTTGGTTCAAAATACAGCTGCCCGTATTATTTCCAGAACTAGATCCACTGAACATATAACACCTGTTCTTAAACAGCTCCATTGGCTCCCAATTCACCTCCGTGTCAATTTCAAGATCCTGCTTCTCACTTTCAAAGCGCTTCATAACTTTGCTCCTCCATATCTATCCGATCTTCTTCATACATACTCACCCCTTCGTACACTCCGCTCTCCTTCAGCTTCCCTTCTGTCTGTTCCACCTGCTCGCCTGACTACCATGGGACTCAGAACCTTTAGTTGTTCTGCCCCGAGACTTTGGAATGCACTTCCACTTGCTCTCCGGACCACACACTGTCTCACCACTTTTAAATCACTACTCAAAACCCATCTGTTTAGAATTGCATACACCTGATCTCTCTTAGGCCATTTTTACCTTGCTCAGTTTTTATATTTGCTTTTATACTTTTATGACTGTTTATGTCTAAATTCTATCTACCATGTTTGCTCTATATACATTTTTCTTATGTTTTTTATCGTATTGTTTACGTGTTACTGTAAGGTGACCTTGAGGGTCTGAAAGGCGCCTATAAATAAAATGTATTATTATTATTATTATTACATGTATTTATCATTGGCATGAATGCCATGGTAATTTTTGGCTTTAATGACTTCATTGAACTGTTCTTCTTTCAGGGTAGAATGATTGTACAGAATACATTTTACTGACTTTAAATGATAAAAAAAAAAAAAAAGCAAGAATTTTTTGATCATGAGTGACTATGGCTGATAATTTCTCTTTGCCAGCATAGAAGAAGAACTGTAGAGTTCTGGAGGAAGACCCAAACCGTTACCCTGGGATGAGAAGAAATTGCTGAGGATATTCTGGAACAAGCCTACCATGAACTAGAAACTTCTGAAATACCACGTAACGGTCCACAGTGAAGTGAGTATTATATCGCCATGGACTGAGACCTTCAACACCACCCCCATATGGTGAAGCAAAGGAGAAGCTAAAGGTCCTACACATTCTCTAACTTCATCTCAAAGCAACAGCTAGATGGTTGAAACTTGGAAACAGTTGGACGTTCACACATCAAAACTGGTTTTGGAGTGGATAAAGTATATATTTGGGCCTGCGTGTATAGTTTTGACCACGTGTAGATTACAGAAAATTCAAATTTATGCACCCAATCCTTTTTTTAAGTCAGTAAAGATGTATTCTGTACAGTAAGTTCACTCTGAAAAAGATTTGCAAGGTATATATTTCTGTATATTACTACAATATAATGAAGAACACACACATATTTTCTCCTGGGTTACTTTTTTCTGTTTAGCAGAAGGAAAGGAAGCTTCCATGAAGCACAAAGTCATTACCTCCGAAAAGTGTTGCGTTCACCAGCCTGCGTCATGGCGACTAGAGTGTTTGTGACCGAGGTGCCGATGTTGGTGCCCATGATGATAGGAACGGCTACCTGAACTGTTAACACTGTGGAGACACAAAGACCTCCTTCAATATCATCCTCACTCATGATGAGTTTTCTGTGCATGGATGTGTCTCTGTATGTGCTGGTAGAGGGGAGAAGTTCATACTCACAACCAGAGGAGACCATGCTGACAACTATGGAGGAGGAAGTGGATGAGCTCTGGACCAGCAGGGTGACCAGAACACCAATGACTAAACCAGCCAGAGGGTTGGACAAAATTTCGTTGTCCTGAAAGATGTCACCTGCCGTTTTACCTGGACCAGGTGAACAGTAGAGAGTGAACATTTTCACATTCATACCATATTTTATTTCTGAATATAAAAATATTATGCTTGGGATTGGTGATCGGGTACATTTTAAACAGTAGTAGAACTGAGTACTGCTAAAGGTGACTTGCACAGTGTCTTAAAAACAAAACGTCTGCTGTGGTAAAAGGACTATAACTTGCAAGTTTATTGCTCAACATTACATTAACTCACAGCTTCTGATAAGTTTAAGAGTGAGTACCTCCCACAAGCTGGAAAGCTGAGCTCAGGATGTCAAGAGAACAGACGAACATATAGAGGAAACCTAAAAGCAGAATCAGCTTCCCCACTGATATCAGCACTCTGAGGACCTTCCCTTTGGTATCCAGAGCTGAAACAAAGAGAAAGAGACAAAGCAAAATATACAAGATCAACATGTCTGAAATAACTGACTGAAAAAAAGCACTATTACACAAAAATACACCCCCCCCCCTTCTTTATTGTAAGCTCTATAGTCCAGTGGCGCTGGATTCAAAGAGGAGGGTAACAACTAAGTGAATATAGTAATTTATGTATATTTTTTAGTGCTGTCAGCGTTAATCTCGTAGGGCTGCACGGCGTTAATGCGTTAACGACCTAACCACGCTAACGCGTTAACGCCGTGCAGCCCTACGCAGTAACTCGCTAATGGAGATTTGCCACGTTAATGCGGTTATGGCGTTAACGTCATTTTAACAAGACTAACGCTGACAGCACTAATAATTTTATATACTAGTAGTATTACGTTCTATAATTTTAGAGTTCATCTTAACCTCTATTGCAGTCAAAGCAAATTTACCTAATTTATCTTATCTGAACAGGACGTTTGTTCACTGCTATCACTAACACTACCATTTATTACTGGTACACTGTTCAAGTAATCAGATCAATGTTTGAACTTCTTAAAATGAGGTAATGATGATCCAGAAGCAAACTAGAGTTTGTATTAATGATTTAAAACATGAAAAGCCTTTTATGTCTTATTCTTTTAGTTTTACACAGATCAACACTTAAAGCTGTTTTTAACTAAATATTTACAAAATCATCAAACTTACAGACAAACTCGAAATATGAAACAAGTGTTTGCAAAAGCATTTACACCTTTAATAGGACACACTGAATTATGTTAATATGGTGTACATGAGGGAAAACTCCTAAACACATAAACTTATTGGGGTTTTTTTCACTTTGTTTAAAAATCAAATATAAAAGCTTCTCAGTGAATATTTTAATTATCACCGTAACAAACAGTAACTCTTTAGCTGCAGGACTTTGTGTTTTACTGCAGCTCTTTATGGTGTAATGTACAGCTAATGTTCTGAATCACTAGGCTTGATTTGTAAATGCAATAGTTATTAACAATGTGCACATCTTATCAGGACTGTCTTATCACAGTCCTTGATGAGACATTGCTTGTACTATTAGAAACAACGAGTCTACACCTGACCACGGGACACCCGCGTCCTTCAGTTCTGGCAGGTCCCATGGATCTGTCTCCTCCGGCTCATCCACGATCAGAGCCGCAGTGGAATGTGCAGGGCTCGCTTTGATTTCTATAAACATGAGAAAAAAGACCATTTTTGTCCTGCTGCACACACACATGTAATTCTGATTAAATCAATCAGTAGCTTTTCCTTACACACCTTTACTTTTATATCCATTTTTCTCATCGTTGTCTTCCTTACATTTGTTTTTTGTAGCCATTTGCTGAAAAAAAAATCAGATTCATTTTCACTCATTTAGCTTTAGTCATTCTCAAACTATTCTTAAGCATAAATAATACTTACATTATATCAACGTTATTGTAATATTTAGATAACACAAAGAAAAAACACCATATTATACATAAAATATGGTAAAGTAGCTTGCTGTTATCCCTAAATGCAGCAAGCTTTTAAAAAGAATGATGCATTGCTACACTGTTAAAAAAAACATCTTAAAAAACGGTAATATTCCAGCAGCTGGGGCGCCAAAATACTACTGTAAAATAACAGAAAATAACTTCCTCATAAAAATACGGTTATTTTCAGTAATGAAAATAGAGTTTGTTGTGCTAATTTTACATGGGATTCTGCCTTTTCCAAGTGCTTTTAGACATTAAATTAGGAACATTTTAACGTGATCAAACAATGAAATTACCTCTAAACAAGGTCAATGAATGTGGCAATATGAATCATAATACATAAATGTACAGAAATATACAGTTAACAGTTGGTTTAAATAATAATGGATTGCATGCCCTGGGACAGACTGACAGAGGCGAGGCTGCCATATTGCACCATTGGCCCCTCTGGCCATCACCAGTAGGTGAAGAGTCTTGACCACGGACACAATACCGAGGGTGTCCGTGCAATGTTTTATATGTTTTTTTTAGTTTTTATTCCTATTAATTATATTTTCACTTGTTACCTCTGAATTATTGAATCAAACCTAGATGACATTAAATTTTCAGCAAAATTATAATTCAAATACTCCTTTAATTATTGATTATTCTCATTTTCGATCATTTTATATATTTTTCCATAGTATTACATTTGAATTTAATAGATCATTCTCTCACATAACAGACAAATATTTGTGAAATTATGATACATTTCTGAATGTATTTTTACAATCTGAATATGCATATGTACAAAAAAATATTTTTAAAAAACAAGTAAATTGTATTTTACTATATTTACAGTGATGTTATGTTATTTTACCTTTGACATGTAAAATCACAGTCTACTTATGTAAATTTAATGATATTCTAGAAAGACACTACAAAACTGTAAAATATACAGTATGATACTTTGACATTACTGTTTTTTGGAACAGTGTATGTAAAATTTCCTCTATTTTTGCAGCAATTTGTTAGAGTGATGATTGTCGTTAACTAACAATGCAGCAAACTAAGCATAGATACAGAAAACCTCATTCAGCTGCATCGACTCCTCACTTATTAAAACAAACTAATTTTCTCTAGCAGGTATTGGCTTCAGGAATAACACACACACACACACACACACACACACTTATCTTTTCTCATGCCAGGGTATTGATCTTTGTGTCACATGTAATCCAGTAAAATTCCAGTCGCTGGACAGTATGACAAAAAGAAAACACTGTGGGGTATGTTCCGTCATTTTGCTATTGTTTATACTTAATAAACAATATAATTTTAAAGTTTCTAGGTGTACACTATTTGTCTAAGCTGTGCCCTGTTTTCTATCATTACTCGTTCATAAGAGTTAGAATTAATTAGAATTAATTAATTAATTAATTAGAATTAGCACAGCTAATATTGAACGTCAGTTTTAGTTTTCACATGATGGGCTTCAGTGGACCACATCCAATCATTTTCAGACTTAATTTCAGTGTTTTCTGTTCTGAATTCCAGCTCAGTAACAATAAACGTGTTTTTTTTTTCACATGAATTAAGAGCCACATGCATACTGTATGAGCAGTATGTATGTTAAAACATATTTTAAGAATTTATAAATAAATATAATTTAAAAATCTACACACATCCTCATGTTACCATACAAATGTTACAGTTCATGAACTCTTGACCCATACTGATTCTCCCAATCCATTATATAATTTTATTAATTTAAATACTCCAGTTTTGCATTCAGTTTTCAGTTAACAGCAGCAAAAATAATTAGAAGATTGACTGAGACATGTCTGTCCTCACCTGTGGCGGGTGTAGTGTGTCCATCCTTCCCGTGCACTTTTTACTTTGGCCTCAGGTTTTAAAATGCTCCCTTCGTGCAGATAAAAAAATGTGATGTGCAGTGTTCACATCACCGGGAACACTTCCGTCACGATGATAAGAAGAACACACCTTCCAAACTTTGATTATTCTTACCTGACTCGGCTTTAATCTTTCTGCCAGTGGTGTTGCAATCCAACTCACATTGTACCTGATAAGTCTCAGGCTGGTGGCGTCAGCTTTCAACTGCACCTCCACACCTGCTGCTAAACTTACCCTACCGACGTACTTTGTACATTTTGCACGCAAAACTCATAATCAGTTCTGTTTGCGTGTCCCGTTTGAAAGTATGATCATCCATTTAAAACATGAACTCTTAAAGCACAAACTCTGTGCTTAATTTAGCTGTTAAAAAAATAATTCTTCATTGCATGTCTCATGCACAGCTCTCAGAGTGAGGATATCTCCAGCTGGTGGACCCTGAGATTAACATGGGAAAGAGGTGACAGACACAATGGATGCCCTGACAAAGATTTATTTATACCACACAGGGCAGTGCGGTGTGATCATTGACTGTATTGGGGGTGGGGTGGGTCTATAATGTCATACAAGTCCAACTTGAGTGTATTTTTGGAGCATTTTTGCATAGAAATGATTGATTTTCCTAATCCAGCTACCCATTGGTCAATATTTCAAACTGCCAGTGAACTAAGTTTAGCTTCATAAAACTCTTCACAAAAAAAAAACGTCAATCTGCGCCAGAGTGATGCACTGAATCTCCATGGTAGCTGCGCCATGGGGGTGAAATGGGGGTAGTTAATATTAATCCAAAAAACAAACCAAAGTGCCACAGTTAACTCAGCAAGTAATTTGTACCTATACCGCAGCTTAGAGCTACTTGAGTGGCCCAGTTATGTAACAGCGTGGTTAGCTCAAGTAACTCTGCAGTGACCTAATGAAACTATTGCCTGTATTGATTGTCCCAGAAGCCACGCTGTGCCCCTCTGCAACCCAGTGCACTGAGGTGCCCGTCTGGTTGTCCCAAAAGCCCACAAATTACAACTCCCCAGCTACAGTTCTAATTGGCTGATTATGCCTTAGTATTCCAGTTTGGCCTTACCCCTAAACAGGAACACCTCCATCGCACACCAACACAGTTAAGGCACATATACCCTTTAGCCTTGCATCTCCTGCCATGCAGTAAAACCAAATGGACGATAACTAAGGTGACAAAGGATACAACTGACCTCGTCTTTTAGTTTTCTTTTACTTTTATTGATTGTGGTCTCTCTTCTGTTGTACTTATTTTGAACATGCTTAGGATAAAAAGATTCAAAGGCTTGATTTTCTCCTTAATAGCAGCATTAAAAGACCTTTGATGCATATATGTGCCTCTACATGTCATGTCCTTCTGAAAACCAAGGAAACAATTATGTTTTAGTTGAACTTCTTTTGTGATGTCCAGCCTATTTGGAGCTGAAAGAGGCCACCCAAACACATGAGATATCATTGGAAAAGCCAGGATGTTCTCTTTTGAACACAACAGGGCTTATTATGGTAGCTCAAATATGTCCAAAGACATAGAACAAAAACAATTGTCCATTAAAGAGGACATAAATTAATAGGCTGGTTCTCAGAAGGATGTGAGGCAAAGTCTTTTTCAGTTTACAAGTGCAACAGCATCATCTAGGCACTATACCATGATATTACAGCACTGCACAATTTGGCTCTTATCACCCATTTGTGGCCCCGTATATTATTTTTAATGAAAATCAAGTTGCCATTAATGGTTCCTAAAGTGATACATCACTAACGAATTACAGAAAAATTAGTAATAATAAAATAAGTCTAAATAATCAGCACAACATGGACAAAATTATAGTAAAATGTAATGTGTTATTCAATTGAAATATTACGTAGCATGCATAATGTATATTTTAAAAGTTGCAGTATTGTAAAATGTAATATGATGAGACATATATGATTATGTGACAAACTGCGCAAACATCTTGAGTCACCCCTCATTTTGCTTTCTAGCAGCCAGACTTTCTTGTCATGTTTTTAAAATGTTCTTGAGAAATGCTTCTTCAGTTTTATGAAGGTCTTTTAAAAGACAATGGCTGCTTTTTTGTTTATATTAAATCAAAGTACTTGCACCTGGCTATTTTCACAGGAATGCTTTTTGTTTCTTAAGTCACTTAATACTGACCTATGAATGATTTGTTCATGAAAAGGCTGTGCAATTTAAGAGAGGAAACAGTGTTGTGTCTACACATAACAGACAACGTAGCAAAGAACCCTTTTTAAATTGTATCTTCAGCTACTTTATTACTAGTAGTCTGATTACTACTTTATTACTAGTAATCAGACTACTAGTAATAAAGTAGAGTCATAGAGTCTTTAACAGTCTTTAACCGACTCTATGACAAATGTCCAAGATTACACTATTTGACAGGCAAGAAACAGAATTTTTGGACCAACAAAGGAATTCCCAAGGAAAAATTAGCCGAGAACTTGGCATATCTCGGCATGGTGTGCAGTGTGTGCATATAAATTTGAGCAAACTGGACAAGTGGAAGACAAAAAAGGCAGGCCTAAAAATATCAATTCAATTCAATTGTATTTATATAGCGCCAAATCACAACAAAGGTCGCCTCAATGCGCTTCATATCTACAGCAGATAAGCAGTATCTAAAAGTCATGTCCTTAGGAAACGAAAAAATTCACCAAAGACCTGACACAGGACCTGTGAGATGCATCTAACCCACCAGCTGACCTATCTACTGTTCACCCAATAAAAATAATTCTCATTAGTATCGGATCTCTTTGGGCGTGTGGCTCTAAAAAAATTCTTCTTACCAGTAAACCAATAGCCACACAATAAGGCAGTTATGATTATGAAAACAATTAAATAGTTTGCATAATATGAAGATGTGAACCGGAAAGTGACAGAAAATAGTTCACATCCACTAGAGGGAGCGGGTTGACAACATTGGTACCGCTTTAACAGCCTTTTTTTCCAAAATAAAAGACCCAGTTGAGAGCGCTTTCTGATGTTTTAAAGTAATACAATTGCAACGATGTTTATTTTTTATTATTTGGAATCATGCTCATGGGAGATTACAGTCCAGCAGTAAAACTGAGATTAACAGGCTTTCTTTTCTTTTCTCCTTTTTTGTTAGCTAAACAAATGCAACTTTCCTTCAACTTCCGGGTTAATATCAACGCTATCGACGCTATCTGTAGCAATGACATTGTACCAAACACTAGAGAAGTCAGTACGCCGAGTGGCTTATACTATGTTAGTTCACATGCTTTGAGGTGTCAGGAAGCTTGGACATTATCGTCAGTATGTCGTCCTCCACTACAGGTTTCCCGGGCGAGCGGCAGCACCAACCGGCGCAGGTAAAACATGGAGATAAACACGCACTAATTTAGATGCTAACACGTTAGCTTACGGTAGCTGGCAGTGACTTTGGATGAACTGCACGCGCAGTTTTATGGAGAGGGGTGTGTGCTTTGTTGCCCTCCGTTTTAATTTCAGTAATTTGAAGATGGATACGTTTGCGTGGATTTCTATGACTTCTAGCGGCTGTTAACTAACGGTAAGGTGTTTGCGTTAACCTGCAGACGCCGCTGAACATTGACTACATCCCCACAGAAGAAGAGAGGAGAGTGTTGAGAGAGTGCAACCAGGAGAGCTTTTTTTACAGGTGTAAGTGTCCCGTGCACGCCAGCTTGATGGTTTAGGATGTGAAAATGTTGTTTGTTGTGACTCCGTCGTGTTTACACTGACATCATTATGATTTCTCCACAGCGGTGCCCTTCTCTGTGATCAGCATGGCTATCACTCAAGCCCTAGTGGCCAGAGGTAATGTTGTTCATACTGTGGAGCAGGGGTGTCAAACCCAGTTTACACAGTGGGCCACATTCAGAGCAGTCCAATCTGGTCTTCAATAGGACAGATCAGCCATACGTATTATAAAGTGTTCCTCTTTCTTTCACTCTGAAGACATAAGAGAAGTCTTATGAAAACAATTTATAAAGAAAAGATGTGGGAGTGAATCAGCGTGTCACTTTGGTCTTAAATGTTTAGAAAGAAATGTTACTTTGTTTTTTATTTTACAGATAAATTTGATTGATTTTTACCACAAAACATTGATTTCTAAAGAACATAGTGGAAAAACTTGAACTTCTGCTAATTAATGGGGTATTAACAATAATTTAAAAAAAATCTATAATTATAGATAGATACTTTACTAATCCCACACTGTGGAAATTCCCTTGTTACAAGGGTCAGAAAGAAAAAGTAAATTAGACATTATATTTATACACAAGTATTTTTAGATGGTGTTTTTCCTGTGTCTACATTGTACACTCTGACTGCTGTTGGGATGAAGGACTTGCGATAGTGCTCGTTCCTACACAGTGTCTGTAACAGTTTACTGCTGAAGGACCTGCTCAGGGCATCCACAGTCTCATGCAGGGGGTAAGAGGTGTTGTCCATAATGAACATTAGCATGGTCAACTTCCTGCTCTCACCCACCTCCTCTATGGAGTCTTGGGGACTGGCAAGGACAGAGCTGTTGATGGGTTGCTGATATTTCTGTTTGTAAGATGGCTCTAAAACTGACAGAAAGCACAGTGAAATGTTGAAATTTATGCTCTCCTTTGTAATTTTCACATTCTCTAAAGCATCCAGAGGGGCGAGATCATTCTGGCACCAGGGCCATGTGTTTAACATCCCTGCTGTACTGGAATCAGCACAATATCAGTTAAATGAACATTGTCACATGTTGATACTCAAGTTAACATGAATGTGTTAAATTTGCAGGGGCTCTGTCTGCATCTCCAAGATTTGGATCTTTACCCAAAGTTGCCTGTAAGTTTATAAGTGTTAAATATGTGGGACATACACACACTTGCCCTGTATTTACTGAGTAGAATAAGAAAAACCTCTCTGTTAAGCTCAGTTTGTGTTGTTTTCTCATTTTTATTTATTTTTTGACTGTGTTTGACCCTACAGTTGCTGGTTTCTGTGGCTACCTGGCTGGAAAACTGTCATATATGAAAACATGTCAGGAAAAATTCAAGAGGCTGGAGAACTCTCCTCTTGGAGAGATTATCAGACAGAAGTCAGGCCTGCCTCCACTGAAGCGAGTATCACATACACTTAATTAAATGCTGGCCTGTTGAGATTAACTGTCAGCAGCATTGCCTTTAGCATTTTGTCCCCTTCTTTACAGATCCCAGGGTCCTCAGTCAGAGTTGGGTGACCCAGACTCTCAGTCTTTTGAACCCATATTCCAGCCTGCAGAAGCCTCGAGCCACACCTACAGCAAAGATTATGGCTATGGCTACAGTCCAGACCCACCAGCACAAATGGACAGAGGAGATGACTTTAGTGCTCCAGGTATTCCAAACGGGCAGTATGTGGGTTATTCACAATTGAGTTCTCCACAGTAGCACACCAAAAGAAAGTCCTGGGGCCAAAGCTTCCTGTTCTCTTTTTTTGCAAGGAGTTTGTGGCTCCCACTAGCCATCTTCAGTTAATTTTCCACGAGTGTGAATATTGTATTGATAAAGTGCTCTCTGAATTTTGCTTGCAGCAAGAATAGAAAAGTGCTACCAGTGAAAAGGAAAGACCTTTTCTTTCCTTTTCACTTGTTACAGTTAGGTGGTCATCAAAGTCCAGCATTTACTAGTTTTTCTTGTTCGGCATACATCTGAAATTACCTTTTTTTTAAAAACAAAACAAGAGCTGGTTGCACAAATTTGAATTTACTTTGGATGTTCTCTAATCCACACAGGCTCAAAAATATATACACATATCTCCCCTGATATTTTGTTATATGTCCTTTAGCAAGTTGCACCTTAGCCATATGCTTCTGGTAGTCATCAACAGGCTTCTGGCATAATGCTGGCTGGATTTCTTGATTAATTTAAATCGGTTGATTTTGTGGTACAGGTCTGACTTTTTAAGCATACTCCAAAGTTTTTTAATAGACTTTAAGATGTAAGCTTTCTGAAGGCAACTCCAGCTTAATGGCAACCTGCTTTATCTATTGCAAAGTCAGTTTTAAAGTACTGAGATCATTGTCCTGTTGGAACACTCAGTTGTGTCCAAGTTTCAATCGTTTGTCTGCTGATTTGAGGTGAATTTGAAGAATTAGGAGGTAGCTGCGTCCAGATGAACAAAATCAACTGTTTTGAGATTTCAGATTTCCTTACGTGGATTATTGAGCATGCATTAAGACGTGGCCCTTCTTCGTTATTCTTTCCACTTTGTATAATGTACCACTGGCACCAAAACAGCTGCAGAACATAAACTACCACCCCCATGCTTGATGATACAGTGTTCTTGGGTTTAAAAGTCTCCCCTTCACACCTCCAAACATACCTCTTTGCAAAATACTATTTTTAATTTTTAATCCTCTCATTCTAAAAAGTAATCAGTGTATAAAGCATCAAACTACTTTTTTGCAAATGTTATATTGTAACTTGTATTCTTAGTGAGATTAAGCATGTAAGTTGCAAAAGGTGTCCACTGAATTCACAGACTGAGTTATATTAATCATCCAAACATTTCAACAAAACTTTCCAGTAGAAATGAACTATTTTTTTTAAAATCCCATCTTTTGCCCTGTAAATTTCAGTCCAGTCATATGTGGAAGAGGAGGAGCCCAAGAGGAAGTCTATCCTCTATGAGGACCTGAGGCTCAAAAACAGAGAGAACTATGAGGTCACACTCACTCAGAAAGCTGACGCGTTGCTCAAAACACCACCTGCAAAAGAGCCAGAAAGACCCAAGAAAGATGGTAGGTGGTTACTGCTAAGGCATATATAGAACTTGATATATACTTTTTTTTCCTTCCTTGGCCAAACTAGATGGAAGATAACCAACATTATAGAACTGTATGTTTGTGTCTCTAAAGTGGTGTCTTACAGAGGTTCAAAGTTAGCTGTTAAAGGAGTTGCTTCATAGTCTATAATTCTGACAATGTCTGTAAGTTAGCATTAAATGACACAATAATTAAATTATATCAACAGCTGAGAGAAAAAAAATCTTATAGAATTCAAGGAAGTAAAATGTACAAAACCAAATGTCTGGAAGTCCATCAAAGAAGAAAATCTTATTTAGTCGTGGCAGCAGAATCTTATTCCTGTGATGTGCCTGCATCTATATTGTGAACAAGCAGAGGAGCAACTGGCATGGAAACAAATAGTAGGGAGGGAGAAATGTTACATCATTACTGCCTTTTATTATAATTCAAGATGCAGTGTGGATTGCACCTTACAGGAGGACTAGGATAATTTCCTTAAGAAATGGTGGTGGATAGATAGAGGTAGATTTGCAAGTACAGCCTGTCTTTTAAGTAATTTGTAAAATAATTTGCATTTCTCCTTCTGTCTCTGTACAGTGAAGAAGAACATCTATGGAGACGCTTGGGAGGAATGAGTCCTTTGGTGAAAATAAGATGCGATCAGTATTCGAGTGTCACTGATTGTACAGGACACGGGCTTTTCAGTGGTTACTTTTCATGATGTACAAGATTATGATAATTTTGTCTTTTAAGTATTAATAAAACCAAACAGTTTCAGGTCTTGGTGCTCTGTATTTTCGCACTAATGTGAATTTATCAAAAATTTTCTATTAACTAGGATAAAGGCAAAGGTTCAAAACAAAAAACCCTGGAGGTGCATTTGACTTGTTTGAACTTGCATCCAGAGTTTAAGACGCTTTCCTAACCTGCAGTTGTTACAATGATTTAAGCACTGTTGTAATTGCATCATGTTTAATACCATGGTGTAAGTACAACAGTGAGTTTAGTAGTGAAAGAGAAACTTCTGTTTTACTCATCACAGAGGCCTTTAATTTAGGCGTAAACATGACAACTTAACTTGCAGAGAAATGGACCAAAACCACAAAGGAAACCACTCTAAACCTAATCAGTGAAATTTGTTTGGACTGTTTGTCTAGATGCAACACAGGAAGTGGAGTACATCCTGCTGACACCAAATTCAGATAATCAGACAAAAAAAGAAAAATAGAAAGATACAGTGCTTAGCAATTTTACTAGACCACCAACTAGCGTAAGGATTACGCAGCAGCTCCCATAAATTAATAGCACTGGCATAAAAATCATATTTGGTGTTATTTGGTTATTCCACCAGTATGTGCAAACACTATTAATCAAAATATATTTAATGCTAAAATATAGTTATCCATGAATTTTCAAATGTACTATTTTACAAAAACTGGTAAAGCACATTACTGCTTTCTTGATGCCAAATTGCAATTATTTACATGCATTTTTTACCATGAATAGTTGGTAAGTTGAAGTTGGTGGTCTAATAAAATAAAATAAGTTTTTTAATACTACCATAAAAAGATTGGAATATTTTAAGAAATACTGGGAAAACATGACTGCTCCAACAACACTGCACGCTGGTTATTAGTCATTTTTCTTATGGGTTGACCATGCAGTTAATACAGCCCTATTAGGGTCTGTATTGTTACTTCTGTGCATCAATTCTGGTTTCCAATTTATAAGAAAGAGATTAGGTTTTTATTTAATTTTTAATTAGTAGGAATAAAAATATAGAAAATTAGAATTTTTAAAAATGACAAGTCACCAGAAATATTTGAACTTTCAAAAAAAAAACTATACTTAATTATACAAGCAGGCCGAAACACAATCAGTGCTGAGATGCTGCAGGATCTTATAGATGATAAAAACTGAGTAGCTTTTATAGGATAAGCCTTCATAAGTGGATCCTTGCCAAGGCAAACTCATCTGAAAACATCTACTGTTGTAACAGGGATCCTCCGCTCTTATGGCCATGGCTATGACTGTGACCGTGGCCATGGCTGTGACTGTGGTTGCAGCTGTGGTCGAAACTCTGTGGTGAAAAGTGTCCAGAGCTGTGTCCTGCGATATGTCCATGAAGAATGAGAGGTGGTGTGGGACTCGCCTGGTGTGGCCAGCCTTCATAAGTCATGGCAGCAGTGTTGGCAGTGGGTAATGGAGCATAAGCCTGCACTGGGTAAGACCCAGGTGTGGGATTGATCTGTGGAAGCAAGGTCTTCTTCCTGTCCTCGGAGGAAGCCGGGATGAACATATCACCGCTGACGCTCCTGAACAGCCTGAAAGGCAACAACTTCTCCAGAACTCCAGCCTTGGCCTCAGACATGTCCAGAAAAGAGACCCATCCTTTACCATACATCACCCCAACCAGGATGGCAATCACATTACAGGGCAGCACACAGTGAGGGACCAGAGCAGTGGTGATGACAAGGAACACCCAAGGAAGGGCCATAGTGGGAAAACTCACTCCACATAGAAAGGCTTTAGTCATCTTTGTGTGCATGGTAGTTATAGCCACAGAGGCAAGAGTGACGGGAACCAAACCCTCAGTGTGACTCTGGAAGCCGTCCTCCTGCAGGAGATCCATGAAGCTGTAAAACAAGCCTATGATCGAGGACAGCAGGAGGAACAGAAAGAGGAAACGGACCGTCCCCACACCTTTCTCCAAGCTCCCGCTGAGAAACACCAAAGTTGTGATGTTCAGAAGAAGCTGAGCAAAGGTTCGGTGGTAAAAGGGAAACATCAGGATGCAGTATAGGTGTCCGTTTTGAAAAACACTTGCGCCGATGCTGAAGATGCCTTGTTTTAAGCTCAAACATGTTTGGATTGCAAATAAAACACACGATATGATGCTCACTGTGACAATCCCGCTGGTGAAAGCTGGAACAATATCTTTGATAATTTTGCAGATCATCTTAATATGCTCAGTGAGAGCCATTTTATCATCCAACTCAGGATATCCACGATTAATGAGCTAAATAGAAGTTGAGCAAGACTTGCCGAACTGCTTCGTCGATGTCTTCACTTCCTAAAGAGGAAGAAGTGCCATTTCCGGGATGTTTCGAGCCGAAGGCTTCTGTAACCTTCTCAGGATGTTTCCTTTTTGATGGATAAAAATAGTGTGCAGTCTGTGCTGCAATATATCGATAAAAAGCACACCAAATTAACTTACTGTACAAACATCTAGCTAGGTATGAATCAGAGAGGCTAGCATGGGTAATAAGAAAACCTCTCGGTAAACCTTTCAAAATAAGTTTCCCTCTAATTTATTTTAGTAAAAAACATGTATGTTCTAATATTTAACCAACGACATTCAAGTCATATTTTGAAAAAGACTTTGCTCAGCTTCCGGTTTTAACTGCCCATCCTCTAGCTATCATTCACACCTCTGCGCCTTCTGCTCAAAGTGAAGAGATGTACTTTTTTCTTTACCACAAGTATTTGTACAGGTTTAAGATACTTCAATAATCTTCATATAACAACATGCAAGACTCCTAAATAGTTGGGAGATTGAGTATGCATGATTCAGTATGCATCAAGACACCATATTAGACTGTGAAACACCGACTGAAAAGCTCAATAGTTTATAAAGGTTTTTAAAATGACATAAAACTGTTAGTGATTAAATGCTACAGTCAATAATTATGAAAACTATAAATAATAATAACTCAGTTCAAAGAGCATGAAGGAAACTTAATGCAATACTTTAGTTCTCCTTTTGTTTTACTGAGCAAGTGAGACTTAAATATTTTTTGCCATTTGAACCTCTCACACGCATCAGTGCGTCAAATTGTGATAACTCTGATTTTTTTTAATAAAATGTGCTGTGGAATATCAGTATCACTAGACAGCAGTAAATGTCATTCCACAGATAGATGCCTTCAAAAACATCTATCTATGGAATGACCTGGGATTTTTACAGATATTCATCTTCCTGTGTTAGTACATTGCAGAGAGCTGTAATTGAATACTTGTTTACAAATATTTCTCGAATTAGTTTTACATATTTTATATATTGTTATTTAATATAGTGCCCTTCGTTGTTAACTGTGAATTGTGCTGTTCTTGGTATTTTTCTGTACATCTGTACATTCCTCAATTACACCTCTACGAAAAGTGCATCCAAACAAAATGGATTGCTATCATATTTTATTTTATTTTATTTTATTTAACAAAAAGTACATATAAGAATTACACGCGACACCAAAGCCTTGTTTTGTGTGCTTGTTAAAAAAAAAAGTCTGAAAAGAAGTCTGTCCCTCTTCCGGTGTCGTACGGTTACTGCGGCGGATGTTGATGTTTTGTTTCAGAGCTCTCAGAACGATGTGAAACTGTATCGTCTCCGGGACTGCTCGATATTTTTGTGGCCGTCTTCCCGATACCCTTTGTCCCATTTCTCTGTAAGGTTTCGCTGTTTGTCGGCATCGTGTCTCTCCCGGTGTCTGTCCCGGGAAGCGCGAGGCCGAGTCGTGCGATGATGGAGGACTTTGATGAGATCTACGAAGAGGAGGAGGAGGAAGAGGAGGACGAGGACAGGGCCGCGGAAGAACAGCTCCTTAAGTACGCTCCGGACCCGGTAGTGGTGCGAGGATCCGGTCACGTAACTGTGTAAGGAACTGACAGAGCTCACGGGGGGTCTACAAAACAGTTTAACGTTACTGTAAAATGCGGCGGCTAACACAGCTTTCCGTGGGTAACCGGTGGCTAGCTGCGTTAGCTGCCGCTGTCTGGCTTAGCATAGCATAGCCTAGCTAGTTAGCTTCTAACTTAGCAGCAAGCTAACTAACCGAGAAGTGAATGATCGGGTCTAGCTTCAGACAAATTTGACCTTTCTTGAGATTTTTTTTTATTGTAGCTATTGTCAAGTTGTGACAACGTGTTTCCATCACTGGTTTCATTTTTCTGAAGTTAAGTACAGACTTCCAGAGCTGTTTATACCGATCATTACAACACAAGACAGTACTGTGTCCGTAAATAGGTATTCTCACAATTAAAGCTAGTAATAATTAACCTATCCACATCTTGAGTAAAGAAATTGTATTCTTAAGTAGTTGATTGTACTGAGAGTAGAGCTTTTTTCCAAACAAGTATACGCTTAACTTGTTTTTTCCGCTTATCTTACCTTGTCTCTTCAAAAAAAAAAAAGGAAGAGTATCAAGCGTACAAATACTAAGAATAAAGACGGGAAAGGGATAAAGGTTGCAGTTTGTTAAAGTTTTGTGCCTTGAATGGATAAATATACCTCCGTATTTCAGCCAATTTACATTTGTGGATTTAAAAGTTGGGTTTTTGTTTTTTTTAAATGACCAGTTTAGTTGGGTGGAAATGAGCTTACAGTTGAGTTACCTCCAAACATAAATCTGTGTCCTAACTGATTTGGGGAGTTTAACCTACTGGTACTGTTTCTTAATTTAACAGTGCCTCACATTCATTCTCACAGTGTTTTACACTACGCTGCTCTTTGCGTTGAACATTAGATTTGTTTGTGTAATTCAAAATAAACAGTGACAGAAACTAAATAAGCAGGTCTGTGTGATAGTACACAGATGTATGGGATGTTTGAACTGTGTATTATATATTATCTTTGAATGTTTTAGATGAATTATAAAATAATTATTTTTGTTCTGATAAAGTAAATAGCTTCTCTTTGCTGTGGGTCTCAGAATGATGTTGTGATGTAATTTTTAATATCTGCACTAAAAGTATATTAAATCTCTAATAGTGGTTCATGTCTGATACAGTTTCATCTTTAATGTTGTAAGTAAAAATGTAATTTTTTACCTACTTTCAGGTTTGGACTCAGTAATAAATTCGAGTCAGAATTTCCTTCAGCACTTACAGGAAAGGTGAGTGTGTTGTTTTTATTGAAAGCAAACCATGACCGTGGGATTTAGATCAGAATCAACATGTAGTGCGTCATTTAAATTAATTTCTTTCCTCTTTTTTTTTTTTTTTGTACGAAATACAGATATTTGATGCACATTTAATGGTGCTAAAAGTGTGAATATACTTACTTTTAATAATAAAAGTAATACTGTGTGCTTCCCTTAGGTGGCACCAGAGGAATTCAAAGCCAGTATCAATCGTGTGAACAGCTGCCTAAGAAAGACACTCCCGGTGAATGTGCGGTGGCTTCTGTGTGGTTGTCTTTGCTGCTGTTGCACACTGGGCTTCAGTTTGTGGCCCGTCATCTGCCTCAGCAAAAGGGTGAGATGCCCATTCACTTCGTCCCACAGTTTGAAAATGTTACGCAGAGAATCTACCACATTTGCTGCAGCATCACAGTGAACACAACAAAAAATGTTGTGCACTAAGTTGATATGAGACCGTTTTTTCACAACAGTATCATCTAATATCTTTTTCCAGACAAGAAGATCTATAGAGAAACTTTTGGAGTGGGAAAACAGCAGACTTTACCACAAGGTAAGCAATGAAGGCATCATTTGATATGCGTGGGTTGATGAAACTTCTCTAATCTTCTATAATCACTGTTTCTGTGTAGTTGTGTTTGCATTGGAGACTAAGCAAAAGGAAGTGTGAAACCAACAACATGATGGAATATGTAAGTATTAGCTCTTTTCAGTGGTGCAATTATCCCAGTACAGTTAATGAAAGTGTACTAGGTGTTACACCCACTACCAGATTGCGTTAAAAAGCTGCTGATTTTAACTCAAAAGGTACTATTTTAGATGATAAATTGTGCCGAGGGTTGGTTTCTGGTTGTTCGTGTAGTTACAGGTTTATCGCTGCACCATGGAAAAGTATCATATCTCCAACCTTTTTGAGCGCAGCTGTTAGGCAGTTATTGTATCTGCAGTGTATGCTTGCGTGTCTTTGATCGATTAGTGTAGCGCATTGTTGCTCAGTTAGTCCAAAAAAAAGGGGTAAAAAAACAACAACTTTTGAATTAAATTCATCTTGTTGAAACATCCCTGACTCACTACTTAGAGCCTTTTGTTCTATTCCCTGCAGGTAATCCTAATAGAATTCCTACCTAAGGTCCCGATCTTCAGACCGGACTAGCCTGACTACAGCTGATCTGAAACTTCTTCTGCTGCCTGCCGCTGTCACAGAATCATGATGGCTGTAAAGTTCCCAAATTATTACAGTTCCTTAAATACTCCAGCATTTATGTTGACATTTATTCTCCCTGTTTTCTCTTGGATCCATTCCCTATAACATATCTACAGCCTTGTTTACAAATCCAGCAGCCCCATACTTTTTTTTTGGGGGGGGGGGGGGGGACATCAACATTGAACCTTGGCCAGTTGGGCAAACCTATATCAGCCTATGGGATGTGAGGGGAGAACCAGCCGTGGACAATTTTCTTGATCTTTGGAACTATACCTGGAGACTAGACTCTCAAATTGAGTTCTGGGAGCCACGACTGGAAATTTGTCATTTTTATGTTTCCTAACCGAAGCACATGGCACAGACAGACCATGATTAAAAAATATATCAATCAATAAAACACTTTCATATGTTACACCACCAACTTCACCTGCAAAAAGTACACGCCAGTGCATTTGTAACAGTTGGTTTGGTGCTTTCGATTTGTTAAAGGCAGAGGAAGCAACGCAACACTGAACTTCAAAAGAGCCTTCATCCAAATCGACGCTGTAGCGGAACGTGGGGGTCCTGCGGGAACATGTTGGGCCAGTGGCAAAAACAGCTGAACTCAATGTCACTATTCAAATACCAGGCATCCTCTGGCCTCTTTTCACGTCACTTCACTGTGCATCAACCTAACCCAGTGACAATCACACACTTTGACTGTACTGTATGAATGTGTCTTTATGCTACACAGGTTACGTGGAACAGTTTGTTTTAAACGTGTGTCCAGGTGGTGGGCTGACTCTTGAAGAGATGGCCACCGGTGTTAAAGAAAAGCTTGTTTTTTTTGTTTTCTTGTTCTTTGTTTCTATTATTTGAAGGTTTGTTTTCTGTTTTGTTGAAAGAAAAGATGGACAATGTTCGCAAAACTTTTATGTGTGTCAAACATAAGCAAAAAAAAAAACCAAAAAACAAAATTGGACAAATCAAACACAGGATACTCTTCTTTGGTAATGGAAAAAAAATACTTCAATCTTTTAGTTTAAGTAATTTATAAATGTGAGCGTGCATTGATGAAATAAGCATCTTTTGTGTAACTGCAAAGGAATGCCTTGGTTGTTTTATTTCTCTCTGGGGTCTTGTGTCGTGACTAAAGCACACAATCGCTTACATAAGAGAGGCCAAGTAAAGGTGTTGATTATCTGCTGACCTTGGCTTACTCGTATCTAAAGGATGTGTATGTGTACAAGGCAGATATTCTGTTTTAGATGTAAACTTGCTCGAGAGGAGCATAAAGAATAAGAGTTCCACCTTGTGAGGTGTTATGTGGTACAAGTGATCTGTGTCATGAAGCAGGATTTGGGCGTTCAATATAGTATGGGGAAACTCAAACAATCAACAAGGAAATGAAGCAGGTCTAATATGTGTAAAGAAGTTATCAGCCCTACTCTGTTCTATGAGGCGTTTTTGTCTTCCAGTGAGTTGTTGTGGTTTTCTGTCCTGAAGCGTTACTGCTTTGGTTCACTGTCACCGATCAGTCTGGTCTGAACCAGTTGTTTTCAGAAACAAAGCTCAGACTCTACACAGTCTGCTAATATGTAAACATGCCGCTCTTTTCCAGCAGAAGTTAGTGAACACCAGTAACAGACCTCAAAGGGAAGTAACAAAATGCACTCCGTATAGTAGTAAAGTGTGTCTAATTTGATTGCAGTTTTTCCAAAGACTTCTATAGAACCTGAACTCTTTTTTTGTTTATTTTTTTTTAATCACAACTGAGTGCAAGTATTGGCTCTTCCACATTGGCTTCATTTTTTTTCAGGTCTTGGAGCCATGTCCATTTTTTATATCATCTATAGTTGTCAGCTAGTCTGACAAGCAAGGGGCATTTATAGGCCATATTTAGCAGAAATAACTGCTAAATAATAGGCAGTTATTATTTTTCACATAAATCCATTAAAAGCACCCCAAAAAGGTTTGAGTGCCGCAAACATGGTTAAAAGGTCTTTTGGAGCCTGCCTCAGGTGGTCATAGGAGCTGCAGCCGGTGGCAGTTCAATGTTAGCAGGATTTTTCAGCCCCAGAGAAGTCCACTTTGTTATAAAATGTTGATTATGAAGCCTTGTTTCTGAGTGAGTTATTTAGCCTGTAATCCTACTTCATGATGGTTACTTCAACAAATGTTTCCATGTCACAGATCACAACATGAAGCACATCACATATCTTGCATATGTTTGACATTGACAAAGAGAGGAACAGATGGAAATCTGAAAGAAGGCCTTTTTGAGTAGATTGCATAATTGTCTTTCCCTGCTCCACACACCTTTGTGAAAGCATAAGAAGACTATGAGGTTATGTATGTCAAGAATTTGAGCTAAGCCACTTAGTTTTTGTTCACTGAGGTCTGGTGATTGCATGGATCACACTCAGGGGATTGCACTAGATTTTGAAAAGCCCCAAAATGTAGCAAAATCTCACTGTTACACCAGGGTGTCGCATATAGTACACGCGTCACACGTTACTTTGAGTAACTGCTAAACGATGCATTTGAAGATTTGGAAATATCCCTGAGAAGAAAAAAAAAAAGAATAACCTTTATAACATTTCTGTGGTCTTCCTATTTAGAAAGTGAAGGAAGCACATACACCAACAAAAAACAGATTTAGACTTTTTATGTTAAAAGACCCAAATTCACTTGCTGGTTTGCCTGTCGGTTCATCTGTCATTTTTCTATACTTTGAACTGTTCTGTGTAAAGCGAGGCATAGGGCCGTATGCATATTTGTGGTGTGTGTGCATGATGTTTGCAGAAGCAAATGTTCCGATGTAGATCTGACTGTGATGAAATCCTGCACAAAAAATGAGTCTTTTTTATATAATCTTGAGTGGTCGTATGTGTGCGTGTGTGTCTGAGAGACAGAAAATGTATATACATGACTCATGAGCAGATGTATGTAAAGGAATAAACTTAATTAAACAAAGGTATGGACATTCTTGTTTTCAACTCATTTTTTTATTATAATAAGCGCTGACAGGCATCTTTGTAAGGTACACCTGTCCACCTGCTCTTTCATTCTAATCAGCCAATCAAATGACAGCAACTCCATTTATTTAAGCATGAAGACGCAAGATAACCTGCTGAAGCTCAAATCGGAACATCAGAATGGGTAAGAAAAAAAGAGCTAAGACAGTTGATTTGAGTAACATTTAACATAGCATGGATCTAGGGTTTACAGAGAGTGGTCAGACAAAGAGATCAAGTAGGCTTTAGATTTAGAAAATGTGTTAACACCAGAGGTCAGAGAAGAATGGCTTAGTGACATTTATGACTACTTCAGTCTTCCTTGAATAGACTACTTTGGACCATGTCTAAAATGGTCTTCATTCCACTCTCAGTGAAAAACTTATCAAATAGGTTGAGATCATCGGGTGTTATGCTCCTCAAGGTCAGAGCAATAGTCTTTGTTCCTGGGCTGAGCGCTGGATCTGGGCAAAACCCTGCGAGAAGACATTTGTAAATAAAGTTAATTCATAAATTTGATTAATCTATGACCTTATCAAACATGGCGGTTACAAAAATATAAAGAGTATAAAGATAATATTAGATCGAAGAAGTAACATTCAGTTCAACTGCAGTTTCTAGGTTTTCATATTATATAAAGGTTTATACCTTTTTCTGAATCCAAGATAGCAGGTGGTTGTAGGTTCAGACACTCTGCCTGCTTTGTAAACTCTTCCAGCTCAGCAGCAGACACTTTAACTCTCCTACCTGGGAGACAGAAAAAGTAGACTGAAGGAATCATGATATTGAAGGAGAATTTGTGGCCATGAGCACATGAGCAAGGCCACCTCTGAATGGCTTTTAAAATCTATTCATGCTTGAAAATCCAATCCAGTGCAGCTGAATTGAAGGGATTCTACATAGTAGAGTGTTTGTTTGTTTTTCATTCTTCCACAGCGATGTGAAAGACTCATTGCCAATCATTGCAAACCCTTGATTTCAGTTCTTGCTAACCAGTTATTAGGTTTAGGGACAATTTCCTTTTCACACAGTGCCATGTAAATGAAATATTCCTTTAAGAACTGTGTTTTCTATTTGCTTGGGTTATCTTTGTCTAATCTAAAAATGTATTTGATGATCTGAAATATCTAAGTGTGACTAATATATAAAATAGAGAGAAACCAGGAAGGGTGCAAATACATTCTCACAGCACTGCACGTTTTTAGATGTTTTATTCTTTTTTTAAAAAAAAACATTTCTAAATATGCCTTTAACTGGCAAGTGTTATTTGTAACTGGTATTTCAAAGGGCAGTTTTCCGATTTATTAAGCCGTAGAACAGTGGAAACCACTGTTCAATGATTAGTCATTGTTTTATTTTGGAAATTAGTGGTCGGCGTCTCATAAAAAATACTTAAGTACTTTGACATTACATTATTTAGTGTGTCATTGTTCTTACTCAGGAGATGGAGAGCTTTGACTGCAGTTCTTCCAATGGTGTCATTTGAGAAGATAACAAGGCAGTCAGGACAGCCAGTATTCAGCAGGACAGCAGAAGATTGGTTATTGTGCACTGTGGACAGATGACAGATGATGGCCACGCTTCATATTCTTTTAGCATTGGTAAGGGTAATACACACCAATCGATATATACTAAAAGTGTTGTGGCAATGCTAGGTCCAAAGTCTAAATCTGGTCATCGAATGTTTGTTCCCTCACTAATACTCACCCAAACGGTTGTTAACCAAAGTCATGTTGGTTTTCAGTGTGAAACACTTGCCCATCCTTTTAAAAGATAAAATTAAAGAGATTTCTAAATTCACATTACTTGAAAACAGTATCAGTTCAGGCAAGGCTTTATCATTTTTATTACATTTTTTGAATGTAGAGATTATTGAACGTATTAGCCTCAGTGGCAGCAGTGGTGTTCATCCAGGCGGTCTCCACAAGCATCTTCGTCAGCATTTTGAATTGAGGTATGCCTGTGCTCGCTGCTATTTGTGTCCATTTTCCCACCAGCTGAAACAGATGGTGTATAATATACAGGGGGTAAAATAAGTATTGAAAACATCACCAGATTTCTCACTACATACATTTCTAAAGGTGCTATTGACATAAAATTCTCACAAGATGTCAGTAACAATCCAGCCAGTCCACACATGCAAAGAAATCAAACCATAGATGTTATGTGTAATAATGAGAAATGAAAGAAGGAAAAAGTATTGAACACGCTTACTGAAATTGTATTTAATTCAATTCAATTCAATTCAATTCAATTCAATTTTATTTATATAGCGCCAAATCACAACAAAAGTCGCCTCAAGGCGCTTCATAGATACAGAGAAAAACCCAACAATCATATGACCCCCTATGAGCAAGCACTTTGGCGACAGTGGGAAGGAAAAACTCCCTTTTAACAGGAAGAAACCTCCGGCAGAACCAGGCTCAGGGAGGGGCGGCCATCTGCTGCGACCGGTTGGGGTGAGAGAAGGAAGACAGGATAAAAGACATGCTGTGGAAGAGAGACAGAGGTTAATAACAGATATGATTCAACACAGAGAGGTCTATTAATACATAGAGAGCGAGTAAGGTGACTGGAAAGGAAAAACTCAATGCATCATGGGAATCCCCCGGCAGCCTACATCTATTGCAGCATAACTAAGGGAGGATTCAGGGTCACCTGGTCCAGCCCTAACTATATGCTTTAGCAAAAAGGAAAGTTTTAAGCCTAATCTTAAAAGTAGAGATAGTGTCTGTCTCCCGAATCCAAACTGGAAGCTGGTTCCACAGAAGAGGGGCCTGAAAACTGAAGGCTCTCCCTCCCATTCTACTTTTAAATACTCTAGGAACAACAAGTAGGCCTGCAGAGCGAGAGCGAAGTGCTCTAATAGGGTGATATGGTACCACAAGGTCATTAAGATAAGATGGGGCCTGATTATTTAAGACCTTGTATGTGAGGAGCAGGATTTTGAATTCAATTCTGGATTTAACAGGAAGCCAATGAAGGGAAGCCAAAACAGGAGAAATATGCTCTCTCTTTCTAGTCCCTGTCAGTACTCTTGCTGCAGCATTTTGGATTAGCTGAAGGCTTTTCAGTGAGTTTTTTGGACATCCTGATAATAATGAATTGCAGTAGTCCAGCCTGGAAGTAATAAATGCATGAACTAGTTTTTCAGCGTCACTCTGAGACAGGATATTTCTAATTTTAGAGATGTTGCGCAAATGGAAGAACGCAGTCTTACATATTTAATACTTCATGCAAAAGCCTTTGTTGGTAATGACAACTTCAAGACGCCTCCTAGCTGCAGGCATCGATCAGGTGTGATTTTGGTTCATTCTTCTGCACAAATGGTCTTCAAATTCTGAACGTTCTGTGAGCCCTGCTATGAACTCTAAACTTCAATTATATCTATAGATTTTCCATTAGATTCAGGACAGGTGATTGGCTGTCATTCTAGCAGCTTCTTTGGCTTTGTGTTTGGGATCATCGTCTTGCTGAAAGGTCCGTCCTCATTTCATCTTCAGCATCCTGGTAGATGCTAGCAGAACATTTTTCTATTCATCTTCCTCCATTTATATGAAACATTCCAGTGCCACATGACGAAAAACAGCCCCATACTTTGATGTTCCCAACTCCAAACTTCACTGCTGGTATAGTGTTTTTGGGGTGATATGCAGTGCCTTTTGACCTCCAGACATGGCATGTATTATAGCATCAGTTCAGTTTTGGTCTCTACTGACCAGAGTATATTCTGCCAGTATTTCTTGTCTAAATGTTGTTCAGCAAACTTTAAACGTGCTTTAGCATGCTTTTTCTTCAGCAATGGAGTCTTGTATGGTGAGCGTGCATACAGGCCACAGCAGTTGAGCTGATTCCACGTCTTTTTGTAGCTCTTCGCAAGTGCTCCTTTGCTTTTGACAACTCTTCTGATAATTCTTTTCACTCCCCTGTCTGAAAACTGGTGGGGAGCAGCTGGTCCTGGCCGGTTTATGGTGAAATTATTTTCTCTCCCGCCCCAACAGTGGTCACTGGAACCTTCAGATCCAACATAACCGTTCTGGTTATGTTGGATCTGAAAAGTACTAGGTTTAAAACACATGGGGATCAGGCTTTTCAGGCACTGGCACCAAGGCTGTGGAAGTCCCTGCTGTTGTCTTTACGCTGTCTAGACTCCACTGACTCCTTTAAAAAGCAGCTGAAGACAATTTTATACAAACAAGCTTTTAATTAAATTTTTCACTGTTTCACTATATAAATAAAATTTACTTACTTGCTACTTACTAGTTTTGTAATTCTGATGGATTGGTTTTATCCATCATGAGATGTTTCTTGTGTGACACCTTGGTAATGAGACAACTTTTTATAGGCCATCAGTTAGAATAGAACCAGCTAACATTAATTTGCACTAGGTGGCAGGGTTGCTTTGTAATTGCTGATAGATTTCAGCTGGTGTTTTGACGTTCCATGCCTTTTTGCACCTTCCTTTCTATATGTTCAATACTTTTCCTCTTATTATAACACATAGCTTAATTTATGGATATCAATGGTTTGATTTCTTTGTATGTGTGGACTGGATGGGTGGTTACCCACATCGGGTGTGAATTTCATGTAAATTTGGTGGCATGTTCAAAACTTATTTTACTCAGCGTATATGTGCAGAAAGTGATAAGTGAAAGGTGAGATAAGAGAGAGTCTGACCTGATTTCCGTGGATTTCACGAGGCTGGATTAGATTCTCACAGCTTGTTACAGGAGCTGAGTGTCCAAGAGACAGAAGACCGAGCACAGTTACAGCAACGTGAACAAACTCCATCATGGCTCATCTGCTGATAGTGTGGCTTCAGACTCTGAAGTGTGTTCTGGACATACGAGACTCAGCCCAGTTTAGGTGAAGTATTGCTCAATTGTTTACTTATGTGTTGTAATTGTACTTAGAAGAACATAACAGAAATATTTACTCTGTGGCAGTACAGTCAGGGGGGTTATTTAAATGTGTTGCGACACTGGTAGAGCAGGTCATCTACTTATCGGAAGGTTGGAGGTTCGAATCCTGGCTTCTCCCAGTCTGCATGCCAAATATCCTTGGGCAAGATACTAACCCCATATTACTCTCCGATGCATCCATCGGAGAATGAACGGGTGTGTGAATGTTAGTTAGAAAGCACCAATTTATTTTCCCTGGAACATTCTCTCACAGTCTGTTCTCTAAAACCTAAAAGAGGAATTATGGATTGGATCAACTGGTCCCTAAATGCAATTGACACCCCTTTCTCAACGAGAAGTTTGGGCTTGGGTGAGCCTGAGTGCTGAAGATATCTACCTATTCGGAACCATGGTAACAGGGTTCTTGCTGATCGGAGTTGGCTTGGCCCTGACTTATCGAAGAATTAAGAAAGCGGAAACCGGCTGTTCAAACCCCCACAAGGCTGCCCGCTGGGATTGGAACGATGGGAGAGGCGTGAGTTTCTCAAAATGGGCTCATTGAGTCAGCACGGATAAGATCTTGGAGAGGCTACGGCTGCTGTGAATACTCAGAATAAGATTTCTGACTGCAGACTGGATACATCTCAGAAGGGCTAGCCCGGAATAACATCTCTGGGCACAAATTGGATGACATCTCGGGGAGGCACACTGCCGTGAGTTCTCAGAAATTGGCTCCTTGACCACAAGAAATGACAACATCACAGAACGCAAGTATGGTGAAGCTCGCGGCTCTCCAACGGGAGATTGAGAGACCAGTGTTGGACTGTAGAACTGCTTTGAAATTCATATGAGCTGTTCGCACTAAAGTAAAAAATACCATCACTTGTGCGGATACCCCTTTGGCGCCAGCTGCAAGGCCGGAGCTGAACAACAATACCCTGATAACGACTGTGTTTAGTCTGTTCCTTCCCATTCCATGCAAGGCCACCTGGGTTGGCTGGAAGACTGTTTACTTAGCCTGGCAGGGCGAAGGACACTGTCTCAGCTGAACTATGGACACGCAAACACATACATATACTGATACTGTCAAGGCTAGTGAAGCAGACTCAGGCGCAGACCACTAGTTCCTTCAAACAAGAGTGGATTTATTTACAGTGATTCCCACAGGTGCAATATATATACAAAGGTGTTCGGGAAAAGGGTCGGGGTTCGGGGTCCAGGAGTGACAGGGGAAGGAGTCCAGGGTGGGGGCTTTCCATACACAGACAACAGCTCCTCTCTTCACCACCACTCGTCTTGCACACGCTCAGTCACAGTTGCTCAGGGTCCAGGGGAGATCTACACACATATAGAGAGACAGTGAGCTTCCAGGTTCAGAAGTACTCACGAGTTCAAATAACAGGTTTGCAGGGCGACTGACGCTGATGGCTCAACGATCCAGCGACGAGTAGAGCAGACTCGCCATCTTAAGTAGTACTCTAATTCGTAATCAGCGGCAGGTGTGCTGATCATCCCCAGGTGCGTGGGCCAGGGGCGGGAGCCCATACTGAGCTCCGCCCCGGCAGGAGAAAGAGAGAGGGAGAGGACGGGAGAGAAAGAGAGCAGAGGCAAGAGAGGAGAATAAAGAACACAAAACATAGCGCCTGACTGCTGTCAGCTGGCGAGGTGCGGGGACCATGACAGTACCCCCCCCCCCTCAACGGGAGCCTCCCGGCGACCCACCAGGCTTGTCCGGATGCAGGCGGTGGAACTCCCGGAGCATGGGCTTGTCCAGAACGGCCGCTCGCGGGACCCAGGAGCATTCCTCCACGCCATAGCCCTCCCAGTCAACCAGGTACTGACAGCCACGCCCCCGGCGCGGTGAGTCCATAATGCGAGTGATGGAGTAAGCTGGCAACCCGTCCACGAGCCGGGTGGGAGGAGGGGGCCTGGAAGGAGGGCACAGAGGACTGGACCGGACGGGTTTGATTTGTGAAACATGGAAGACATTATGGATTTTCATATTGCGAGGGAGTTTTAACTTCACAGAGACAGGGTTGACCAAGGCAGAGATTTCAAAAGGGCCGATGAAGTTGGGTGTAAGTTTTTTGGATTCGTTCCTGACAGGAACAAAGCGGGTAGAGAGCCACACCTTCTGGCCGACAGAGTATTCGGGTGCTGGGGTCCGGTGCCGGTCTGCGATGCGTTTGTTGTTCTCCTTCGTGCGTAGCAGGGCCGCCTGAGTTGCCCGCCAAACTCGTCGGCACCTGCGCAGATGAGCCTGGACGGAGGGTACAGATTGCTCACCTTCCACAGCAGGAAAAAGAGGAGGCTGATATCCCAAGGAAGCTTCGACTGGAGACCGGCCGGTGGCAGAGGCAGTCAAGCTGTTATGGGCGTACTCGATCCACGGCAACTCCTCACTCCAGATGGTTTGATTGGTGGAGGCGACGCAGCGCAGGGCGGTCTCCAGTTCCTGGTTGGCCCGCTCGGACTGGCCGTTGCTCTGAGGGTGATAGCCTGAGGATAGACTGACCTTTGCTCCCAGAGAGTTGCAGAACTCCTTCCAGACCCGAGAAGTGAATTGAGGCCCTCTGTCGGACACTATGTCTTCCGGGATCCCATGCAGGCGGAAGACGTGCGTGGCGAGTAGGCGTGCGGTCTCTAGAGCTGTGGGAAGCTTAGGCAGAGCAATGAAATGAGCCGCTTTAGAGAAACGATCGATTATGGTGAGTATGACGGTGTTACCTGCTGAAGGAGGTAGCCCAGTGATGAAGTCCAGTGCTATGTGAGACCATGGCCTGGAAGGAGTGGATAATGGATGGAGCTGACCCGCCGGGGGTTGGTTTGATGGTTTGTTTCGGGCACAGACCGTACAAGCGGTGATGTATTCCCGAGTATCTTGGGTGAGTGAGGGCCACCAGAAGTACCGCTGGAGAAACTTGATGGTGCGATGTATCCCTGGATGGCATGAGAACCGGGCTGTGTGAGCCCATTGCAGGACCTGGGATCTGACAGAGCGCGGAACATAGAGTCTGTGGGTGGGTCCCCCTCCCGGGTCCGGTTCGGCTTCCTGAGCTGCCTGGATGGCTGCCTCGATCTCCCAGGTGATTGCCCCGATAGTACAGGTTGCCGGCAGGATGGAATCCAGATCCGCCTTTTCTTTAGCCGCGGAGAACTGACGGGAGAGAGCGTCCGGTTTGACGTTCCGGGAACCGGGTCTGTAGGCGATTGAGAAGTGGAAACGGGTGAAAAACAGGGCCCATCTGGCCTGTCGAGCGTTGAGACGTTTCGCCGTTTGAAGGTAGGCCAGGTTTTTGTGATCGGTCCAGACCACGAAGGGTTGAGTGGTGCCCTCCAGCCATTTCCGCCATTCTTCCAGGGCGAGCTTAATCGCCAGCAGCTCCCAGTCGCCCACATCGTAGTTACGTTCTGCAGGGGTGAGACGACGGGAAAAAAAGGCACAGGGGTGCAGCTTACCCTCCTTCTGTTGGGAAAGGACGGCCCCCACTCCTGAGTCGGATGCGTCGACCTCTACCATGAACTGAAGAGTGGTGTCAGGCTGGATCAGGATGGGCGCTGAGGCAAACCGTTTCTTGAGCTCCTGAAAGGCTGATTGGGTGGCGTCACTCCACTGAAAAGCAAGCTTGGGAGAGGTTAACTGGGTTAACGGTAAGGCAATCCTGCTGAAGTCCCATATGAATCTCCTGTAGAAGTTAGCGAAGCCAAGAAAGCGTTGCAACTGGCGACGGTTGTTTGGCTTGGGCCAGTTCACAACAGCCTTGACTTTCACAGGGTCGGGTCGGAGATCTCCACGCTCGATTATGTACCCTAGGAAGGCAACAGTGGGCACATGAAACTCACATTTCTCGCTTTTGACGTACAGCCGGTTCTCCAGAAGGCGTTGCAGTTCCAGCCGGACCTGGGTCTCGTGTTCAGCCTGGGAAGAGGAGAAGATCAGAATGTCGTCTAGGTAGACAAACACAAATCTGTTAATAAAGTCCCTTAGAACATCGTTGACCAGAGCCTGGAATACTGCAGGTGCGTTAGTGAGGCCGAACGGCATGACCAGATACTCGAAATGTCCAAGGTGGGTATTGAACGCTGTCTTCCATTCATCGCCATCTCGAATCCGAACCAGGTGGTAAGCGTTTCTTAAGTCCAGCTTGCTGAATATGGTGGTGCCCTGGAGAAGTTCGAAAGCAGAGGTGAGCAGAGGCAGTGGATATTTATTCCTGACCGTAATGTTATTGAGTCCCCGATAGTCAATACAGGGTCGGAGGGTCTTATCCTTCTTTTCCACAAAGAAAAAACCCGCTGCGACGGGTGAGGAAGAGGCACGGATGATGCCGGCAGCGAGGGATTCAGTTATATATTTCTCCATAGCCTCCCGTTCCGGCAGCGAGAGGCTATAAAGGCGGCTGGTCGGTAAGGGAGCTCCCGGCAGCAGGTCTATGGCGCAGTCGTAGGGCCGATGGGGTGGCAGCGACTGGGCTCGGTCCTTCCGAAACACCTCAGCGAGATCGTGGTAAACAGACGGCACATTCGCTAAGTCGGAAGATCGTGGTGGCTCTGGGCCCGATGTGTTCGGAGGTAAGGCATCCTTAAGGCAGGTCATATGACACTCCTCTCCCCAGCCAGTGATGCCTCCTTTCCGCCAATTAATAGTGGGGTTGTGTTGCTGGAGCCAGGGATGCCCGAGAACTAACGGCGTCTGGGTGGAGTGAAAAACAAAAAAGCTAATCTCCTCCGAATGATTGCCAGACAGTGTGAGGGTGAGCGGTTCAGTGATGTGCGTGATGTCGGGGAGGCGCTGCCCTGACAAAGCCGTGACACGTAAGGCGTGAGGCAGTGACTCCACAGTTACACAGAGTTGTTTTGCTAGTTCAGAGTCAATGAAATTTTGTTCTGCTCCTGAATCAATGAGCACAGAAAGAGAATGACACTCTGAGTGGACCAGAAGCTTAGCCGGCAGGGCTAAACGTGGAGGAGATTTATCCTGATTCAAACCGCCCCCAGTACTCCTACCATCACTGGCGGGCGCGGCCTTTTGCTCGCGACGGGCAGGAGGCGATCATGTGTCCCTTGTTACCACAATACAGGCACTCATCGGCCGTGATGCGCCGCTGGCGTTCCGCAGCAGTAAGATGGGAGCTGCCAATTTGCAGCCCACAAACACCTCAAAAGAAATCCCAGGGTCGGAGTTTAGTACCACCTGGGCCCATTTCAAAGCACGATCCCTTAGCATCTGTACAAAGAAAGCAATCTTCGCCCCGTCATTGTTATGGAAGCGCCGCTGTTCGCGGAAAATCAATGCGCACTGGGCCAGAAAACCAGAGCACTTTTCCGACTCACCCGTAAAGGGTTCAGGCAAAGGCAGAGGACCGTCAGAGGAGGGAGTGACTGCCGATGAGGGGCTTGCTGTGGCCGCCGCGAGTGTTTCCTGCGGGGCAGGGTGAGCTGGCTGGGGATTCCCCGGCTGTACGCCCCCTGGTGTAGTCAAACGGGAAACAGCTTGGGTTAGTGCGGCGATCTCACCTCGCAGCTGGTGTAACATTTGTTCGTGGCGGGTCAGCGCTGCTTCTTGGGCAGCCAGTGCCTGTCCGACGGTATTCTGGTCTGCTGAGTCCATGTTGTGGCTGGATCGTTCTGTCAAGGCTAGTGAAGCGGACTCAGGCGCAGACCACTAGTTCCTTCAAACAAGAGTGGATTTATTTACAGTGATTCCCACAGGTGCAATATATATACAAAGGTGTTCGGGAAAAGGGTCGGGGTTCGGGGTCCAGGAGTGACAGGGGAAGGAGTCCAGGGTGGGGGCTTTCCATACACAGACAACAGCTCCTCTCTTCACCACCACTCGTCTTGCACACGCTCAGTCACAGTTGCTCAGGGTCCAGGGGAGATCTACACACATATAGAGAGACAGTCAGCTTCCAGGTTCAGAAGTAGTTCAAATAACAGGTTTGCAGGGCGACTGACGCTAATGGCTCAACGATCCAGCGACGAGTAGAGCAGACTCGCCATCTTAAGTAGTACTCTAATTCGTAATCAGCGGCAGGTGTGCTGATCATCCCCAGGTGCGTGGGCCAGGGGCGGGAGCCCATAATGAGCTCCGCCCCGGCAGGAGAAAGAGAGAGGGAGAGGACGAGAGAGAAAGAGAGCAGAGGCAAGAGAGGAGAATAAAGAACACAAAACATAGCGCCTGACTGCTGTCAGCTGGCGAGGTGCGGATACTGATAAGCACTCACCATGACATGACAGATACTGATAAGCACTCACTGACGCATCACCCTCCCTACCCCGGATCCAACGCCACCTCCAACGCTTACCTCCCCTCTGATGTGGACATCGGGTCAGTTGGAGGCGCAGTCGAAAGATTGCAGCGGTCCCAGATCAGATGTACACACTGGAACTCTTTCCCATGTTGCTGTCTGTGTTTATTGTGCTATGGTGTGTTGATATCTGTGCATTCCTGTATTATCCTTTTGTGTTACACATTTCAATGTTTTTTTCCTTGCTACCTAGCCTGACCTGTCTCCCCAATGTGATGTTTGTGTATTGTATGTACGGTCGGCAAGGTCTGTCATCTCGGTTGTCGGCAAAAGACCTGCAACTGACAAATAAAGGCTATCTCATCTCATCTCATCTCCTCACCAAGAAAATGTGCTTGTGCGAATGGGTGTGAATGCACAAGTTGTGTAAAGCGCTTTGAGTGCTCAGAAGAGTAGAAAAGCGCTAGAACCAGTCCATTTACCATTTACCAATGCCACCTAAGGGAATTTCACCCCTAGAAAATAAAAATATTGACATGTAAATGTAACAAATTAAATTAAAAGCTACCTGGGTTTGAAAACACATCCTGGCAAGAGAGATGGTTTCAATGACAAAAAACAACACTTTATTGAAAGTTATACAATAAAAAGTTAAATGGAATAAAAATAATAGAATAAGCCTAATAGTGTCCTCATATCAGTACCAATAAATGTCTTGATCCATGCCTAGTCATCCAGGTAAGTAAATCCCAAAAGGTTGATCCTGTTCATCTGGACGTACCATTTTTAATGATCAAGGAATTGACCTCACAGCCTACTGTTCATTCAGTGGGCTAGTTTCATGCAAATCTGCAGTCAGCTGAGACTGAAGAAGTCACTTGGATGAGTGACGAAACGTTTCTCCCACTGAAAGCACTAAATCCAGATGAACAGAATCAACCTTTTGGGAGTACCAATGAAGAAAAATAATAGATGTTGGGATGGACTTGGTAGCTGGAGGCTCTAACAAAAGCGAATGAAAAGAAACACAGACACTATAAGTCACTTCACACCCAGAGTGCTGGTCAATAAAAGAAGTGTAAAAAAAGCAGGGCCACAACCAGAAAGGCCACGCTGCTACTGGCTCAATCTTCTGTAGCCAAATCCAGCAACTAAAAAGGATCAAACAAGATGATTAGTAGTCACAAGAGCTGGACTTTATAGTTTTACAGTGTCCATAATGCTTTGTCCAACCATCAGCAGACTGAGCCCAACCGGAGCAACATGAACAAACTTTATCATGGTTTGTTGATTACGTCTTTAGTACATGGTGCATTAAAGTGACAAAACTAAGTAATTTACTCATGTGTTATAATCTTTCCCTCTTAAAGCAGGTTCACATTGTCATTTTTATGTCAGTTCAATGAAACAAAATCTAAATTACACTGATGACACAGAGCAGTCAGTCTTGTGTGGAGAAGCCATACTTCTTTGGATCATGTCAAAAAGGGTCTTCACTCCACTTTCACTTCTGAGAAGCTTTTCTAGAAGGCTGAGCTCATCAGAGCTTATGGTGTCTGTGGTTACATCAGTGAAATTTGTTTCTGGGGCAAGAGATGGATCTGGGCACAAACCTGTGAAGATGACATTTGTGAATGCCTTTCATTTATGAGAGGAGAAATGAACTGAATCTACAATTGTTCAAACCATGGTGGTATAAAAATAATGACAACATTAAACTGAAGGTGTAACATTTAGTTCAGCTGCAGTTTATTTGTTTAACTGAACTTATTTGACAAACCGTAATCTGCTACTGACTACTGTGTTTTGTTTATTCTTCAGGGCATGTACAGATGTGGCTTTAAGGCTTTCATATTAAGTAGAAGTTTATACCCTTTTCTGAATCCATGATAGCAGGTGGTTCACTCTGCCTGCTTTGTAAACTCTTCCAGCTCAGCAGCAGACACTTTAACTCTCCTACCTGAGAGACAGGGAAAGTGTTAGCACGGGATTGCTGCAGGCTCATGTGAAGGCACTACAATGGTACAGAAGTATTTAAGTTGTCAAAATGAAAATTACCACACAGACTGTTCCTATTTTCAAACATCAGTGCATCTGTTTGTAAGCAGCAAATTTGTTGCTTTGTTTTGTGTGGTTAAGGAAGGTATTTTATTACAATTATGTACAGTGAAAAAGATTTGGCTTCCATCTGATTTCTTAGTTTTTTGCATATTTGTCACATTTAAACGTTTCACATCATCAACCAAATCTGAATCTTAATCAAAGAAACATAATTAAATACAAAATGCTGTTTTAAAATTATGGTTGTATTTCTTAAGAGAAAAAGGCAGGCAGAGGCACATTTCTTTTGTCATATATATATTTTTTCCTTTTTTCACTTAGTTTAAAATTTTGCCTTTAACTGTTATTTGGATTAGTGATGGGATTTCCGGCTCTTTTTAGAGATCCGGCTCTTTCGGTTCGGCTCACTAAAAAGAGCCGGCTCTTTCGGCTCCGAACCGGCTCTTCAGGTTGTTTTGTTGCTTTAATTAATTTATTATTAACAACAATATAAAATTATGCACAAAAGGAATTACTAACGTTAAAAAAAGTGGTTTTATTTATATATGTTTATATATAAATATATGCGGTGGCCCCTAGAGACAAAACACGTACAAACTCCAAGACACATTTCTAGCATGAACTGAACTTCCAAAGCAGAGCTACTAGATCACTTAAATTACACAATTGAAAGCATGTGTGTATTGTTTGTGTATTTATACACAGGCACTCATATATATTCAAATAATTTAAAAAAAAAGTTCATTTACCTGTTACTACCACACACCAAATCCGTTGGTACTTGCTGGCTTGTGTAGCCACTAGGTAACAAAAGCTCAACACTGCGGCCAGCATCCTGGAGCACTTCTGTTGTCTTTTGTACGTGTTTTGAGTTTTTACGTGCTTCGGAGTTTGTACGTGTTTTTACGTGCTTTGGAGTTTGTACGTGTTTTTACGTGTTTTGGAGTTTGTATGTGCTTTGTCTTTAGGGGCCACTGTAAATATACTTTTATTTATTCACTCCACATAAAATGTAATAAATAAATCATATAATACAAAAACCAACTATTCACATTTCAAATTTTAACTATTTAAATTTTCAGCTTTTTCCTTTTACAAATTTAAAGTGAAACAACACAAAACACTGCAAACCACAACACAATTAAATATAAATTAAAATATGAAAACAAAAAGAAGATGCATATTCTCTGTCATATGGGCCTGCATGAATAAACTTTCTGAATCCTTTATCATCTGCAACTGAAAATAGTTGTGGATGATTACTATACCTTTCTAATGTGACATTGTTGTCCCTGGCTCTCTTTCTCTCTCTCTCCCTCTGGCTCTGTTCCTGTGCTACTGAGTGTAACTACCGCCCCTCCCCCCTCTGCCCAGCGTAAAGCACAAGGCTGCGTGCGGAGTGAAGCGGAAAAAAAGTGCGAGAGAGAGGCTGAGAGAAAGAAAAAAAAAAACCCCACGTGACGGCTCGCGATAAGGAGCCGGCTCGCTTCGTTCACGTCAAAGAGCCGGCTCTAAGAGCCATTTCGTTCGCGAACGACCCATCACTAATTTGGATGTCCTCATCCAGACGACAGTATTTGGAAACTACAATTATTTATTAAAAGGCCTGGAAAAGTGGAAACGACTGTTAATCATTGTTTTGATGACGTTTTAATTTGGGAATTAGTCACCAGCATTTCTTTCAGCTTTAATAAATTAAATGCATGAAGTTGGACCATAAAAACAATACTTAAGTACTTTGACATTACAGTATTTAGCTGTGTCATTGTTCTTACTCAGAAGCTGCAGAGCTTTGACTGCGATTCTTCCGATGGTGTTATTTGAGTAGATAACAAGGCAGTCAGGGCAGCCAGTATTCAGCAGGACAGCAGACAATCTGTAATTGCACACTATGGACATGTGCACATAAACACCAATTGATATATACTGAAAGTGTTGTAGCGCAAAGTCTAAATCTGGTCATCCAAATGTTTGTTCCCTCAGTAATACTCACCCATAGTGAGACTGTTGTTAACCAAAGTCATGTTTTTCCGTGTGAAGCACTTGCCCATCCTTTTACAAGATAAAATTGGAGAGATTTTTACATTAATATTATTTGAAAATGTCTTAAAGATATGAGGAGATGGATTTTAAATTTGATTCTGAATTTAACAGAAACCAAAAGAAGATAAGCCAGTATAGGGGAAATGTTCTCTCTCTTCCCAGTCCCTGCTGGTATTCTTGCTGCAGCATTCTGGATTGACCAAAGGTTTTTCTAAGGGGTTTTTAGAGCAACTTGATAATACTAATTCACAAGTTAGAAGTAATAAACACATGAACTGGCTTTTCACCATCACTCTGAGACAGCGTGTTTCTAATTTCAGTGATATCAATGTTACTGGAGTACAGTGTACATTTTAGGACATCGTCAGTTCTCAAGAAAAAAGTTGTCAGGTATCAGACAAAAAAATTGTCAGGTCTCAGTTGTCAGGAAAAAAGTTGTCAGGTATCAGACAAAAAATTGTCAGGTCTCAGTTCTCAAGAAAAAAGTTGTCAGGTATCAGACAAAAAATTGTCAGGTCTCAGTTCTCAAGAAAAAAGTTGTCAGGTATCAAACAAAAAAATGTCAGGTCTCAGTTGTCAGGAAAAAAGTTGTCAGGTATCAGAACACAAGGGCCCTTTCTCAATTCTCAAGTACGCGAGTACGTACTCGCCGAGAATGCGAGCACGGACTCACGATTTGTACAATTGGTACACCAGCGTACTTGATGATGTCACAGGTCCGGAGTTTTTACTGCCGTCCCCAATTAATTTAACTGTGAGTAATATGTTATGAAGCTTAACTTTAATCACAGCCAAACCGGTTTACTCGGGAACAAATAAAACACTGAAATAAACCAAACATTAACATTCAGAAGTGATCTAAGTGACTTATATATCATGTTTAACCTCAGTAGTGAAATCTCTATTAATAAAAATAGTCTACATGTACATACGTGTACATACCTTAATAAAAACAAGCAGGTGAGATGTTAGAACGCTTTTATTTTTATTTTAGTGGACACTCAATACTAGGGATGGGTATCGTTTAGGTTTTATCCGATACCGGTGCCAAACCGGTACTTTTGAAACGGTGCCGGTGCTTAAACGGTGCTCAAACCGGTGCTTAAAGAATGGAGAACACAAAATTGGTCCAAAAACCTCTCATGTTCAGCTGTTTTTTTGTAAAAAGATAACAATGTTAGCCTTTTCTGCAGCTATGGGGCATATATGGTATCACTCTTGGCTGGAAGCGGTGCTTTAACAATGGAAAAAACACAAACTTTGTCCAAAAACCTCTCATGTTTAACTGTTTTCCACTTTTTCTTTGGTCATTTTAGCCTTTTTGGCCAGGGTGAAGGGAGTATCTGCCATCAAACAAGAAGACAGCCGCATGTAGCTATGACGGTGTTTGCTAGTTCACCTTACATGCATTAATGTAATAACGTGGTTAGCCTACTCAACGTAAATTATACACGAACAACATTAAGCTACTCACGCAGAGAAGAACGGCTGCTGCTGCATCATCATCCGTCATCATTTCTGCTACACTGGCAGGGCTAGGGGCCAGGACTCTACTCTTTGGGTTTTTGGGGGATGTTGCTACTTCGGGTCCGATAACAGGCAACCCACCCGCAGTAGATGTGCTCGGTGTGAGGTCTCGCAGCAAGCTATCAAATACGGCGCATTTTTCGGCTTTAAAAAAAAAACCCGCTATGCGTCGCCAGGTGTTTCATCGGATTTGAGGAGTTACCTCCTTTGACAGTATCACAGTATCACCTTAAAGCACTTGTTGCAGCTGCTGAGTTTGCTTATTTTGCTGTGAAGTACAGCCAGACTTTTGACCGCTTCGCCTTGGGCATTTTTAATCTGTAGCTCTGCCCTAAAAGAACGTACGTACCTGGACCCGCCTACTATCCTCGGAAACGTAAAATGATTGGCTAGAATTCAAAGTGTGTGACAGCTCAGGAAAAAAAAAAAGCACCGAAATAAAGCACCGAAATGTGCGCTGCTTTTCGGTCTGGTTACTACCGTTTATGTCAGAACCGGTGCCATCATGGCACCGGATACCGGTACCCATCCCTACTCAATACAATAGACAGCTACTGGGGTTTGGGGTTTGTTTAACCTGAGTAGCGAAAAGACTGCGGGGGGGTTGAAAACGATGTGCCGGGAGTCCGCTGTTCTCGCCGGCTGTAATAATCCTCGACCTCGCTGTCTGCTATGGAGCTGGCAGGTCACAGACGTCTCCGAAAACGTCGGAGCTCGTTTGGAAATATATGATATCTTGATAAATCGAGCAGATATGTGAAGTTTACACAACTACATTCTCGCTTGAAAAGAACTTAAAAGTTTATTTTCTGACCCAGAAAGAGTAATATTTAAAAGTTTTTAGCCCCGCTCGTCCGCCATTGCCGCGTTTGAGTTTTGGACGAAATGCATTCTGGGATATTTAGCTGTACCAAGTCCACACAAGTCACCACCGATGCATGCTCGATAAAACGGGCGGAGCGAGAACACATCCGGGACTTTTTCGCGTTCTCGGCTTGATGCGTACTTCGAATTGGAACAGTACTTGGTCTCCGACTGATGACGTATCACGAGTACACGAGAACGCAAGTACGCACATTGAGAAAGGCCCAAGGTACCAGACAGAGAGAAAATCTTCCTGCAGGTGGCGGTGTTGTCATGTCCCACCCGAATTGATTTCCAAATACGTCATCAACGTGTGACAGTGGGAGAGCATAAGGTCATTGACCTCACCGGAGTTTTACCGTGGTTCAGGCTCCTAACGACACAAGGTAAGTTTAACTTTTTCTCCCTTTTGTTCATATTTTTGCCACAGTTGTGTTATATTAAGTTGTGGTTATGTTGTAAAAGTTACATATCAGAGAAGGAAAGCTAGTTTTGTACGAAACCAAATCAGTACTATTTTTGTCTGGCTAATTCATTCTAGCTAGCAACAGTGGTGAAACGTGATTTAAATTTAAACTGTTCAGTAATTGTTTTGTATACATTTCAGCAAATGGACAAGCTGAAAGCTTACGAGCAGTCTGCATCCTTTCTGTCGCTCTTTTTCTTTATTTCTGTTTTCTATATTGCTACTGTCAAAGAGATTTAAAAACGAAGCAAACAGTTTGGAACACCCATGACATCCGCAAGCAACGCAATGCATCAGGTCCATTTGGGAAACCCGACCTTCTGTTTACCTCACCACCTCCTGGTATGTCATTTGAAAGTCTGTGTTGTTTTTTTTTACTTTCTTTTTTTTTTTTTACTTTCATTAGTTTACTTTTACTTTATTGATATAGCACTCTTCACAGGATAAAAACCACAAAGTGGCTTCACAATAATATAAAACAGATAAACATAAAACAGCACAATTGAACATACAGCACAAATTGAGTTAAAAGCCAGTCTAAGAAAATGAGCCTTAAGCTGCTGTTTAAAAGAATAAATACAATCAAGGAAACATAATGATGGAGGCAGAGCATTCCATGACCTGGGAGCCACCGCTCTGCAAGATCTATTGCCTCTGGTCTTCTGGTGGGACTACCAACAGCCATTGATTAGATGATTTCAGGCTGGGAGAGGGAGCATGGGGTTCTATGAGATCAGATATGTAGGCAGGAGCTTCACGATTCGGAGCTTTGAAAGTCAGTACTAAAATTTTAAAATGAATTTTCTAAAAAGCCAGTGTAATGAGCGTAAAACTGTTATAATGTGCTTTCTTTTTTGTGTCTTCCCAAAAAGCCTACATCTAGTACAATAAGAGATTTCTGAATTTCTACTGTCAATACAAAAATGGCTTCATATTGGCACCTTTAACTAAAAAGTGATCTAAATGTTTCTGAGTGATATTTCCATCTTTTTAAGTTTCTGCAATAACATCCGTAAACCCTGGTGATTGCTTATTATACAGGTTCTAGAACAGCTTTATGATTATTCAAAACCTTTGAACACCTTTTCAATATTTTCTTTCATTCGCAGGATATGGCAATGTGCTGCACATAGTTGACCCAGACCTTTTGGACTACGCCAGGCAACTAATCTGTGAGAGGGAAGAGCCTTCACTGGTAGCAAACCAGGAATTCAGAGACATGTGCCAGAACCTTTTAGAAAACAGCCAGTTTCCCTGCACACCTGATGGTTGCCTCGCTGCATACCTCATGCTAGTCCAAGAGCTCACAACTGCCCTGAACAGAAATGCAGTTCCTACACCTTCTACGTTTGCAGAGGCAAATGACATATACATCTTTCTGAAGAGAGAGAGGATGGAAGGTGCACCAGTAAACATTTCTGACCAATAAAACCATACAACATTGTTAACATTTATTTATGCTTGTTTACAATCAACAGGTAATTTGAAAACTGTCTGACCAACAAAATGTTCAATAGAATGTTGAAATACAATTGACAAGGTGCCATCTTTCATAATGATTCAGTATTTCATTTACCACAACTTTTTTTTAACCCTAATGTAGAACATAATTAACATTGAAAGACTTTTGAACTGCAGACTGTAGCAACATTACCACTTGTAGCCATATCGGCTCGTAAGATCAAGGCCTGACTTGAGAAACTTAACGACATCAGATGCGGAAGGCCTTGAGTCTGGGTCATAGCTCACCAAACCACCAAGAAAACTGTGTTTGTCACTGAGATGTGATAGGGCATGTGGTGGGGTTTTGGTGGCCATTAGTGTAGCCAGTTCTCTTTGTTTTTTAACAATCCACGGAGCGGACCCCGTCAGGATCTCCAGATATGTGGCTCCAAGGGACCACATGTCTGTCTGGAACGAGGCCTCTTCAAACATCAGTATGCATTCAGGGGCCATGTAAAGATATGTTCCACCAGTTGGACCGATAGCCTGGGCAGTGAACTTACTCCCTTGACGAAGCATCACAATGTCTCTTGTGTTTGCCATGCCCCAGTCTGTCAGGACTGCCTTCTTAGATGGGTGGTGAACCTATAAGGTATACATATGAGAACTTTCCAGGTTGTCTGAAATCTCACAAATGTTATCAAAACTGTCATTCCAAAGAGCACAGCTCATAATTGAAAAAAAAACAAAACCAAAAAACCTCAAAGCTTTTAGCACCCAGATCACCCAATCACTGCAGATTTATTCTGAGATTATTTATTATACCCAACATTAAAATGAATACATTGCATAATGATCAAACACGGTTTTATAGTCCTGTGCATTTTTTATCACCATTCCACTTAAGAAAGTGGTACAGAGTAATAGAATAATAGAAACTTTCAGTTTGTAAAGCCTAAACTGATTACAACATGTTTGGGAATTTTGTAGGTGTGCAACAACCAATATATTTTGGGGACTATTAAAGAAACAATGTAAGGCTTCTTATTTTAAAAAAAAAATCCTTTATATGAATATGCCAGTACATTTGAAAAATGAGAAACTGTTGTGTTTAATAGACTGAAGAGAATAAAGTTAAATAAATAATATACTATTTTTATTTTGATCTTCAAAAACAAAGTAAAGAAAAATAAAAATAAACTATGGCTTACCATGACATTTGCTGGCTTTATATCCTGGTGAATGATTCTCTGTGCATGGATGTACTCTACTGCCAAGTCCAGTGATATGAAACTGGCATCATCCCCTTCAAGTTATCAAGACAATATATAATATTAATAAAACAATGAGGAGCCAGGTGTGACATTATAACATGTCTACCACTGGAAATGTATTACTTCAAATTTGATTAGTATTCGATTGCAATTGCAATTTCAATAAATTACAATGGGACCTAAGACCAACAAAGTCAATGTTTGGAAGTGACCATCAAAAAGCCCTGATTGCAGTCCTCTTGCGAAACTGAAAGCAGAGGTGATATGGAATCAGAACGATGCCACCTTGAAACGAAACCGAAAAAAATATTGAAACCGAAAAAAAATATTGTAACTGAAATAAATGTACTGAAAAATCTTGTATTGAAACCGAAAAAAAATTTTGATAGTGAAAAACAATTAATTGAAACTGTAATTTTTTTGTTTTCGCTTACAATTTTTTTTTTCAGTTTCAATCCATTTTTTTTCGGTTTCAAACCATTTTTCGGTTTCAATCCACTTTTCGGTTTCAATCCATTTTTCAGTTTCACTCCGCTGGCACTGTTTTGGCGTCCGGGGGCGCGCTGGGGGGGCGGGGATTCCGACCCGCATGTATTTGCATATATTATAATGCTGACCAATGACTGGAGAAAACACTGACGACGCGGCTGCGGTCACGGACAAACTTGCACGTGTCTGTTCGGGAATGGCAGATGCTGAGAGGTCCAGTGTTTACATTACCGACTATTTCAAAGTGACAGCCTGAGGTAAATTCTTCTTCAGTAAATTGGACTACCGGACAGGAGGACCTGAGACCCCACCGCACTATTTTTGGTAAGTTAAATGTGTTTGTAAACTAATCCGTAATTTAGGTCCTTAGCTAGCTAGCTAGCTAGCTACGGACCTAGCTAGCTAAGATGAGCACTTGGCTGTTGGGGAAACTTGTTTTGTAAAGTTCGTTTAGCTAACCCGTGCAGGTGAATGATTTACCCTGACTAAAGAAATCAAGAGAAACGCACCAGGCTGCTCAGTGACTAACCACGGTTACTGTACTTTTATATGAGTATTATACTGTAAGAGCAACAGGCTGGACTCTGCTTCTGCTCCTGTGCAGAGCTGATTATTAAATATGTGCAAACAGCAGCATGTTTTCTGTCGCTTTCCACATGTGGAACGACATTAACGCCAACTTTTAAAAACCTGGAACTTCAGTAACCCCTCATTAGTCAATAGCTACGAATTAAATAGCAAAGCCCTATACTTATGTACTGAAACCAGCTACTTCCGCTTGTCAGCTTAAGTTAAAATGTTACATTTTTCCTCTGATTATTTTTTTAGCATTTTTTTTTACTCAGCTTGTTACAAATATTCAGGTTAAAAAACTGTCCTAATTATTTTTAATGAATTATGTTCACAAAGTCACATGTGCAGTACTCTGTACAGCTTGCATCCTTTAGGACAAATAATTTGAAACATTAATATTTCTTGTTCAATACTGAGCTGATAACACCTCTGTATGTTGTGACCAGGATGCAGCAGCAGACTGAACCTTGACTGAAACCTGCTCCATCATCTCATCTTTGCAGATGTCCATTTATAAAGCATCAACAACTCAAAGGTAAACATGATATTAGAAAATGTGTTAGTATATAAGGCCTTTAAAACAAATAAAAAATAAACAGCTGTCGGCAGAACTGTAGGACTGGACAACTTCAGATCCCGAGTGTGTGAGGACAGAAGGATCAGCTCTATTTCAGATTTGAGAGATAATCTTTATATTTCAGTTTGTGATGATTCTGTTCTGTTTGTGATTACAGGAGCCGTCCTCAGATTCAGACCTCAGCACCACCCAGTGACAGCAGACAGATCTTATATCTTCGATCTTTGTAGTAACTCCAAAATTAACTGAAGAAAACAGTACAAAGGTTAAAGTACCACATGTGCTGTCAGTGAAAGCTGCAGCTGTTTTATTGATAAATTTAAAGACAAAGTCAAAAGGATTAATCACTCATGTAACTGTGTCACTATACATCAGCATTAACAGTACCTCAGTTTGGTGTTTCAGAAAACTGCTGATCTCAGACCTGCACAACTTCTGTTTTAAACACTGAATGTACTCAGCTACATGAAGGGCACATGATGTTTTCTCTGACACAATTAAATAAAACCTGATTAAAGTCAAAGGTTTTTACTTGTATTTGAACTAAAAACTTGATCAGGAATTCTTTCACTGTTTTTTGACAATAGTGTGTTATTTATCATAAAGTAGTTCAGAGTCATTCATACCAGAGTAACCAGAGAGCACAACATATATTTAACTTTCTACAGGACTTAAAGCTATGATATTATGTAAAAGTCCAGAGCCTCTGAGGATTATCTGAGTACTTCTAACATTACACAAAGCAAAGGTCTCCATCAGTGTTCATGAAATGCTGGGTTTATCCTTCTTGTGAGGGAGCTGCTGGTGAAGATCACGAGCCCTGCTTGATCCCGGCGATGAGTTTCAGTCTTCCTGGTGTTTCTGAAATGATGCCTCTCACTGTGGGGCAACAGAACATCTGGCACAGGACAGCTGTAATGAAAGAAATTGAATTAGTTTTGAAAAAAAAAAAATCTTGGAAATGCCCTATATGTGAGAAGCAGATTTTGTATTTACTTTTCTTTTGCCAATCAAGATAACTAGAAGTATAATTTTCACCATACAATTACTAACCTTGTCATCTCCTGCACTGTCTGTTTTGGGCTCTGGGCTTGTCCTTTCCAGCGCTCATGAGACTGCTTTTGGTGCACTGTGGTATGAGGTGCTAACCTGTTGACAGTGTTGGGAAGGTTAATTTTAAAATGTATTCCACCAAAGATTATAGAAGTAATGTATTCTGAATACTTTACAACTACATGAATGTACTATTGCTGTGTGATTTATTACACTTACTGAAGGCTACTCGCCATACCAATACCAACTAGATGTTAAAATCTTAATATAAATGAGTAACAGTAGGTGGACATTAGGTAAGGCTGCACTTTTTGCAGCGATCTCGTGTAGAAAACTATTCAGTGCATATATAAAACAGGTCAGCGGCTCCGAACCGTAGTAAAGGGACCTCTGGCTAATACATCATGTCGGGCTTGTAGGTGAAAACTAGCTTTACTTTGTTGTCTGGGTCAACTTTGCTAGCGAGAGAGAGAGGCGTTGAAAGGCTGCTTATTGTTTCGGAGGAAAACAGGAACACAGTGTACAGTCCAGTCTTAACAGCTTTCTTACAGCTGGGCTCATCGGGCACTCTTTTTGGCTGCAGTGGTTATTATTATATTTACATGCTTCCAGCTCCCGTTTCTGCTCAGTGACAGCTCATACTTTTCCTTTTTCTCCCTCCCTCGCTCACAGACACATAACGGGTATGGCAGTCCGTTCTCCCTGCAGCACAGACTACACTGCCCATGAGGCTACATTGTTTAGGGCGATGCCTGTAACACTCTGCTATTGCCTTCATATTAAATCATTTTGTTTGGGTTTCCACCGGCGTGGAATTACCAAAAATAGAGAGACCATAGCCTAACATATGAAAAAGGAAAATACCGCCATGTAATCCATTTATTTCAACAAACTAACTGTGTTCTCAATATCACCTATTGAACAGTAATGGATACATTTACTCATATTTTGTATTTTAAATACGTAACGCCGGTGCATGTATTGCGTTACTGCCCAACACTGCCTGTTGATGAGATCTTGTGCCGTTCCTAAAACACCGGCCTCCAACTCCTAAGGAGACACGGGTGTACCTAAATATAGCAAATATTAGCTTCAGGCTAGCTTGCTACGACAAATAGGCTAATACCAGCACTTTACCACAACTTCACCAGATGTAGCTAAAAAAAACTAAACTAATGTCCAGTCCAGTGGGACAGCAAGGAAAGATGACAAAAAATGATTACTTACTTGCGGTTTGGAGGGTCAAGCTGAAATTGAAGCAGCCATTGAAAGAGAGAAAGATGGCAGCTTGGTCAGCACTAGTGGCCTCTATAATGTATGCAAATATATGCGGGCCGGAATCCCCACCCCCCTCCCAGCGCGCACCCGGATGCCAAAACAGTGCCAGCAGATTGAAACTGAAAAATGGTTTGAAACCGAAAAATGGATTGAAACTGAAAAATGGTTTGAAACCGAAAAAAAATGGATTGAAACCGAAAAAAAAAAAATGTAAGCGAAAACAAAAGAATTACAGTTTCAATTAATTGTTTTTCACTATCAATTTTTTTTTTCGGTTTCAATACAAGATTTTTGAGTACATTTATTTCAATGACAATATTTTTTTTCGGTTTCAATATTTTTTTCGGTTTCGTTTCAAGGTGGCATCGTTCTGATCCCATAAGGTGAATGGTGTGTGTGAGCAAGGTGGCCAACAAATCTGACTCAGTTACACCAGTCCTGTCTGGAGGACTGGGCAAAAATTCCTGAAAAATATTGTCAGAATATTGTAGAAGAAAACCTAAAATGTTTTAACTCATCCATGTAAAAAAAAAAAGCAATTCTACCAAAACAGTAAGGAAGCTTATTGTTAAAAAGTTAAGATTATTCTTTTACTAATACTTTACTGGCATTTGGCAATTAAAGATCATTTTGGTAATTCTAAATGGTTGAAAACACGAGAGAAAAAAGTCATCAGTCTTTTTATATGTTGTACACAAAGATGGTTTCAGGTACATATTTAAACAAATGCCAGCAATGAATAGTATTTTTTTTTAATATGAGGGTATTAACATTATTCACATCTACCTAAATGTATTAAACATAAAATTATGAGTATTGGTACCTTCACCAAGCAGCTGTCTGTGTGAAGCACTTTCTGCAGGGTTGCGCCATGAATGTATTCAGCTGCCAACAAAAAGCAGGACTCAGTGCGGGCAATTGCCATGAGTCTGACGATGTTGGGGTGAGACAGTCTCCTAATAAAACAGAAACATCTCCGAATAAAAAACAAAAAAATCACGTTTCACCACTGTCGCTAGCTAGAATGAATTAGCCAAACAAAAATAGTACTGATTTGGTTTCGTACAAAACTAGATTTCCTTCTCTGATATGTAACTTTCACAACTTAACCGCAACTTAATATAACACAACTGTGGCAAAAATATAAACAAAAGTTAAACTTACCTTGTGTCGTTAGGAGCCTGAACCGCGGTAAAACTCCGGTGAGGTCAATGACCTTACGCTATCCCACTGTCACACGTTGATGACGTATTTGGAAATCAATTCGGGTGGGACATGACAACACTGCCACCTGCAGGAAGATTTTCTCTCTGTCTGGTACCTTGTGTTCTGATACCTGACAACTTTTTTTCCTGACAATTTTTTGTCTGATACCTGACAACTTTTTTCTTGAGAACTGAGACCTGACAATTTTTTTGTCTGATACCTGGCAACTTTTTTCTTGAGAACTGAGACCTGACAATTTTTTGTCTGATACCTGACAACTTTTTTCTTGAGAACTGAGACCTGACATTTTTTTGTCTGATACCTGACAACTTTTTTTCCTGACAATTTTTTTGTCTGATACCTGACAACTTTTTTCTTGAGAACTGAGACCTGACAACTTTTTGTCTGATACCTGACAACTTTTTTCTTGAGAACTGAGACCTGACATTTTTTTGTCTGATACCTGACAACTTCTTTCTTGAGACCTGACGATGTCCTAAAATGTACACCGTACAAAATCTCACTGTTACACCAGGGTGTTGCATATAGTGCACACATCACACGTTACTTTGAGTAATTGCTAAATGGTGCATTTGAAGATTTGGAAATATCCCTGAGAAAGAAAATGAATAACCTTTATAACATTTCTGTGGTCTTCCTATTTAGAAAGTGAAGGAAGCACATGCACCAAGAAAAAACAGATTTCAGGGCTCTAGACTAACTTTTTGCCATGGGCGCAAAAAAGTTAGGCGCACTCAAATTTTTCAACCGCATTGCTTAACACCGCAGTTTTACATGTGCACTCTTTTTTGGGGGCGGGGGGAGATATTAATTAATATAGATAATATATAATATAGAAATATTAATTTCTAAATTATTAACTAACAATCTTGTGCTTAAAGTGCTTTGTCAATATTGTAGAAAATGTTAAAGCGTCTGGACTTCTTTAAGTTGCTAGAAGACGTTTCACCTCTCATCCGAGAAGCTTCTTCAGTTCTAAGGTCAAATGGCGGAAAGTAGGGCTGTTCGATATAACGATATATATCGGATGACGATATAAAAACGGCTATCGTTTCATTTTACGCTATGGTTTGTTTTGTGGTGTCGCAAAATAAACTGTTTACGGCAATACTTTTTCATCGTTTTGATGGTCACTGTAGTGGCTATATTAATTTCTTAAAGTTCTCTTTTTCGCTTATATTTAATATAACCACACTACGGACAAGCCTGTTTTTATGGGTTGTCGTTAGCAACAACGACGGTAAAACCATCGCATGTCCGCCTGTTTATTTTCCACATAAACCTTTCACAATAAAGCTCAAGATCCTGTTGAGACTTTTCGAAATAAACAGAATCATGTGAAAAAGTATGCAGAGTGTTTACGGATGAGAAGAAAAAAAGAGCCGCCAAAAATGCTAAAAAATAAACCTTAGACTCAAATGTTGGAACAGGCTTTTCCCCAGAGCACGCCGTATAATAAATAATCACAAAGAAAACGGCGGCCGTTACAACTTATGTCTAAAAATGTGTAGTTTCATGCATCGGTTAAAACACTCGACTCCAGGTACACGACGCCCAGCTGGAAACACTTCACCTACCCGAGATTCACAGAATTTACAGAAAATATTAAATTTTTTGTGATTTATATCATTATCGGACGATACATGTTTTATATCGGGATATGAGATTTTGGTCCTATCGCACAGCCCTAGCGGAGAGTCCCAGATTTAAACCCAGTGGGAGTATCCCTCCCCAAAGTGGGACAAAAGGACCCCCTGATGATCCTCTAATCACATGAGCCAAGGTGTGAAAATGGGTGTGAGTCCCAATCAGCCAGGGTTTTGGGTGAGCTCATTGTGAAACCTGGCCCCACCTCATCATGCGATTTCCTGAGGTCAGATGGCCCAGGATGTGAGTGGGCGTTAAGGCGTCTGGGGAGGGAACTCAAAACTGGATTATAGATGGCAGAGAGTTGGTGTCGTAAACCACCGCCTCTGTTCAAAGATGGTCGCTCACAGTGGACATAAATGGTTTCTTTCACTCCTCTTTCAAACCATCTGTCTTCTCTGTACAAAATGTGAACATTGGCATCCTCGAAAGAGTGTCCTTTATCCTTAAGATGCAGATGGACTGCTGAGTCTTGTCCTGTGGAGGTGGCTCTTCTATGTTGTGCCATGCGCTTGTGAAGTGGCTGTTTGGTCTCTCCAATGTAGAGGTCTGGGCATTCCAGTCTTACTTGTTATCATCTATCGTCCACCTGGGCCTTACACAGAGTTTCTGTCTGATTTCTCAGACTTTATATCTAATTTAGTTCTGAGCTCAGATAAAATAATTATTGTGGGTGATTTTAACATCCATGTTGATGCTAAAAATGACAGCCTCAACATGGCATTTAATCTGTTGTTAGACTCAATTGGTTTCTCTCAAAATGTAAAAGAACCCACCCACCACTTTAATCACACTCTAGATCTTGTTTTAACATATGGCATAGAAACTGAACATTTAACAGTGTTTCCTGAAAACCCTCTCCTGTCTGATCATTTCTTGATAACATTTACATTTACAATAATTGATTACGCAGCAGTGGAGAGTGGACTTTATCAAAGTAGATGTCTTTCTGAAAGCGCTGTAACTAAGTTTAAGAATATAATCCAGCCACTGTTATCATTGTCAATGCCCTGTACCAACACAGAGCAGAGCAGCTATCTGAACGCTACCCCAACAGAGGTCGATTATCTTGTTAATAATTTCACCTCCTCACTACGTACGACTCTGGATACTGTAGCTCCAGTGAAAACTAAGGTCTCTAATCAGAAGTACCTGACCCCGTGGTATAATTCTCAAACACGTACCCTAAAGCAGATGACTCGTAATCTGGAGAGGAAATGGCGTGTCACAAATTTAGAGGATCATCATTTAGCCTGGAGAAATAGTTTGTTGCTTTATAAGAAAGCCCTCCGCAAAGCCAGAACAGCTTACTACTCATCACTGATTGAAGAAAATAAGAACAACCCCAGGTTTCTCTTCAGCACTGTAGCCAGGCTGGCAAAAAGTCAGAGCTCTTTTGAGCCAACCATCCCTTTAACGTTAACTAGTGATGACTTCATGAACTTCTTCACAAATAAAATTTTTATCATTAGAGAAAAAATTACCAATAATCATCCCACAGATGTAATATTATCTACAGCTACTCTTAGTTCCATTGATGTTAAGTTAGACTCTTTTTTTCCAATCGATCTTTCTGAGTTAACTTCAATAATTACTTCCTCCAAACCATCAACGTGTCTTTTAGACCCCATTCCTACAAAACTGCTCAAAGAAGTCCTGCCATTGATTAATTCTTCGATCTTATATATGATCAACCTATCTCTAATAATCGGCTATGTACCACAGGCCTTCAAGGTAGCTGCAGTTAAACCTTTACTCAAAAAGCCATCTCTAGACCCAGCAGTCTTAGCTAATTATAGGCCAATCTCCAACCTTCCTTTCATATCAAAAATCCTTGAAAGAGTAGTTGTCAAACAGCTAACAGATCATCTGCAGAGGAATGGTTTATTTGAAGAGTTTCAGTCAGGTTTCAGAGTTCATCACAGCACAGAAACAGCTTTAGTGAAGGTTACAAATGATCTTCTTATGGCCTCTGACAGTGGACTCATCTCTGTGCTTGTCCTTCTTGACCTTAGTGCAGCATTCGATACTGTTGACCATAATATCCTATTAGAGCGATTAGAACATGCTGTAGGTATTACAGTATTGCACTGCAGTGGTTTGTATCATATCTATCTAATAGACTCCAATTTGTGCATGTAAATGGAGAGTCCTCTTCACACACTGAGGTTAATTATGGAGTTCCACAGGGTTCAGTGCTAGGACCAATTCTGTTTACATTATACATGCTTCCCCTAGGCAGCATCATTAGAAGACATAGCATACATTTTCACTGCTATGCAGATGACACCCAGCTCTATCTGTCCATGAAGCCAGATAACACACACCAATTAGTTAAACTGCAGGAATGTCTTAAAGACATAAAGACTTGGATGGCCACTAACTTTCTGCTTCTTAACTCAGATAAAACTGAGGTCATTGTACTCGGCGCTGAAAAGCTTAGAAATATGGTATCTAACCAGATTCTTACTCTGGATGGCATTACCTTGGCCTCCAGTAACACTGTGAGGAACCTTGGAGTCATTTTTGACCAGGATATGTCCTTCAACGCACATATTAAACAAATATGTAAGACTGCGTTCTTCCATTTGCGCAACATCTCTAAAATTAGAAATATCCTGTCTCAGAGTGACGCTGAAAAACTAGTTCATGCATTTATTACTTCCAGGCTGGACTACTGCAATTCATTATTATCAGGATGTCCAAAAAACTCACTGAAAAGCCTTCAGTTAATCCAAAATGCTGCAGCAAGAGTACTGACAGGGACTAGAAAGAGAGAGCATATTTCTCCTGTTTTGGCTTCCCTTCATTGGCTTCCTGTTAAATCCAGAATTGAATTCAAAATCCTGCTCCTCACATACAAGGTCTTAAATAATCAGGCCCCATCTTATCTTAATGACCTTGTAGTACCATATCACCCTATTAGAGCACTTCGCTCCCGCTCTGCAGGCCTACTTGTTGTTCCTAGAGTATTTAAAAGTAGAATGGGAGGGAGAGCCTTCAGTTTTCAGGCCCCTCTTCTGTGGAACCAGCTTCCAGTTTGGATTCGGGAGACAGACACTATCTCTACTTTTAAGATTAGGCTTAAAACTTTCCTTTTTGCTAAAGCATATAGTTAGGGCTGGACCAGGTGACCCTGAATCCTCCCTTAGTTATGCTGCAATAGATGTAGGCTGCCGGGGGATTCCCATGATGCATTGAGTTTTTCCTTTCCAGTCACCTTTCTCACTCACTATGTGTTAACAGACCTCTCTGTATTGAATCGTATCTGTTATTAATCTCTGTCTCTCTTCCACAGCATGTCTTTTATCCTGTCTTCCTTCTCTCACCCCAACCGGTCGCAGCAGATGGCCGCCCCTCCCTGAGCCTGGTTCTGCCGGAGGTTTCTTCCTGTTAAAAGGGAGTTTTTCCTTCCCACTGTCGCCAAAGTGCTTGCTCATAGGGGGTCATATGATTGTTGGGCTTTTCTCTGTATCTATGAAGCGCCTTGAGGCGACATTTGTTGTGATTTGGCGCTATATAAATAAAATTGAATTGAATTGAATTGAATTGAATTCCTCGCTGCACTGTACAGCATACACCACATTGTTAAGACTGTGTTTTGGAGTTTTGTCTTTCAGGTGAACCAGTTTTTGTCTGAGTGTGTTGCTGGGTCTGAAATGCACCGGGATGTCATGCTTGGAGAAAACTCTCCTGAGTTTTTTCTGATACACCGGCTACATAGGGGATGACAATGTTGTTGTGTCTGTCTTTCTTTTCCTCCCTCGCTGGTGTCTGATCTTCTTTTCTGTGCCTCTTTGCTGACTTTAAGAACGCCCAATTAGGATAACCGCGTGTTTTGAGTGCTTCCTTTACATGTGTGTGTTCCTTCTTTTTTCCTTCAGGCTTAGAGGGAACATGTTCTGCCCGGTGGTGTAGGGTCCTGATTACTCCAAGTTTGTGTTCCAGAGGGTGATGGGAGTCGAAGAGGAGGTACTGGTCTGTGTGTGTGGGCTTCCGGTAAACTTCGATGTTAGGTTGCCATTCTCTTCAATGTGCACAGCGCAGTCCAGGAAAGGCAAACAGTCGTCCTTTGTGTCTCTCTGGTGAACTTGATGTTTTTATCCACAGCATTAATGTGCACAGTGAAAGATTCCACTTCTTGTGTCTTGATTTTGACCCAGGTGTCGTCTACATATCTGTACCAGTGGCTGGGTACTCTTTCTTTGAAAGAGCCAAGAGCCTTCCTTTCCACTTCCTCCATGTAAAGGTTAGCTACAATAGGTGACACGGGGGAGCCCATAGCACAGCCATGTTTTTGTCTGTAGAAGCCTTTGTTGTATTTGAAATATGTTGTGGTAAGGCAGAGGTCTAACAGTGTGCAGATCTGATTGGGTGTGAAGTTGGTCCTGTCTTCTAAGGAGGTGTCTTCTTGTAGTCGTTTTCTGACAGTCTCCACTGCCTCCGTGGTGGGTATGCAAGTCAAGAGAGAGACTACATCAAAGGACACCATGGTTTCATCTGGATCCAGGGTAAGTTTCTGGACCTTGTCGGTGAAGTCGGTGGAGTTCTTGATGTGGTGTGGGGTGTTCCCCACGAGAGGTGCAAGAATGGTAGCAAGGTGTTTTGCAATGTTGTAAGTGGCTGAGTTTATGCTACTGACTATGGGTCTGAGTGGGACCCCTTCCTTGTGGATTTTAGGAAGTCCGTAAATGCAGGGTATGGCATCCCCTGGATAAAGGCGGTGATATGTGAGGCGGTCAATGATTTTGTCCTTTTCAAAGTCTTGAAGGCAAGCTATAACTTTCTTTTTGTAGCTGCTTGTGGGGTCTCGCTTTAAGGCTTTGTAGGTATTGTTGTCACTGAGGAGCGTAGTGATCTTTGTGTGGTAATCTGTAGTGTTTAAGACCACGGTGCACCTTCACTTATCAGCTGGTAAAACAGTGATGTTGTGGTCTCTGCTCAGGGAAGCGACGGCCTTCTTTTCTTGTATTGTGAGGTTGGACGGAGGGACTTTGGCACTGGAGAGGGTGGCTGAGACTTTCATCCTGATTTGCTCTGCTTCTGTCTGTGATAATTTGTTAATCCGTATGGCAGTTTCTGTGGCTGTGATGAGGTCCACTATGGGCAACTGTTGTGGGGAAATGGCAAAATTGAGTCCTTTGGCTAATACTCTCTTTTCACGTTCAGTGAGATTCCGGTCTGAAAAGTTCTTTACCCATTTCTCCTGACTGTCTTCAGGTGTGTTTTCTTCTCTGAGTTGTGTAGGTTCAGAATGAGGAGTGTGTATTTTTGAAAGCAAAGTGTGAAATTTCCTGCGTTGTCTTTCTTTTCCCTTAGAGTGTTGGGCCCGCTGAGCCTTGTCCACAAACTTGTAAACCTCTTCTAAGATTGGAGAGGGTAGAAGGGTTTCCAGTTCCTGCAGAGTCTTGCTGATCTTGATCTGGAGGGCATCTATAGTGAAATGGGCCTGTCTTATCCTTTCACTTAAAAGGTGATTTTGCGCTCTCTGTAGAATCAAGTCTGCTCTGTATCCCCTGACAGTGGATCCAAGGCGCAAGCTCTTAGGAACAACTATGCTTTGTCTGCATCTTAGGTTGAAACGGAGATGGTTCCTATAATCCGCTAGTTTCCTTGATTCCCTTTCATTCTCCAGCACCAGTTAAAGGGTGTTCCTCCCAAAATGTATGGCAATATGTCTGTGAAGGTTCTCAGTCATCCAGGTCATCGTAGTCAAAGGATCTTGCAAAGAAAAGCATCTGGACTTCTTTAAGTTGCTAGAAGACACCTTAGAACTACTACTATTAACTATTAACTGCTTCCTTGGCTGCTATTATTTGCTAGATAATGATGAGCACTGACAGGTATCTTTGTAAGGTCCACCTGTCCACCTGCTCTTTCATTCTAATCAGCCAATCAAATGACAGCAACTCTGTTTATTCAAGTGAGCTTTAGTTTTAGAAAATGTGTTGTTAACACCAGTGGTCAGAGAAGAATGGTACACTACTGGAAGCTGATAGGAAGCCGACGGTAAATCAAATAACCCCTCATTGCAATCAATGTATGCAGAACAGCATCTTTACAGAAACAGAAGACCACACCAGGTGCCAAACCTGTCAGTTAAGAACAGGAAACTGAGACTACTGTTCAAATGGGCTCACCAAAACTGGACAATAGAAGACTGGAAAATGTTGCCTGGCCTCATGAGTCACAACTTCTGCTGCTGTATTCACTTGGCAGAGTCGAAATCTGGTGTAACAACATGAATGCATTGATTACTCCTGCCTCGATGAAGACTGGGAGAGGATCATTCTCACCTACCTCCGACCCCTGCAGTTTGCTTACCATCCTGATTTTGGGGTGGATGATGCAGTCATCTGCCTCCTGCACAGATCACTTTCACACCTGAAGAGTACTGGAAGCAGTGTGAGAGTCATGTTTTTTCTAATTTTCCACTGCGTTCAATACAATCAAACCAGCGCTGAGGGAGAAGCTGGGAGGAGCAGGAGTCGAACATTACCCAATTTCAGGGACAGTCGACCATGTAAGGTTTCAGTGCTGTATGTCTGAGGTGGTGGTTTATAGCACATGGGCCTCTCATAAATAAAACTGAGTTAAATTGAAAATGAGGCTTTGTGTGGAGGATTTGCTTATTCAAGCAAGAAAAAAAAACTTTGTACAAATGGGGGAAAAAACATCACTGTTTCAAAGCTAAACTGAGCTTCCTGCAGTCCAGACCTTTAATCTGTTGTTGAAGTATAATAAATGATGAAATCCACAAAGGAGGCCCAACACTGCTGAAATCCTATATCGAGCAAGGGAAACATTTGGACTTTAAAACTGCAACAACTGGTGCCTTCAGTTACTAGACACTTTAAAGGAAAGGCTGTATAACACTGAGGTAAACATGGCTCCTATTTCAATTTGTTGGTGACTTTCAACACTGAGCATATAGCAATTGTTTTTAAACATAACAATACAAACTTGTATGTTGTCTGTATGCTATTTCAATTTTTTTTATTGCATTCTGGTTTTGTGTATATTCTACTCAGCGTCCCAATTGTTTCTGTAAACCATAAACATTTTTCTATACATAAAAGATTTGCTGGTTTAGTCTTTGCCCCACCTGAGTGTGAGCCCAGTTGACACCAGCTCAGCCTTCAATGAGAAGCATACTGTACCAAACAAATTCATAGCCCAGCACAAGAGGTCAAAGTACCAGAGAAATAAAAAAAACCTCTCAAGCTCAGTTTGTTAGAAAAACATAGTCAAGCCATCCTTAAATACAGCTGCTTTATTTTCCCCACATGCAAGTTGTGGTTTTAATCATTCTCACCTATAATAATTCTTGAGTATTTTTCTCTGTTGCATCAGTCTCTGTTAAAGGTCTGTGACAAAGTGGGTGAGAAGACCATTTGTCCATATTCTTAGTTAACATTCTTGTTTTGATTTAACCATATTTCACATGTAATCTGCAATAGGCAAACATCTACTATCCCGGGTTTGTTTATGTTTTGCACTTTTACAGATTATATAATATAACATCTTGGTTTAAAACAATCCCTACAAGTTTGTTAAGTTAACATGTTATTTATTTCAACTGTTAATTTGCATTGTTTAGAACTTACCTTACCTACCTGTCTTCCAGAAACAAAAGGAGGAAATGTAGTTTTACTTCCTGCTTTATAGCTTCTGGGTTCATCTGAGGTCACAGGAAGAGACCAAGTGCAGAATGGGAAGAAATCTTATAATTTAATAAAGTTGACTTTAGAGGGTTTATGAAGAAGTAGATTTATTGTTATAATATGTATTGATTACACCAGAGTTCATGTTGCCAGTAAAGAGGAGTAGTAGAGACTTGAATATAATCATGTTCATCGTATCTACCTACTGATTGGAATAGTCCAGAGGAGAAATTGTTTGATTAAGTGGACTATTTAAGCAGAAGAACTGAGGTGTTTCAAAAAAGGTTTCGGGTCAGTGTAGCTGTGTGCAGTTTGACCTTAATTTCTGTTGATTTAAGTTCAGTTATGTTTATTTGAACTGAGTTAATTATAGAGTTGAGTTTCTTATTTGTTTCTTTGTAAATATTGTTTCGGTCACAAAATGGTGAATAAATCACTTGCTACACTGGACAGCATCAGTCTCCTGCACTTCTTTGACCGCATAAGTCGAGTCTTACCACATTTGGTGGCAGCAGCAGTGGGATTCCAGGCCAATTAAGGAGTGGAGAAGATGTCTACCCGAGCAAAGAGGGGACTTGTTCCAGAATGTGAAGCAGATGATTTACAAGATGGCAGTGACCAACAAGGGGCAATAAGTGGCCATATTGCTGGACAAGAGAATGTGGCTGAATTGTCCAAACTTTTGCAAAATCTGATGCAACAGCAGGCTGAACGCGACTCTAAACTGGAGCAAGAGCACAAGCGCCAGGAGGATAGATGGAGGCAAATCCGGCATCAGTTTGCCCAGCTTCAACAGCAGGTGCAGCATGGCAATCTAGAGCATCAGTTACTTGAAGTACAAGCATCAACATCGGCTTCTTCGAGGGCACCTACTCCAGAACCACCTGTCAGCACACAAGAATCAAATAGGCTTGACTTGGAACCGGTACATCAACGCAGTGAGGCACAGCTTTCAACATTGGTGAGACATTCAGGCTGGAAGGGGCCAAAAATGCAACCTTACAATGAAGGTGAGGACATTGAACATTATTTAATCACCTTTGAAAGAATTGCTCATGCTTGCCAGTGGCCGCGAGATGAGTGGGCTCTTCACCTAGCACCACTGCTAGCTGGTAAAGCACGTTCCGCCTATGTAGCCATGGATATTGATGACACTATGGATTATGCAAAAGTAAAGTATGCTGTCTTGCAGAAGTATGAAATAAGTGTTGACACCTATCGAATGAGGTTTCGTTCTAGTACCTTTGGAGCAGAGGAAACACCAAGGGAGCTGCAGGTCCGCCTAAAGGAGTTGTACATCAAGTGGATGAATCCTGAAACAAAGACAAAGGATCAAATCGGAGACGCCATCATCATGGAACAGTTTCTCAAGGTTCTGAATCCTGATCTTCGGACGTGGGTTAAGGAACGTAACCCAAAGGCTTCCAAGGAAGCAGCAGAACTGGTTGAAGCTTTCTTAGCAGCTCGTCGACCATCAAAAGTTTTCACACCAGTTAAGTCAAATTCCAACATGCCATTGAACATGTTAGGTGGTGGCCCTGACTTGAAAGTTAAGCACACAAGACAGAACTGGTATAACTCAGATCCTGCCAGATCTGAGACAAAAAATAGAACCAATAAAGCATGTCATTTGTGTGGTCAAATAGGTCATCTTAAAGCTCAGTGTACAAAGATGTCTGTTAGTAAAAATTACATGTGTTCTGCTAGACAAACTAAAGTCAGTGAGAATCACAAAAATGAAATTGAATGTCAGCAACGTGAGCCATCAATTGGGGTATTTGTTGAAGACAAACCCTGTGTAGCTCTGTTAGATTCAGGAAGTAATCGCTCTCTGGTTAGACAAGACAGTCTTCCTAGGGATGTGATCTTTTCAGGAGCAACAGTGGATGTGTGCTGTATTCATGGTGATAAGGTATCATACCCAGTTGCTGAAGTTGCAATTGAAGTAGAAGGCCAGTGTTACACTCTTTCAGTGGGAGTGCTGCAAACTTTGCCTTATCAAGTGGTGTTGGGCCGTGATCTCCCAATACTCACAGAGCTAATAGCCAAGTATTCCTGTCAGACTGAAACCATTGAAAGTTTGTTAGCAGTCACAAGGTCAAAAGCTAAGGAGCAACAGGTTAATGCTTCGGGTTGGGATGACTTGCCTTTCGCAAATGAGGATGCACCATTGGACGAGTCTAGCACTCGTTCTAAACCAAAAAAGAGCAAGAGACAGAGAAGACATGAAAAGGTGAAGGGAACAAGAGTAGCTGAACACATTTTAGATCCTTTAAAGACTGAGTCTCTCCCCAGCGCTAGTCAGGTTGCTAGGCTTCAGAAAGAGGATCTAACACTTAAACCATTGTTCTCTAAATGTGTTCCAGAGGCAACTACAGTTGAGGGAAGGCAGGAAGTGTTTGTGGTTAAGGGAGATTTGTTGCATCGCCGTAGCAAGATTGGTGACCAGTTGGTGATCCCCCAGAGTTTGAGATCTACCATTTTGAAAATGAGTCATTCCATTCCCTGGGCAGGACATTTGGGACAATCTAAAACATTTTCTAGAATGATTCCCAGATTTTACTGGCCCCAACAGTTCAGTGATACGGTACAATACTGTAAAGCTTGCCCACAGTGCCAGTTAACAGCTCCAGGCAGGAAAGCAGATAGAGCTCCACTTATCAGTATGCCCATCATTGATACACCCTTTTCACGCATTGCCATGGACATTGTTGGCCCACTAGAACAGAGTAAAGCAGGTCATAAGTACATACTTGTAGTTTGTGACTATGCCACAAAATATCCTGAAGCCTTCCCCCTGAAGAAAATAAAGGCTCGTCAGATTGTTAACTGCCTGATTCAGTTGTTTTCCAGAGTAGGTATCCCAAAAGAAATCATCACAGATCAGGGGACCAATTTCACTTCTAAGATGCTCAAAGAAGTATACAGTTTGTTAGGGATCCAGGGTGTCAAGACCAGTCCCTATCACCCACAGACCGATGGCCTTGTGGAGCGATTTAACAAGACCTTAAAATCAATGCTCAGGAAATTTGTGAATGAAACAGGGTCAGATTGGGACCAATGGCTCCCATTTTTGTTATTTGCCTACCGAGAGGTTCCACAAAGTTCTACTGGGTTTTCACCATTCCAGCTACTTTATGGGCATCCTGTCAGAGGTCCAATGGATGTTCTGAAAGAAGCTTGGGAGGGTTCGATGTCAGAGCAGAGGTTTAGTGAACTCTCATATGTCCTCAAAATGAGGGACAAGCTCGAACATTTCCAAGAGCTTGCTAATAACAATCTGGCCCATGTGCAACAGCAGCTGAAACAAAGATATGATAAAGTGTCAAGAAGAAGAGTCTTCCGTGAGGGACAGAAAGTTCTTCTACTGTTGCCAACTTCTGAGAGCAGTCTTCTTGCAAAGTGGCAGGGGCCATATGAAATCACAAAGAAGACAGGCCCAGTCACATATGAGCTTCATTTACCAGACCGTCGAAAGAATCATCAAGTGTTCCACGTCAATCTTTTGAAAGAGTGGACTGACCAGCCACGGGACTCAACATCCATGTGGGCATGTACAGTTGTGGATGAGGAAGAACCTCAGGAGCAGTACTTCCCTTCTTCAGCTGTCAAAATTGTGTTTCCAGACTTAGACCATTTGCCTTTGGAAAGACGTCAGGAGGTGCAATCACTTATGACTAAAGAACTCTTCAGTCTAAAGCCAGGTCGTACACACCTCAGTGAACACAAAATCACTTTGCATTCTCCAGACCAACGGCCAATTAGAGATACCACTTGCCGTATCCCAGCTAAGCTATTGCCTGAGTTGAAAAGTGAGCTGGAGGAGATGCTGGCTGCAGGAATCATTGAGCCATCACACAGTGAGTGGTGTAGCCCTGTTGTGCTTGTACCAAAGAAAGATGATCCTAAGCTTAGATTCTGTGTAAACTTTTCTAAGTTAAATTCTGTGTCTGCTTTTGATCCTTATCCAATGCCGAGGGTTGATGAACTAATTGATCGTTTGGGAAATGCTAAATTTCTGACTACCCTTGACCTCTGTAAAGGTTACTGGCAGGTTCCCTTGACAGACTCATCTAAGGACTTAACAACATTCAGAGTGCCAAGTGGACTGTTTAGATTCACAGTGATGCCCTTTGGTTTGCATGGAGCACCAGCTACATTCCAAAGGTTGGTGGATCGAGTGTTGAAGGGTGCAGAACAATATGCAGCTGCATACATTGATGACATTGTTGTTTATAGTGGTACATGGGAAGATCATCTGAAACATCTTGTTGATGTGTTTCGACGTATCACAAATGCTGGACTTGTCATAAATGCCAAGAAATGTCACATTGCCAAGCCCGAGGTGCAGTACCTGGGTTATGTAATAGGGGGTGGAGGCATTCGCCCTCAGGTTGGAAAAGTGGATGCAGTTGCTGCAGCACTCTTGCCAAACACAAAGAAAAGGTTGAGATCATTTTTGGGATTAGTGGGTTGGTACCGTCGACTAATTCCAAATTTTTCATCAAGAGCAGCTTTATTGACTGACATGACAAGAAAATCTAGTCCTACAAAGGTCAGGTGGACGAAAGATGCTGAGAATGCATTTAATGATTTGAAAGACTGTTTGTGTCAGAAACCTGTTTTGCAGTGTCCAGATTTTAACCTTCCCTTCACAGTACAAACAGATGCCTCTGAGGTGGGTCTGGGAGCTGTTTTACTGCAAGGAGAGGAAGGGCAGCAGTTGCCTGTTCAGTACATCAGTCGAAAACTTTTTCCAAGGGAAGTGAGGTATTCGACCATTGAAAAGGAGGCATTGGCAATTAAATGGGCTCTAGACACCTTACGATATTATCTCGTTGGGAAAGAGTTTGTTCTTGAGACTGATCATCGTGCTTTGCAATGGATTCATAATATGAAAGACACTAATGCCAGGATAACAAGATGGTATTTATCTCTCCAGCCTTTTCGTTTCCAGGTCCAGTATAGACCCGGACATAAGAATGTCATTGCTGATTTCCTGTCCCGTGACTCAGAGGAGTAACGGTCTTAAGGGGGGGGGAGTGTGACAAAGTGGGTGAGAAGACCATTTGTCCATATTCTTAGTTAACATTCTTGTTTTGATTTAACCATATTTCACATGTAATCTGCAATAGGCAAACATCTAGTGATGTGACGTTCTGTATCGAGGCTTCGAAGCTTGTGTCGAGTAATGGAGGGGGCGTTTCCGCGATGCGCGTATCGAGGCTTGCTTCATTTATGGGAGGAGCTGAAAATGATGACGTCCGAAGCCTCGCTGCCCGGCTGTACCACGTGACTGGTTCATGAAGTGGTTCGAACTTTGCCGCGAGCTATGACAGCGATACAAACCCCTCAGACTTCCTTCAAAAATGTAGGTGTTTGATGGAGAGTTGCAGTTAGTGAGAGTTTGGAGACAGTTTGGAGGTTTAGGAGAGTGAGGAGAGAATATCAGGAGAGAATGGAGCCAGCTAAGAAGAGGAGGATGTCCTCCCCTGTGTGGGAACATTTTGATTTTATTCCTCCCAACAAGGTATGTAAATTTCTACAGAAGATGTATTTTCATAATAGTGATGGTGCAATATAATTTATGTTAAGCTGTCTTTACTTTTGTACAAGGTGAAGTGTTTGCTATGTGCCAGGGAGCTGGGATATAACAACAACACCTCATCCATGCTTAGGCACTACACAGCTTTGCATGAGAATAGGGGAACACCGATTGTGGAGCAAGACCAGGTGAACCATCAAATGCCATGATAATATAGCATGCAGTAATGTAACTAAATGATATAACAATATTATACAGCTGTAATAAGTTACGTGTGTGATCTTTATATTTGTGCTTTGTTTTTATTGTCTTTCCTCAGGAGAACAATCTCAAATAGATGAAGACCTGGTTAGCATGGTGATCGAGGACTCCCAGCCATTTAGCATTGTGAAGGACAAAGGATTTAAAAGATTTGTTAAATCATTCAATCCTAGCTATGTTCTCCCCACTAAAAGGTCATAAAAGCAGTGAAAATTTAGTTTTTACAAAATAAAATGTGAACAGGCAGGACTGAGGCCTCAGTGTGTAGCTGTCCATACCTCAACGTTACAAAAGCACAACCACTGTCCACACCCCAACCTCACCTCACAGTAAATGATCATTTCCATTTTAAGCATTTCCAAATGATCATTTTCCATACTACAATATATACACAAAGTATATATACAAAGTATACTGCCATCAGTACAATATAGATGTTTTACACACTCCTTTTGTTGTTGACATTTACAGGCTGTGTGCAAAAGGCCACACCCTTCAAATTCATGCCATCTAATATTTTTACGTCCAGTAGGTGTCCTACTAGAGCAAATGAAGCTTCAAGAAGCTTTGCGCTGGGGTGAACCAATTGGATGAAAAGCTTCAGTGCTTCATGAAGCTTCATCTGCCCATCACTACAAACATCTACTATCCCGGGTTTGTTTATGTTTTGCACTTTTACAGATTATATAATATAACATCTTGGTTTAAATCAATCCCTACAAGTTTGTTAAGTTAACATGTTATTTATTTCAACTGTTAATTTGCATTGTTTAGAACTTACCTTACCTACCTGTCTTCCAGAAACAAAAGGAGGAAATGTAGTTTTACTTCCTGCTTTATAGCTTCTGGGTTCATCTGAGGTCACAGGAAGAGACCAAGTGCAGAATGGGAAGAACTCTTATAATTTAATAAAGTTGACTTTAGAGGGTTTATGAAGAAGTAGATTTATTGTTATAATATGTATTGATTACACCAGAGTTCATGTTGCCAGTAAAGAGGAGTAGTAGAGACTTGAATATAATCATGTTCATCGTATCTACCTACTGATTGGAATAGTCCAGAGGAGAAATTGTTTGATTAAGTAGACTATTTAAGCAGAAGAACTGAGGTGTTTCAAAAAAGGTTTCGGGTCAGTGTAGCTGTGTGCAGTTTGACCTTAATTTCTGTTGATTTAAGTTCAGTTATGTTTATTTGAACTGAGTTAATTATAGAGTTGAGTTTCTTATTTGTTTCTTTGTAAATATTGTTTCGGTCACAAAATGGTGAATAAATCACTTGCTACACTGGACAGCATCAGTCTCCTGCACTTCTTTGACCGCATAAGTCGAGTCTTACCACAAGGTCCATAAAAATTCAACAAATATGCTGCGAACTTACAGTACACCTGTTCTACCTTGTTCCTTGAAGCAATCGCACATCTACACCACCAATTACATTAAAATAATATAAGCATATACATGAAAATAACTTTAATTTTTATTTAGTTTTGCATTCTGTCTGGTATTGATATGCTCAATGCAATTTTTACCAAGAAGTTTCACATTTTAAGTTTTCATTATAAGTAGTAATAATTTGGCATTTAGCTAAGGTCAGTGTTTTTACTCGTTATATGAGGCAATACCTGGATCCTACAGAGATTGCACAGATAATCCAGCTGCTCCAAGATGGCACATCGATATGTGCCACTGCAAGAAGGTTTGCATGGAGCCAATTACATGGAAAATCTTGGAATAATCATCTGGTAACACTCTGGGGCCACATTTCAACCACAATGAACATTGAAGAAGGACTCCTCCGCAGCTGCCTTGCTTCCTGCATCCACTAAATGGATGCAGGAAGCAAGGAAACAGGTGTGGGAGGAGAAGGGCATAAAGCAGAGCGACGGAGCTAACTGGGAGACTATTCCGAACAACCTGTAACCTATTTTTCACCGTTCCCGCCAACTGCTCAGACTAACTAACAAAACTGACGGGTTAAACGTTTTTTACAAAGGAGATTATCAGGTGATTCTGATGCTGAGCGAGAACATTCACATTTCAATTTATTATTATTACTGGTATTGTTATTGGTTTTGCATTTGGCTAAGGTCAGTGTTTCCACTGGTTATATGAGGCAATACCTGGACCCTTCAGAGGTTGCACAGCTAGTCCAGCTCCTCTAGGATGGCACATCAATACGAGCCATCGCAAGAAGGTATGCTCTGTCTCCTAGCACAGACTCAGGAGGATGGAGCAGACACTAGGGGACACACAGTTACTCTAGGTGAGCTGGACAGGGCCATAGAAGGTCCTTAACCGATCAGTAGGATCGATATCTCCTCCCTTATGCAAGGAGGAAGAAAATGAGAGCTGCCAGCAGGCCACTGGTGTGAATGTGTCTGACCAATCAATCAGAAACAGACTTCATGAGGGTGGCCTGAGGGCCCAATCTCCTCTAGCAGGCCGTGCTCGCTGCCTGGCACTATGGAGCCTGATCGGCATTTACTCATGCACTATAATGTCCTTAAAATAGAGAAAGTAGAAATGTTTTGGGGCCATTTATTCAGAAAGCAAATGAATATTTTCATTTTTATGTCAGTTCAGTGAAGCTAAATCTAAATTGCTTTGAAGAGAGATGACAGATGACGGCCACTCATATTTTTTTTAGCATGTTTAATTTTAGTGGTAATGCCCTTGACAGACATGGCTTCTTCATCAACACTTAGTGACATTTATGACCACGTCAGTCTTCCTTTAATAGATCCACACTAGTTTGGACCATGTCCAAAATGGTCTTCCTTCCACTGTCAGTGAAAAGTTTCTCCGATAGGTTGAGATCATCAGGCATTATGTTGCTCAAGGACAGATCAATAGTCTTTGTTCCTGGGGCGAGTGCTGGATCTGGGCAAAACCCTGCAAGAAGACATTTGTAAATAAAGTTCATTCATGTGAGAATCTTAATCTATGAACTTATCTAACATGGCGGTTACAAAAATATAAAGAGTACAGTGGCTTGCAAAAGTATTTGGCCCCCTTGAACTTTCCCACATTTTGTCACATTACAGCCACAAACATGAATCAGTTTTACTGGAATTCCACATGAAAGACAAAGTGTTGTACATGTGAGGAGTGGAACGAAAATCATACATGATTCCAAACATTTTTTACAAATAAATAACTGAAAAGTGGATTTCAGTCTCTAGATGTGCAAAGCTGGTAGAGACATACCCTAAAAGACTGGCAGCTGTAATTGGAGCAAAAGGTGGTTCCACAAAGTATTGACTCAGGGGGCTGAATAATTACGCACACCCCACTTTGCAGTTATTTATTTGTAAAAAATGTTTGGAATCATGTATGATTTTCGTTCCACTTCTCACGTGTACACAACTTTGTGTTGGTCTTTCACGTGGAATTCCAATAAAATTGATTCATGTTTGTGGCTGTAATGTGACAAAATGTGGAAAAGTTCAAGGGGGCCAAATACTTTTGCAAGCCACTGTATAAAGATAATATTAGACTGAAGAAGTAATATTCAGTTCAACTGCAGTTTCTAAGCTTTCATATTATGTAAAGGTTCATACCCTTTTCTGAATCCAAGATAGCAGGGGATTCTAGGTTCAGACACTCTGCCTGCTTTGTAAACTCTTCCAGCTCAGCAGCAGACACTTTAACTCTCCTACCTGAGAGACAGAAACAGTGTTAGCACGGGGCCTACACAGTGACACCAAGTAAATAAAAAAATTAAAACACAAAGAAACAACTGCTGTTGCTATTTCAGGACCACTTGCTGTAATTGAAGCAACCATGATATTGAAGGAGAATTTGTGGGGGCGACCGTGGCTCAGGGGGTTGGGAAGCGTATCTGTAACCGGAAGGTTGCCGGTTCGATCCCCAGGCTCTCTGTCCTGGTCGTTGTGTCCTTAGGCAAGACTTTACCCTACCACCTACTGGTGTTGGCCAGAGGGGCTGATGGCGTGATATGGCAGCCTCGCTTCTGTCAGTCTGCCCCAGGGCAGCTGTGGCTACAATTTTACAACCGTAGCTTGTGTGTGAATGCGAGAGTGAATGAATAATGGCATTGTAAAGCGCTTTGGGTGCCTTGAAAAGTGCTATATAAATCCAATCCATCATGAGCACATGAGCAAGGCCACGTCTGAATGGCTTTTAAAATCCGTTCATGCTTGAAAATCCAATCCAGTGCGGCTGAATTGAAGGGATTCTACATAATAGAGTGGGAAGAAAAGACTCACTGCCAATCACTGCAAATGCTTGATTTCAGTTCTTGCTAACCAGTTGTTAGATTTAGAGACAATTACAGTTTCACACAGTAAATGAAATATTTCTTTAAGAACTGTGTTTTGTATTTGTTTGGGTTATCTTTGTCAAATATACAAATTTATTTGACGATCTGAAACATGTAAGTGTGACTAGTACACAAAATAGAGAGAAATCAGGAAGAGGGCAAATACATTCACATCACTGCACTTTATTCTTGATGCTTTATTCTTTTTAAATTTGTTTTCTGAAAAAATGCCTTTAATGGGCAACTATTATTTGTAACTGGTATTTCAAAGGGCAGTGTTTGGATTTGATTCATTAATGCAGGGGAAACCACTGTTCAATGATTAATCACTGTTTTAACTTGGAAATTAGTCACCAGCATTTCTTTCAGCTATGATAAATTAAATGCATGAAGCTGGACCATGAAAAATACTTAAGTACTTTGACATTACATTATTTAGGTGTGTCATTGTTCTTACTCAGGAGATGGAGAGCTTTGACTGCGGTTCTTCCAATGGTGTTATTTGAGTAGATAACAAGGCAGTCAGGGCAGCCAGTATTCAGCAGGACAGCAGAATATTGGTAATTGTGCACTGTGGACAGATGACAGATGATGGCCATACTTCATATTCTTTTAGCATTGGTAAGGGTGCAGTGTGCAAATACACACCAATCGATATATACTAAAAGTGTTGTGGCAATGCTAGGCACAAAGTCTATTAGTTCCCTCACTAATACTCACCCAAACTGTTGTTAACCAAAGTCATGTTGGTTTTCAGTGTGAAGCACATGCCCATCCTTTTAAAAGATAAAATTAAAGAGATTTCTAAATTCACATTACTCGAAAACAGTATCAGTTCAGGCAAGGCTTTATCATTTTTATTACATTTTATGAATGTAGAGATTATTGAACGTATTAGCCTCATTGGCAGCAGTGATGTTCATCCAGGCGGTCTCCACAAGCTTCTTCGTCAGCATTTTGGATCCAGGTATGCCTGTGCTCTCTGCTATTTGTGTCCATTTTCCCACCAGCTGAAACAGATGGTGTATAATATACAGGGGTAAAATAAGTATTGAAAACATCACCAAATTTCTCAGTACATACATTTCTAAAGGTGCTATTGACGTAAAATTCTATCCAGATGTTGGTAACAATCCAGCCAGTCCACACATGCAAAGAAAACAACCATAGATGGGGCGATCGTGGCTCAAGAGTTGGGAGTTCGCCTTATAATCGGAAGGTTGCTGGTTTGAGCCCCGGCTTGGACAGTCTCGGTCGTTGTGTCCTTGGACAAGACACTTCACCTGTTGCCTACTGGTGGTGGTCAGAGGGCCTGGTGGCACCAGTGTCCGGCAGCCTCGCCTCTGTCAGTGCACCCCAGGGTGGCTGTGGCTACAATGTAGCTTGCCATCACCAGTGTGTGAATGGGTGGATGACTGGATATGTAAAGTGCTTTGGGGTCCTTACGGACTAGTAAAGCGCTATATAAACACAGGCCATTTACCATAATGAGAAATGAAAGAAGGAAAAAGTATTGAACACGTTTACTGAAATTGTATTTAATACTTCATGTAAAAGCTTTTGTTGGTAATGACAACTTCAAGACGCCTCCTAGCCGCAGGCATCGATCAGGTGTGATTTTGGTTCATTCTTCTACACAAACAGTCTTCAAATTCTGTGTTTGGATCATCGTCTTGCTGAAAGGTCCGTCAGCGTTTCATCTTCAACATCCTGGTAGATGGCAGCAGAACATTTTTCCATTCATCTTCCTCCATTTATATGAAACATTCCAGTGCCACATGACGAAAAACAGCCCCATACAACTCCAAACTTCACTTTTGGTATAATGTTTTTGGGGTGAGGCCTTTTGACCTCCAGACATGGCGTGTATTAAGGCATCAATTCAGTTTTGGTCTCAACTAACCAGAGTATATTTTTCCCAGTATTTCACAGGCTTGTCTAAATGTTGTTCAGCAAACCTTAAACGTGCTTTAGCAGGTTTTTTTCTTCAGCAATGGAGTCTTGCATGGTGAGCGTGCATACAGGCCATGGCAGTTGAAAGGATTTCAAGTCTTTTTGTAGCTCTTTGCAAGTGCTCCTTGGCTCTTGGACAACTCTTCTGATAATTCTTTTCACTCCCCTGTCTGAAAACTGGCGGGGAGCAGCTGGTTCTGGACGCTTTATGGTGAAATTATGTTCTCTCCTGCCCCAACAGTGCTCACTGGAACCTTCAGTAATTTAGAAATTCTTCTGTAACCAATGCCATCAATTTGTTTTGCAACAATAAGATTATGAAGGTCATGATATGTTTCTTGTGTGACACCTTCTTCTTCTTCTTCTTCTTCTTGTAAGTATTATTGGCAGTTGGCAAACAACTGCATGGTGCATTTCTGCCACCACTGGTATGGAGTGTGGACAGGATTAAAATAAATAAATAAAATAAAATTTAAAAAATATTTTTTTTAAAACAACCTACTTCATATCCTTCCAAACAATCTTCCTTCTCTCAAAAACTGAAACAAAGTCTGATAACTTTTATTCCCCGACTCCTTTTGTAATAACTTAATAAGATCCAATTTCATGTTAATGTTACTGAGACTTCAAACCAGTTGTGTCCTCTCAACCTTGTACTTCCGACACTGCAAAATAACATGCTCCAAAGTTTCCTCCTCTCCACAACAATCACATTTCCCTTCCCTATCAAGAATAGTATAGAATTCAATCCTGTATGTCCAAATCTCAGTCTTGATACCACCACCTCCTCTCGCCTACTCCTTCCGGTGGCTCTCCTTACTCCCACCCACCTTTGAATTTTATATAACCACCTTCCCCACCTTTCTTCTTCCCACTGTTTCTGCCATCTACCCCTCATTTCTAGCTTAATAATACTCTTAACTTCCACCTGACCAAAACTCACTGCCAGATCAACTATCCTATGATTAGTGGCTTCTTTTGCTAACTTATCCTCTGCTTCATTCCCCCTTACCCTATAGTGAGCTGGGACCCATACAAACACTACTGACAGACCCATCATATGTATTCTGAAAAGAGTTTGCTGAATCTCTATTAAAATATCTGATCTACCTTCCGAATGACCTTTCTGTAGACTGACCAAGGCTGCTCTTGTCTCTGAACAAATAATTGCTTTCAACGGCCTCAACTCTTCCACCCATTGAACCACTAATAGAATTGCTATCATTTCTCCTGTAAACACAGACAATCCATCATTAATCCTCTTCCTAATTTCTACCATAAAGTCCGGAATTACTACTGCTACCCCCACATGACTTAGCTGGATTCTTTGAAGCATCTGTATATACTTGCACATACCCACAATACTGTTCAGTGTAACCCTGAACTGAATTTGAGTGTAGACCCCTGCCCTATCCTGACTCTTCTGGTGCAATAAAGCAAAATCTACAGTTGCTTCAGGAAGTATCCGTGGAGGGATTGCAGGCCACGGCACTCGCTGGCATATGTCTAACTGATCTAATTTAAGTTCTCTAGCTCTTCCCCCACCACCCATCCAAAGCTCTTTAACTTCCTCCTGCCTTTCTCCCAGCAAGGTTTAAGTACTTCTAGTGTAGGGTGATCCTTCCCCTGACCCTGTAAGTTTGCCCAATAAGTCAATCTAAGCTGTTCCCTCCTCAGCCCTAGTGTCATTTTCTCCATCTCCACCTGCAAGGTTACAGTAGGAGTTTGTGTGACACCTTGGTAATGAGACATCTTTTTATAGGCCATCAGTTAGAATAGAACCAACTGATATTAATTTGCACCAGGGTTCAGGATTGTTTTGTAATTGCTGATAGATTTCAGCTGGTGTCATGACGTTCCATGCCTTTTTGCAACTTCCTTTCTTCATGTGTTCAATAGTTTTCCTTGTGTCATCTTATTATTACACATAGCTTAATTTATGGACATTGCTGGTTTTACTTCTTTGTATGTGTGGACTGGATGGGTGGTTACCCACATGTGGTGTAAATTTCATGTAAATTTGGTGACATGTTCAAAACTTATTTTACTCAGCGTAAAGTGATAAGTGAACGGTGAGATAAGAGAGAGTCTGACCTGATTTCCGTGGATTTCACGAGGCTGGATTAGATTCTCACAGCTTGTCACAGGAGCTGAGTGTCCAAGAGACAGAAGACCGAGCACAGTTACAGCAACGTGAACAAACTCCATCATGGCTCATCTGCTGATAGTGTGGCTTCAGACTTTGAAGTGTGTTCTAGACATACGAGACTCAGCCCAGTTTAGGTGACGTACTGCTCAATTGTTTACTTATGTGTTGTAATTGTACTTAAAAGAACATAACAGAAATATTTACTCTGTGGCAGTACAGTCAGGGGGTTATTTAAATGTGTTGCGGCAATTTCACCCCTAGGAAATAAAAAGATTGAAAATGTAACAAATTAAATTAAAAGCTACCTGGGTTTGAAAACACATCCAAGAGAGATGGATTCAATGATAAAAAGAACACTTTATTGAAAGTAATACAATAAAAAGTTAAATGGAATGGAAAGTCTGTCTTTCAGCCTAATGGTGTCCTCAAATCAGTGCCAAGAAATGTCTTGATGAATGCTCAATCATCCAGGTAAGTAAATCCCAAAACGTTGATTCTGTTCATCTGGACATGTTTTTATGTTTTTATAAATAAAGGAACTGACCTCACAGCCCATTGCTCATTCAGTGGGCTAGTTTCATGCAAATGTATTTATAAGCAGGGGTGCACATAAGTGGTCCACAGGTGCGGATTCGCTGTCAAAATAAAAGACGCGCACCAGATAAGAAGTTGCAACGTGCGTTTGCGTACATAAGATGTTCTGGAGGAGGACAGTCATTTGTTCAGAACTCTTAAAGATGTCGAAGAAGCAAGCTCCGTAAGCAATTACTTTGGTGTTCCTCCACCAAAGTAATTGCAAAGTAATTGTGGTTCGGACTCCTTCTTTGGAGGTGGAGGAACACCAAGGAATAAGTCTGAATTAGTGGGCCTGCTGAAGCGCAGACCCAACATTATTTGGTCATTCGAGCCGGAGTCCAACAAATGGCTTTCCACCGAGGAGGGGGAGACGACACACCGAAGTTTGCTAGAAGCCAGGACGCCTGAGGAAAGCCCTGAATGAGCACGAGTGAGTACGGACCAGACGTGGTCTGTGGCGCTGATTGTTGTCTTGTAATGGGGAATAAACTGTGTAAGACTGCCTTGAAAGGCGATTAAATATATTGCAAAGTATTCAACGGGCAGCACGTAGTATGCAGATCATTGAAGGAAGAAAAGAAGTGAAATGTGCACAAAGCAGATGAAAAAGTGAGTGTGAATGTGCCTGACGTCACTGTGTGTGTGTGCGCTCCAGAGGAGTGTGAAAGTGTGTGAAGCGGTCTCCAGTTGGGAAGAGGGTGACTCTGCAGGTCACCAGCTACCCTAGTGGACGCAAAAGAAATAAAATTTGTGTTGTTGATGAAAATAAGCAACAATAATATGAAGAGTGTTTGGTGTCTCTCAGCCTTAAAAAACTTCCATCTCACTTTCAGTTCACTTTAAAACCAGAGAGAGGAGATGTGTGTTGTTTAAGCAGTGATGAGAATGTCCCTCAGACAGGTGAAGAGCAGACCTGGATCAATTTTCCACATGCAGCAGTTGGAAGAAAATTATAGGTTAAAAATCATTAGAAACACTCAGGCTGAGTTTTGGCCAAATTGTGTTAACAGCTTAACTCCCATGTGTTTCTCACCTGAGAAAGCAAGCTCCAAGACAAGAAATGCAGTTGCAAAGAGCAACAACATGGCAGTCCAAGACACAACAGCAGAGTCCTGAGCAGAGAGACCCAGCAAGCAGCAGTATGTGCAAACGGCATCAGAGAGAGAAAAACCATCACTTTGACTGGATGGAGTGCGTTTCCAGCAAGCTGCAACTTCACTGTGTGTGAAGAGGACCTGTGAAAAGACTGTCTGAGTTGACATTTGCCACGTTTGTAATTCAATGGTAATGAAAGAGACAGTGGGAGAATACACAGGACGAAGCTGAAAAGAAGAACTACCATTGGACTGTTGAAGTGGGAGGGGAGAGCAGGTGAGGACACAGAGGAATGCTGTTGTTTAGAGTGGGAAATCAAATTTGGGTTAGCAAACCTGGGAAAAGGGAAACTGACTGCTTTAAGTGGGTAAACTGAGAAGGAGTCTGGACCACAAAATGAGAGAGGTATATAAAATCACACAAACAGAAAATGCATTAACCCTACTAACACATATATACACATAGAATGAAACTCATGAAGACCAGACAGCATCTTAAGCATGTGTTTCTGTTTATCATCTTGTCCAGTTCACTTAGTAAGATGAAAAGTGATACATAGACTAGTGGATGTGTATTGTTTTGGGGAAAGAGGATTGCATTATAGCTGGGGGGAAAACAGAATTCTGATGAGGGGTCTTGAATGAGTGATCCAGGTGACCTGAGGGATCTGGAAGGTTCATACTGGGTCAGGAGGTCACTGATGTATTTTGGTCCAATACCATTCAGAGCTTTATAGACCAGCATCAGAACTTTAAAGTCTATCCTCTCACGGACAGGCAGCCTGTGTAAAGACCTCAGAGCTGGACTGATGTGGTCCACTTTTTTGGTCCTAGTGAGGCCTCGAGCAGCATAGTTCTGAATTAGCTGTAGTTGTCTGATTGAATTTTTAGGTAGACCTGTAAATATGCCTGCATCCATCACTACACCCAAATTTCTCGCCTGGTTTGTGGTTTTTAGGTGTTTAGATTGAAGTTCTCTGGTGACCTGTAATCATTTTTCTTTGGCTCCAAAGACTATTACTTCAGTTTTACTTTTGTTTAGCTGGAGAAAATTGTGGCACAACCAGTCATTAATTTTCTCAATGCATTTACCAAGAGCATGTACAGGGCCTCGGTTTCCTGGTGACATTGTAATGTATATATGTGTGTCATCTGCATAGCTATGATAGTTTATTTTGTTGTTCTTTATAATCTGTGCCAGTGGAAGCATGTAAGTGTTAAACAGAAGGGGTCCCAAGATGGAATCTTGGGAAACTCCACATGTGATACTTGTCTGCTCAGATGTGAAGTTACCTATTGATTCAAAGTATTTCCTGTTTTCTAAGTATGTTTCGAACCAGTTTAGTACAGTTCCTGAGAGACCTGCCCAGTTTTCTAGTCATTTGAGTAATATGTTTTGGTCAACTGTATCAAATGCTGCACTGAGATCCAGTAAAACTAAGACTGACATTTTTCCACTGTCTGTATTCAGACATATGTCATTAAACACTTTGGTCAGAGCGGTTTCAGTGCTGTGGTTCTGTCTAAAACCTGACTGGAAGGCATCATAACAGTTATTCTGTGTTAAGAAGTAATTGAGCTTTTGAGAAACTGCTTTTTCAATGATCTTACTTAAAAATGGGAGATTTGAGACCGGCCTGTAGTTGTTCATTTGTGTCTTGTCAAGATTGTCCTTTTTCAGTATAGGTTTAATTACAGCAGTTTTTAGTGGTTCTGGAAACACACCTGACATTAAGGAAAAGGTGACGATCTTTAACAGGTCTGACTCCAAAGTTTTTGAGACCTTTTTGAAAAAACTTGTTGGCAGGACATCTAAACAGCAAGAGGAGGAGTTCAGTTGACCTAAGATGTCCTCCAGGTCTTTGCTGTTAATAGGGTGAAACTGTTTGATGGTGTTTAAACAGTTTTTCGGTGGACACAGTACATATCTTGAATATGCTGTTGATGTACCAATTGCTTGTCTAATCTTTTGGATTTTGTCTGTGAAGAATTTGGTAAAGTCATTGCAGGCCATGGTTGAATGAAGTTCAGCTGCGACTGGCACAGGAGGGTTTGTTAGCCTGTCAACTGTAGCAAATAAGACCCGAGCATTATGACTGTTTCTGGTGATGATGTCAGAGAAGTAGGACCTCCTCAGTTGTAAATTATACTTGTGAAAAGTTTCTCTTTATTGATGTCATAATGAACCTGGAGGTTTGTTTTTCTCCATCTGCGCTCAGCTTTCCAACACTCTCTTTTTTCTTTTTTCATCAGTGTGGAGTTTCTCCATGGAGACTTCTTCCTTCCAGAGAACCTTAATGGGAGCAATAGTGTCCATAACATTTAACATTTTAGCATTGAAGCTGTTGACGAGCTCATTGACTGAACATCTGGACAGGCCAGGTGTTAATGGGAAGACCTGGTTAAAGATCTCACCACTGTTTTCAGTCATTACGTGGCCCGCGACTCGACTGGTAAACGTTGACAAAAGTTGACTGACTTGACTGACTTGACATCAACATGTAAGGTTGCACCTCCACCTTAGTTTGGACAAAGGGGTGGATGGATGCATGAATGTATGTCTTTTGTTGCAGGAACAGGAGGATGACAGAGGCCAGAGGGAGAGACTTTACACATGAGTGTGTGGGCCCTGCAAATTTAACCTTTTAGCTGTAATTTTTCTGGGTTTATGCGTGCAGGAAACTGTGTTTACAGGCTATATGTTGATTAGGCTATTACGCTGTGTTATTGGGAAAATGGTGAATATTACAGTGGGAAAATGAGCATACAGTGTGAGACACATACTGTGTTAAAACCAGTATTGCTTCTTTTACAGCAGAGTGTTAACTTTATGACCTTTTACAGCACCTCTGGAGTCTGTTGACCTAGGCCTGACCTCCAAGATGCTACTGCTGACATTTGTTTTCTCTCTAAGAGTGCTTGTAAAGGATTCAGCACAGACAGACAAGTGACAGAAGAAAAGCAAGAGATGCAGTGATTACAGAATGGTTTAAAGTTGGGCTCATTATTTGACCACTATTGAGCTCACAGACATAAAATAAGTGGAGTGACAAAGTTAAGGAAAGTCACTGATTACAATGTGGAATGAACACATGGGATGATCCATGATTTGAGGCGAATTATGGTGATAGTAGTGGTTTAATGATTTGGAGAAAACTGCATTTGTCTCTGTGGTGCTGAATACTTTATTACTCTTATGATACAGTTGTTTGCAAATGTGAAGTTTGTTTCAACTTACAGGATTTGTCTTCTAGGATACAGGCTCCAGGTGGAGCTGGGAGTTAAACAAGCTTAACATTTAACCGCTGGCTAATGTTTTTTCTTTAACGCAGGGTTACAGGTTTGGAGTAGAGCTACTCTAAGGGACAAGCCCTGGGGAATGTTTAAGAGAGAATGTGCAACTTTCTCGTGCATGTCTCTCTCGTGCATGTCTCATTGAGTTGAGTTGACATATGGCAAGGACCATGTGCCAAAAGAGGGTTTTCTGGAGAGCTGTCATGTTTGAAATTGCAAGTGTCGTGAGGTAAAGTGACTGAGGAGATCGTCCACAAGATGGAAGCTGAGGCCAGGAGAGAGGCTTCAAGAGGACCAGTGAGGAGCAGAGATCACCTCCAGCACAGCTGACAACCCACAGAGGGCTGTGCCACTTGATCAAGACTGGATTGTGGACAACAGTGAAATCCAAAAGAAAGACATTGGACGTTGAGGAAGACAAGTAGGGTGTAAGACTTGCTCTGCCCTCAATCTTCAGCAGCGTTGGAACAAGAAACTGAAGGATGAAGGGAGCGTGCTAAGCTCCAATCGACAGCGCATAGAGGGATTTCAGCGATGGAATATTGGTTCTGTGAACAGCACAGACACCAGGAGACTGGGAATGACTGACAGTAGTTTCCGAAGGATGAATGACCACCTATTGTTGCATCACTGTGACATGCGTACTTTGGCACTCTGAAGAGGGTCTTTCCTGTGTTTCATTTGCATCATGAATACTTCTTCAAGCTGGCTGAAATTTTGAGTCATGGTCCGTCGTCTGTGTTCATTTGTGTATCTGCTCCGCGTCTCTCTGCCCCTCGCTCCATGTCCTCCTTTTGTATTAGCTTTTCCAGTTTAGGTTTATGTTCAGTTCTGCCCACACCTTGGTTATTTGTGCACTGTAAATAAAACCCACTTGCACCTCCGCCACTGTCTGCTTTTGGATCCTCCTTCCTCACCTCCACACGACTGCTGCCCCAGCCGTGACAGTACGACGCGACCACAAGATGGATCCAGCAGCTTTGTCCGGGGAGAGCGACCTCACACGCGCCCTACGCCTGGTGGACTGGGTAACCCACACCTCCAATGCACGAGCGAAGGTTGTGGGGATAAATGCCATTGAGGCTATCCTGGCCGGAAATCCCTATCTCCACCAGGTCCGGGGATTTACTGACTTAATCGCTGATCTGCATAAAGCCCGGGAAGCGGTGCAAGCTTCGGAAGATTCTGCCCCGCAACAACGGACAACGACCGCCACAAAGCAGCCGTCTCAGATTCACCCACCGGAGGTTTCACGGCCCGACCCCCCAGGGGTTTTTCCCTGCCTGTCGGAGCCGTCAGCGGTGGGAAGGAAACATTCGTGCCACCGGCGCTTCACCCCACAGCCGGATTCAGGGACCCCTGTGCGACCAGCTGTGGTGAGTTTTAAGGACGCTGGTGCTTCTGGGACTGTGTTTTCTGGGGCTGTTCATGGGGAGAGTAGAGACAGTTCACGGCGCCTACCTACCTTCGTGGTAACTGACCTCTCACAAGTTGGCATTTTCAAAACATCCAAAACAGTAACTGACTGGGTTTCATCCACTCCACTACCAACTCCAGTCTCACCTCAAACAGTACATCAGCCTTTAGCCAGTTCATTAGCCCAGCCTGCATCTATTCCATTAGCCCGGTCACCCGCTCCCTCCATACTGGAGGCTGTGTCTGTGCCACCCATTTTGAATCCCGTTCCTAGCACCCATTTTAAGCGGAGAGACAAACCCAATAAAACCACTCTAGTTTCTCAGAAACTGGCTAATCTAGAGACTGTTATTCGCCCCAGGGCCTCCCCAGAGGCTGGGTTTCGGCCCCCAGCAGACTCTGGACCCCTGGAGGCTAAGAACCCAGCTGAGGACTGCACCCGGCTGTCGCTGCCTGAGCAGGGTCGGTGCTCCGCGCAGCTGCAGTCTGTTCTGTGCCCGCCAGAGGTCCCCGCACCTACTGGTTCTGTTCTGTGCCCGCCAGAGGCATGTGTGCCTGCTGGTTCTGTTCTGTCTCTGCCAGAGGTCCCCGCACCTGCTGGTTCTGTTCTGCGCCCGCCAGAGGTCCCCGCACCTGCTGGTTCTGTTCTGTCTCTGCCAGAGGTCCCCGCACCTGCTGGTTCTGTTCTGCGCCCGCCAGAGGTCCCCGCACCTGCTGGTTCTGTTCTGTCCCTGCCAGAGGCCTGTGTGCCTGCTGGTTCTGTTCTGTGCCCGCCAGAGGTCTCCGCACCTGCTGGTTCTGTTCTGTGCCCGCCAGAGGTCCCCGCACCTGCTGGTTCTGTTCTGTCTCTGCCAGAGGTCTCTGCACCTGCTGGTTCTGTTCTGTCCCTGCCAGGGGTCCCCGCACCTGCTGGTTCTGTTCTGTCCCTGCCAGGGGTCCCCGCACCTGCTGGTTCTGTTCTGTCTCTGCCAGGGGTCCCCGCACCTGCTGGTTCTGTTCTGTCTCTGCCAGAGGTCCCCGCACCTGCTGGTTCTGTCCTGTGTGTGCCAGGGGCTCCAGTGCCCACTGGTTCTGAGACTGTTTTCACTGGGGGGCCCGAGGAGCCCGTCCAGCCCCAAGACTCGTCAGCTGGAGGGCCCGAGGAGCCCGTCCAGTCCCAAGACTCGTCAGCTGGAGGTTCAGGAGAACCTAGCCAGCTTCCTGCTTCGCCAGCTGGAGGGCCCGAGGAGCCCGTCCGGCCTCCTGCTTCGCCAGCTGGAGGGCCCGAGGAGCCCGTCCGGCCTCCTGCTTCGCCAGCTGGGGGGCCCGAGGAGCCCGTCCGGCCTCCTGCTTCGCCAGCTGGGGGGCCCGAGGAGCCCGTCCAGCCACCAGCTGCTCCACCAGCGGCCGCATCCACGCCTGCAGCAGCAGCCACATCCACTGTTTCGTCCACGCCGCCGCCTGCTGCAGCGCCTCCGTCTCCGGCTTCCACGCTGCCGCCAGCTGCAGCCTCGGAGTCTCCACCCACGCCAGCTGCAGCCTCGGAGTCTCCACCCACGCCAGCTGCAGCCTCGGAGTCTCCACCACCATTATCCACGCCGTCGCCTGGTCCGGCTTCACCACCATCAACTTCGCCGTCGCCTGGTCCGGCTTCACCACCATCAACTTCGACATCGCCTGGTCCGGCTTCACCACCATCAACTTCGCCGTCGCCTGGTCCGGCTTCACCACCATCAACTTCGCCGTCGCCTGGTCCGGCTTCACCACCATCAACTTCGCCGTCGCCTGGTCCGGCCTCTGCCTCATCTGCTTCGTCTGGTCCTGGTCCAGCTCCACCTTCGTCTGGTCCAGCTCCGTCTTCGTCTTCGTCTGGTCCTGGTCCAGCTCCGCCTTCGTCTGGTCCAGCTCCGCCTTCGTTTGGTCCAGCTCCAGCTCCGCCTTCGTCTGGTCCAGGTCCTGGTCCTGCTCCGCCTTCGTCTGGTCCTGGTCCGCCTTCGCCTTTGTCTGGTCCTGCCTCAGCTCCGCCTTCGCCTTTGTCTGGTCCGGTCTCAGCTCCACCCACGCCATCGCCTGGTCCAGCTTCAGGGTCTCCACCCACGCCGTCGCCTGGTCCAGCGTCAGGGTCTCCACCCACGCCGTCGCCTGGTCCAGCCTCTGCCTCAGCTTCCGTCTCGTCTGGTCCAGCCTCTGCCTCAGCTTCCGTCTCGTCTGGTCCAGCCTCTGCCTCAGCTTCCGTCTCGTCTGGTGCTGCGAAGGCCACGCAGCCTTCAGGTCCCCAACTGCCGCCTCAACACCGTCGGTCATCTGCCAGGCCGCATGTTGGGCATCTTCGTCACCGTGGCCGGCCTCCGGACTTGCTTTCACGCCGCCGTCACCGTCCGCACGGTCGGCATCTTTGTCACCGTGGCCGGCCTCCGGACATGCTTTCACGCCGCCGTCACCGTCCGCACGGTCGGCAGCTTTGTCACCGTGGCCGGCCCCCGGACTTGCTTTCCCGCCGCCGTCACCGTCCGCACGGTCGGCAGCTTTGTCACTGTGGCCGGCCCCCGGACGTGCATTCCCGCCGCCGTCGCCGTCCGCACGGTCGGCCCCCAGAACTGCTTCCTCGCCGCCATCGCCGTCCGCACGGTCGGCCCCCAGAACTGCTTCCTCGCCGCCGTCGCCGTCTGCGTGGCCGGCCTCCGGACCTGCCCCACTGCCACTGCCATTCGCATGGTCGGCCTCCGGAACTGAACTGTTTTGGCCTCCTGCGCTGTCGGCCCCCTACACTTGGCCATCTGGGCCTTTTGGTCTCTGTCCCTCCGTCCTGGACCCCCTCCGCCCGCCCTGGTCGGGTTGTTTTCTGTTTTGTTTTGGTCGGTTTTTGTGTTTCTGCTGGGCTGTCTGGAGCCAGCCCTTGAGGGGGGGGTACTGTCATGGTCCTGGGTCGGTGACCCAGCGCTTTCAGTTTATTATCATTTTCTAGTTTATTATGATGTTGTTGATTATTACTGTTTGAGTTCTATGTGTTATATTCGGTCTGCCTTTGAGTCTGCGTCTGTGTCTCTGTCTGTCTATCGTGTCACCCCGCCTGTTTGTGAAGCTGTCTGTTTAGTTCTGTGTCTTGTTTGGTTCCTCGTGTCTGAGTTTCCTGTTTTATTGTGAAGGTCTCTGTCTGATGTGAGTATGTTCAGTTTACATTTCCCCTGTCCCTTCAGCCCTGATTCCTCCCAGCTGTGTTGCCCTCCTGTGTGCCATTTCCTGATTACCTGGTGTGTGTATTTATAGTTGGTGTCTGCCTGTGTTTCTCGTCGCGTCGTCTGTGTTCATTTGTGTATCTGCTCCGCGTCTCTCTGCCCCTCGCTCCATGTCCTCCTTTTGTATTAGCTTTTCCGGTTTAGGTTTATGTTCAGTTCTGCCCACACCTTGGTTATTTGTGCACTGTAAATAAAACCCACTTGCACCTCCGCCACTGTCTGCTTTTGGATCTTCCTTCCTCACCTCCACACGACTGCCGCCCCAGCCGTGACACATTTAGACAAGGAAACATCTGGAAGAGGCACATGGAGCACTGCAGAACTCAATCACTCTGCATGGATATGTGTGATTTACACACCGGGAGGAGATGCACCACAAGGCTGAATAGCTTGGTTGATGTCTGGGCCTTGGTGACATATGATTTTGAAAAATGCTAATTCCTGTTTTTGACTGTTGACATTCATTGTGTACTTACAGGGTGTGAGATTCATGAGACGTAAGATAATTGCTAGCACATTTAGTACATTTATCAACTGTGAACTTGATAGGAGGTGAATAACCAGCGTTGGGGCTAACGCGTTATTAAGTAACGCGTTACAGTAATTATGTTATTATTGTGGTAACGAGAACAGTAACTAGTTATTATGCCGAAATCAGGAACGCGTTAATCGTTACTGGGATTTAGTTAGGCTCGTTATTTGTTACTTCGTGTGGTGGCTATCGCGGAGCTTCCACAGATTCAGTAACATTAGCAAGCGGTGGGGGCCAGCAGGTGGATGAGAGAAAGGGGAGGCAAGAGGAGAGACCCGAAGTGGCCGCCAGTCTGAGTGTCAGGTGAACTGAACTTCAGGTAAGAAGTTATGACCTGCAGTCTATCTGGGTCAGATATAAACCAAGTTTAGGTGGAGTTTATTTCCGTTATGCTGACTTTTCCGTACTGCGTACTAGCTGGCATGACGGAGTTTCTATACAGCTGGGTGGGTGCTATGATGTTACTGATGTTGAACTTTATTTTGTTCATAAGGTTAATTATTAGAGTTGCCAACCATCCCGTAAAAAACGGAATAATTCCGTATTCAGAGAAAATTACGCGTTTTGTATTGAGGTGAAAAGGAATGCAGTTTGTCCCGGACTTCAGCTAGAATGAAAAACTGGAGTTATTCTGCGTCTTTACGCTGTCAGCTGCCTCTTCTTCTCTCATTCTCTCCCCCTCCCTCTCCCGTTTCTACTTCAATCATGAAACTGATCAATGATCAGCTGATCGGCTTTTCTATTGTTTGTTTATCACCCACTTTGCGCCAGAAAGAAGAAACCAGTGGATGTAGCGCTAAACAACAGCAGTACGTTTAAGCTTGATCAGCTGTTGTTAGAATTTATTTAATATTACTTTCTAGTATCAGCTGATGTTTGCTGGAGCCACAGCTGTAAAAGCTGCTGGTCATGATATCGGTTTGGTTATCTGGTGAGAGGGAAACATGAAGATGAAACCAGGAGATGTCCTTACTGAATCATCAGAGCTGAACAGGTGATGGAGAAACAGGTTTACCTTTTAGGTGACATGAATGAGTTAAAGGGAAGTTATGAACTGTTTCTGAGAGACAAATAACACCAGGATGCTTTTCTAAGTAGCAGACAGCTGGTAACTGTGCAGGGGCGGGTCTAACAAAGTGTTGCCAGTGGGCCATGTAGGGCATTAACAGGGAAAGGGGGGCACAAAGAAGTACTTTTCTTTCTTATTCTCATTTAATAAATGATGGAATCCACAAAGGAGGCCCAACACTGCTGAAATCCTATATCGAGCAAGGGAAACATTTGGACTTTAAAACTGCAACAACTGGTGCCTTCAGTTACTAGACACTTTAAAGGAAAGGCCGTGTAACACTGAGGTAAACATGGCTCCTATTTCAATTTGTTGGTGACTTTCAACACTGAGCATATAGCAATTTTTTTAAACATAACAGTACAAACTTGTATGTTGTCTGTATGCTATTTCAATTTTTTTTTATTGCATTCTGGTTTTGTTTATATTCTACTCAGCGTCCCAATTGTTTCTGTAAACCATAAACATTTTTCTGTACATAAAGGTTTTGCTGGTTTAGTCTTTGCCCCACCTGAGTGTGAGCCCAGTTGACACCGGCTCAGCCTTCAATGAGAAGCATACTGTACCAAACAAATTCATAGCCCAGCACAAGAGGTCAAAGTACCAGAGAAATAAAAAAACCTCTCAAGCTCAGTTTGTTAGAAAAACAGAGTCAAGCCATCCTTAAATACAGCTGCTTTATTTTCCCCTCATACAAGTTGTGGTTTTAATCATTCTCACCTATAATAATTCTTGAGTATTTTTCTCTGTTGCATCAGTCTCTGTTAAAGGTCCATAAAAATTCAACAAATATGCTGCGAACTTACAGTACATCTGTTCTACCTTGTTCCTTGAAGCAATCGCACGTCTACACCACCAATTACATTAAAATAATATAAACATATACATGAAAATAACTTTAATTTTTATTTAGTTTTGCATTCTGTCTGGTATTGATATGCTCAATGCAATTTTTACCAAGAAGTTTCACATTTTAAGTTTTCATTATAAGTAGTAATAATTTGGCATTTAGCTAAGGTCAGTGTTTTTACTCGTTATATGAGGCAATACCTGGATCCTACAGAGATTGCACAGATAATCCAGCTGCTCCAGGATGGCACATCAATATGTGCCACTGCAAGAAGGTTTGCATGGAGCCAATTACATGGAAAATCTTGGAATCAGCATCTGGTAACACTCTGGGGCCACATTTCAACCACAATGAACATCGAAGAAGGACTCCTCCGCAGCTGCCTTGCTTCCTGCATCCACTAAATGGATGCAGGAAGCAAGGAAACAGGTGTGGTAGGAGAAGGGCATAAAGCAGAGCGACGGAGCTAACTGGGAGACTATTCCGAACAACCTGTAACCTATTTTTCACCGTTCCCGCCAACTGCTCAGACTAACAAAACTGACGGGTTAAACTTTTTTTTACAAAGGAGATTATCAGGTGATTCTGATGCTGAGTCTAATTTTTAGCAGAGCGAGAACATTCACATTTCAATTTATTATTATTATTACTGGTATTGTTATTGGTTTTGCATTTGGCTAAGGTCAGTGTTTCCACTGGTTATATGAGGCAATACCTGGACCCTTCAGAGGTTGCACAGCTAGTCTAGCTCCTCTAGGATGGCACATCAATACGAGCCATCGCAAGAAGGTATGCTCTGTCTCCTAGCACAGACTCAGGAGGATGGAGCAGACACTAGGGGACACACAGTTACTCTAGGTGAGCTGGACAGGGCCATAGAAGGTCCTTAACCGATCAGTAGGATCGATATCTCCTCCCTTATGCAAGGAGGAAGAAAATGAGAGCTGCCAGCAGGCCACTGGTGTGAATGTGTCTGACCAATCAATCAGAAACAGACTTCATGAGGGTGGCCTGAGGGCCCAATCTCCTCTAGCAGGCCGTGCTCGCTGCCTGGCACTATGGAGCCTGATCGGCATTTACTCATGCACTATAATGTCCTTAAAATAGAGAAAGTAGAAATGTTTTGGGGCCATTTATTCAGAAATCAAATGAATATTTTCATTTTTATGTCAGTTCAGTGAAGCTAAATCTAAATTGCTTGGAAGAAAGATGACAGATGACGGCCACTCATATTTTTTTAGCATGTTTAATTTTAGTGGTAATGCTCTTGACAGACATGGCTTCTTCATCAACACTTAGTGACATTTATGACCACGTCAGTCTTCCTTTAATAGTTTGGGTTTGTAATAGTTTGGACCATGTCCAAAATGGTCTTCATTCCACTTTCAGTGAAAAGCTTCTCCGATAGGTTGAGATCATCAGGCATTATGTTGCTCAAGGACAGATCAATAGTCTTTGTTCCTGGGGCGAGCGCTGGATCTGGGCAAAACCCTGCAAGAAGACATTTGTAAATAAAGATCATTCATGTGAGAAAGAATAAATTTGTTTAATCTATGAACTTATCAAACATGGCGGTTACAAAAATATAAAGAGTACAGTGGCTTGCAAAAGTATTTGGCCCCCTTGAACTTTCCCACATTTTGTCACATTACAGCCACAAGCATGAATCAGTTTTACTGGAATTCCACATGAAAGACAAAGTGTTGTACATGTGAGGAGTGGAACGAAAATCATACATGATTCCAAACATTTTTTACAAATAAATAACTGAAAAGTGGATTTCAGTCTCTAGATGTGCAAAGCTGGTAGAGACATACCCTAAAAGACTGGCAGCTGTAATTGGAGCAAAAGGTGGTTCCACAAAATATTGACTCAGGGGGCTGAATAATTACGCACACCCCACTTTGCAGTTATTTATTTGTAAAAAATGTTTGGAATCATGTATGATTTTTGTTCCACTTCTCACGTGTACACGACTTTGTGTTGGTCTTTCACGTGGAATTCCAATAAAATTGATTCATGTTTGTGGCTGTAATGTGACAAAATGTGGAAAAGTTCAAGGGGGCCAAATACTTTTGCAAGCCACTGTATAAAGATAATATTAGACTGAAGAAGTAATATTCAGTTCAACTGCAGTTTCTAAGCTTTCATATTATGTAAAGGTTCATACCCTTTTCTGAATCCAAGATAGCAGGGGATTCTAGGTTCAGACACTCTGCCTGCTTTGTAAACTCTTCCAGCTCAGCAGAAGACACTTTAACTCTCCTACCTGAGAGACAGAAACAGTGTTAGCACGGGGCCTACACAGTGACACCAAGTAAATAAAAAAATTAAAACACAAAGAAACAACTGCTATTGCTACTTCAGGACCTGGACCACTTGCTGTAATTGAAGCAACCATGATATTGAAGGAGAATTTGTGGCCATGAGCACATGAGCAAGGCCACGTCTGAATGGCTTTTAAAATCTGTTCATGCTTGAAAATCCAATCCAGTGCAGCTGAATTGAAGGGATTCTACATAATAGAGTGGGAAGAAAAGACTCATTGCCAATCACTGCAAATGCTTGATATCAGTTCTTGCTAACCAGTTGTTAGATTTAGAGACAATTACAGTTTCACACAGTAAATGAAATATTTCTTTAAGAACTGTGTTTTGTATTTGCTTGGGTTATCTTTGTCACATATACAAATTTATTTGACAATCTGAAACATGTAAGTGTGACTAGTACACAAAATAGAGAGAAACCAGGAAGAGGGCAAATACATTCACATCACTGCACTTTATTCTTGATGCTTTATTCTTTTTAAATTTGTTTTCTGAAAAAATGCCTTTAATGGGCAACTATTATTTGTAACTGGTATTTCAAAGGGCAGTGTTTGGATTTGATTCATTAATGCAGGGGAAACCACTGTTCAATGATTAATCACTGTTTTAACTTGGAAATTAGTCACCAGCATTTCTTTCAGCTATGATAAATTAAATGCATGAAGCTGGACCATGAAAAATACTTAAGTACTTTGACATTACATTATTTAGGTGTGTCATTGTTCTTACTCAGGAGCTGGAGAGCTTTGACTGCGGTTCTTCCAATGGTGTTATTTGAGTAGATAACAAGGCAGTCAGGGCAGCCAGTATTCAGCAGGACAGCAGAATATTGGTAATTGTGCACTGTGGACAGATGACAGATGATGGCCACACTTCATGTCCTTTTAGCATTAGTAAGGGTGCAGTGTGCAAATACACACCAATCGATAATATGAAAGTGTTGTGGCAATGCTAGGCACAAAGTCTAAATCTGGTCATACAAATGTTTGTTCCCTCAGTAATACTCACCCATATTGAGAGTGTTGTTAACCAAAGTCATGTTGGTTTTCAATGTGAAGCACATGCCCATCCTTTTAGAAGATAAAATTAAAGAGATTTCTAAATTCGGATTATTTGAAAACAGTATCAGTTCAGGCAAGGCTTTATCATTTTTATTACATTTTTTGAATTTGAAAATTATTGAACGTATTAGCCTCATTGGCAGCAGTGATGTTCATCCAGGCGGTCTCCACAAGCTTCTTCGTCAGCATTTTGGATCCAGGTATGCCTGTGCTCTCTGCTATTTGTGTCCATTTTCCCACCAGCTGAAACAGATGGTGTATAATATACAGGGGTAAAATAAGTATTGAAAACATCACCAAATTTCTCAGTACATACATTTCTAAAGGTGCTATTGACGTAAAATTCTCTCCAGATGTTGATAACAATCCAGCCAGTCCACACATGCAAAGAAATCAAACCATAGATGGGGCGATCGTGGCTCAAGAGTTGGGAGTTTGCCTTATAATCGGAAAGTTGCTGGTTTGAGCCCCGGCTTGGACAGTCTCGGTCGTTGTGTCCTTGGACAAGACACTTCACCTGTTGCCTCCTGGTGGTGGTCAGAGGGCCTGGTGGCACCAGTGTCCGGCAGCCTCGCCTCTGTCAGTGCGCCCCAGGGTGGCTGTGGCTACAATGTAGCTTGCCATCACCAGTGTGTGAATGGGTGGATGACTGGATATGTAAAGTGCTTTGGGGTCCTTACGGACTAGTAAAGCGCTATATAAACACAGGCCATTTACCATAATGAGAAATGAAAGAAGGAAAAAGTATTGAACATGTTTACTGAAATTGTATTTAATACTTCATGTAAAAGCTTTTGTTGGTAATGACAACTTCAAGACGCCTCCTAGCCGCAGGCATCGATCAGGTGTGATTTTGGTTAATTCTTCTACACAAACAGTCTTCAAATTCTGTGTTTGGATCATCGTCTTGCTGAAAGGTCCGTCAGCGTTTCATCTTCAACATCCTGGTAGATGGCAGCAGAACATTTTTCCATTCATCTTCCTCCATTTATATGAAACATTCCAGTGCCACATGACGAAAAACAGCCCCATACAACTCCAAACTTCACTTTTGGTGTAATGTTTTTGGGGTGAGGCCTTTTGACCTCCAGACATGGCGTGTATTAAGGCATCAGTTCAGTTTCGGTCTCAACTAACCAGAGTATATTTTTCCCAGTATTTCACAGGCTTGTCTAAATGTTGTTCAGCAAACCTTAAACGTGCTTTAGCAGGTTTTTTTCTTCAGCAATGGAGTCTTGCATGGTGAGCGTGCGTACAGGCCATGGCAGTTGAAAGGATTTCAAGTCTTTTTGTAGCTCTTTGCAAGTGCTCCTTGGCTCTTGGACAACTCTTCTGATAATTCTTGTCACTCCCCTGTCTGAAAACTGGCGGGGAGCAGCTGGTTCTGGACGCTTTATGGTGAAATTATGTTCTCTCCTGCCCCAACAGTGCTCACTGGAACCTTCAGTAATTTAGAAATTCTTCTGTAACCAATGCCATCAATTTGTTTTGCAACAATAAGATTATGAAGGTCATGATATGTTTCTTGTGTGACGCCTTCTTCTTCTTCTTCTTCTTGTAAGTATTATTGGCAGTTGGCAAACAACTGCATGGTGCATTTCTGCCACCACTGGTATGGAGTGTGGACAGGATTAAAATAAATAAATAAAATAAAATTTAAAAAATATTTTTTTTAAAAACAACCTACTTTATATCCTTCCAAACAATCTTCCTTCACTCAAAAACTGAAACAAAGTCTGATAACTTTTATTCCCCGACTCCTTTTGTAATAACTTAATAAGATCCAATTTCATGTTAATGTTACTGAGACTTCGAACCAGTTGTGTCCTCTCAACCTTGTACTTCCGACACTGCAAAATAACATGCTCCAAAGTTTCCTCCTCTCCACAACAATCACATTTCCCTGAATTATGTTTCCCTATCAAGAATAGTATAGAATTCAATCCTGTATGTCCAAATCTCAGACTTGACACCACCACCTCCTCTCGCCTACTCCTTCCTGTGGCTCTCCTTACTCCCACCCACCTTTGAATTTTATATAACCACCTTCCCCACCTTTCTTCTTCCCACTTTTTCTGCCATCTACCCCTCATTTCTAGCTTAATAATACTCTTAACTTCCACCTGACCAAAACTCACTATCAGATCAACTATCCTATGATTAGTGGCTTCTTTACTGTACAGTACTCTCTGTTTATAGTAACCATTGTCCTTAATGTAAATATGTAAGAAAAATTGTGTATGTTTCTGTTCCATGTCCTGTGTACTGTTTGTAGTATATTTGTCTTTTTGGCTGCTATTACAACCAAATTTCCCCTTGTGGGACAATTAAAGGATTATTCTATTCTATTCTATTCTATTCTATTCTATTCTTTTGCTAACCTATCCTCTGCTTCATTCCCCCTTACCCCATAGTGAGCTGGGACCCATACAAACACTACTGACAGACCCATCATATGTATTCTGAAAAGAGTTTGCTGAATCTCTATTAAAATATCTGATCTACCTTCCGAATGACCTTTCTGTAGACTGACCAAGGCTGCTCTTGAATCTGAACAAATAATTGCTTTCAACGGCCTCAACTCTTCCACCCATTGAACCGCTAATAGAATTGCTATCATTTCTCCTGTAAACACAGACAATCCATCATTAATCCTCTTCCTAATTTCTACCATAAAGTCCGGAATTACTACTGCTACCCCCACATGACTTAGCTGGATTCTTTGAAGCATCTGTATATACTTGCACATACCCACAATACTTTTCAGTGTAACCCTGAACTGAATTTGAGTGTAGACCGCCTGCCCTATCCTGACTCTTCTGGTGCAATAAAGCAAAATCTACAGTTGCTTCAGAAAGTATCCGTGGAGCGATTGCAGGGCACGGCACTCGCTGGCATATGTCTAACTGATCTAATTTAAGTTCTCTAGCTCTTCCCCCACCACCCATCCAAAGCTCTTTAACTTCCTCCTGCCTTTCTCTCAGCAAGGTTTAAGTACTTCTAGTGTAGGGTGATCCTTCCCCTGACCCTGTAAGTTTGCCCAATAAGTCAATCTAAGCTGTTCCCTCCTCAGCCCTAGTGTCATTTTCTCCATCTCCACCTGCAGTACAGTTACAGTAGGAGTTTGTGTGACACTTTGGTAATGAGACATCTTTTTATAGGCCATCAGTTAGAATAGAACCAACTGATATTAATTTGCACCAGGGTTCAGGATTGTTTTGTAATTGCTGATAGATTTTAGCTGGTGTCATGACGTTCCATGCCTTTTTGCAACTTCCTTTCTTCATGTGTTCAATAGTTTTCCTTGTGTCATCTTATTATTACACATACCTTAATTTATGGACATTGCTGGTTTTACTTCTTTGTATGTGTGGACTGGATGGGTGGTTACCCACATCTGGTGTAAATTTCATGTAAATTTGGTGACGTGTTCAAAACTTATTTTACTCAGCGTAAAGTGATAAGTGAAAGGTGAGATAAGAGAGAGTCTGACCTGATTTCCGTGGATTTCACGAGGCTGGATTAGATTCTCACATCTTGTCACAGGAGCTGAGTGTCCAAGAGACAGAAGACCGAGCACAGTTACAGCAACGTGAACAAACTCCATCATGGCTCATCTGCTGATAGTGTGGCTTCAGACTTTGAAGTGTGTTCTAGACATACGAGACTCAGCCCAGTTTAGGTGACGTATTGCTCAATTGTTTACTTATGTGTTGTAATTGTACTTAAAAGAACATAACAGAAATATTTACCCTGTGGCAGTACAGTCAGGGAGGTTATGTAAATGTGTTGCGGCAATGCCACCTAAGGGAATTTCACCCCTAGGAAATAAAAAGATTGAAAATGTAACAAATTAACTTAAAAGCTACCTGGGTTTGAAAACACATCCTGGCAAGAGAGATGGATTCAATGATAAAAAGAACACTTTATTGAAAGTAATACAATAAAAAGTTAAATGGAATGGAAAGTCTGTCTTTCAGCCTAATAGTGTCCTCAAATCAGTGCCAAGAAATGTTTTGATGAATGCTCAATCATTCAGGTAAGTAAATCCCAAAACGTTGATTCTGTTCATCTGGACATGTTTTTATCCATCCATTCATCCATCCATTCGCTTCCGCTTATCCTTTTCAGGGTCGCGTGGGGCGCTGGAGCCTATCCCAGCTGTCATAGGGCGAGAGGCAGGGTACACCCTGGACAGGTCGCCAGTCTGTCGCAGGGCCAACACACAGGGACAGACAACCATTCGCACTCACATTCACTCGCACATTCACACCTAATGGCGATTTGGATTTTCCAATTAACCTATCCCCACAAGCTGCATGTTTTTATGTTTTTATAAATAAAGGAACTGACCTCACAGCCCATTGCTCATTCAGTGGGCTAGTTTCATGCAAATGTGTTTATAAGCAGGGGTGCACGTAAGTGGTCCGCAGGTGCGCATTTGTAGCCGCTAAACTGGTGGACCTAAATCTTAACCACCACGTCCGTATATATACAAGCAGAAAGGGAGTGAGTGGGTCAGCGCTCGGAGAACAGAAGCTAAGCCAGCTTTAAACACACCATTTATTTTTAGGGTAAAACACAGTCAGAACCCCCAAATACAAGCTAAAATCCCCGCTACACAATAAAAATAATGTTCGCAACCCGCTAAAAGCCCTGCCGGCAGGAATAACTATACACTAAAAACCAAAACTAAATGAATGGGGGTTTTTTTGTATGATAAAACTTCCCCCCCAGAGTCCTATATTCCCTCTTGTCCAGCCACACACATGCGGCAAATGTTCCTTAGCAGGAGAAGAGACAGGAGAGGAACTCCTCTTCCGGGATGGTAAAACTCGCCAGCAGCAGACCAGGGAGGAGGCTCCTATCTCCGCCTGACGGTACGCGGCCGCGCAGTCCAGCCACTCTCCGCACCTGCACACGGCCTCCCTCGCAGCCCCGCCCTGAAACAACAGACACGGGCCAGCAACGTTGTCGGAGCAGCCGCTGTTATCCTCCCCCGGCAAAGCTACGCCTAGCGCCCAACAGTGGGAAAGCGATACTCACAAATGCAGGCAGAGGCGTCCCCCTGCCCTACTGTGGATTTCACGCGTTGCCTCCCACTGTTGCTATTTTGTCCGTCTGGACTGGATCGCCGGGTTATGTTGGCCGATCGTCGAATATCTCGTGACGTCCCACAGGCAGGCCGGTCTTTCTTTACAGGTGCTGGGCTGCACACGTTTTGTTTCCTGCTCCTCGCTTCTCGTGTGTCTCTCCTCTGCGTCTTTGTGCTCACCATCTCCCTTAAGTCCGTTTGGCGGCTGATAGGCCACCTCGGGAAACGCCCCCACCTCACAGGTGCCTACAATTGTCCGCTTAATACACAGTGGAATAAAAATACTACACAAAAACACCAAACACACACTATAAATATGGGGATAAAATCATGCCATAGAAATATCAATAAAAACATGCAATATCACTATTACAATAAAAACATGCAAATAAAATCGACACTAAACAAAATATAAAGACAATTTTCCACTGTGTGACACATTCGCTGTCAAAATAAAAGACGCGCACCAGATAAGAAGTTGCAACGTGCGTTTGCGTACATAAGATGTTCTGGAGGAGGACAGTCATTTGTTCAGAACTCTTAAAGATGTCGAAGAAGCAAGCTCCGTAAGCAATTACTTTGGTGTTACTCCACCAAAGTAATTGCAAAGTAATTGTGGTTCGGACTCCTTCTTACATTTCTTTGGAGGTGGAGGAACACCAAGGAATAAGTCTGAATTAGTGGGCCTGCTGAAGCGCAGACCCAACATTATTTGGTCATTCGAGCCGGAGTCCAACAAATGGCTTTCCACCGAGGAGGGGGAGACGACACACCGAAGTTTGCTAGAAGCCAGGACGCCTGAGGAAAGCCCTGAATGAGCACGAGTGAGTACGGACCAGACGTGGTCTGTGGCGCTGATTGTTGTCTTGTAATGGGGAATAAACTGTGTAAGACTGCCTTGAAAGGCGATTAAATATATTGCAAAGTATTCAACGGGCAGCACGTAGTATGCAGATCATTGAAGGAAGAAAAGAAGTGAAATGTGCACAAAGCAGATGAAAAAGTGAGTGTGAATGTGTCTGACGTCACTGTGTGTGTGCGCGCTCCAGAGGAGTGTGAAAGTGTGTGAAGCGGTCTCCAGTTGGGAAGAGGGTGACTCTGCAGGTCACCAGCTACCCTAGTGGATGCAAAAGAAATAAAATTTGTGTTGTTGATGAAAATAAGCTGAGAATAATACCTGAGAAAGCAAGCTCCCTGAAGACAAGAAATGCAGTTGCAAAGAGCAACAACATGGCAGTCCAAGACACAACAGCAGAGTCCTGAGCAGAGAGACCCAGCAAGCAGCAGTATGTGCAAACGGCATCAGAGAGAGAAAAAGCATCACTTTGACTGGATGGAGTGCGTTTCCAGCAAGCTGCAACTTCACTGTGTGTAAAGAGGACCTGTGAAAAGACTGTCTGAGTTGACATTTGCCACGTTTGTAATTCAATGGTAATGAAAGAGACAGTGGGAGAATACACAGGACAAAGCTGAAAAGAAGAACTACCATTGGACTGTTGAAGTGGGAGGGGAGAGCAGGTGAGGACACAGAGGAATGCTGTTGTTTAGAGTGGGAAATCAAATTTGGGTTAGCAAACCCGGGAAAAGGGAAACTGACTGCTTTAAGTGGGTAAACTGAGAAGGAGTCTGGACCACAAAATGAGAGAGGTACATGAAATCACACGAACAGAAAATGCATTAACCCTACTAACACATATATACACATAGAATGAAACTCATGAAGACCAGACAGCATCTTAAGCATGTGTTTCTGTTTATCATCTTGTCCAGTTCACTTAGTAAGATGAAAAGTGATACATAGACTAGTGGATGAGTATTGTTTTGGGGAAAGAGGATTGCATTATAGCTGGGGGGAAAACAGAATTCTGATGAGGGGTCTTGAATGAGTGATCCAGGTGACCTGAGGGATCTGGAAGGTTCATACTGGGTCAGGAGGTCACTGATGTATTTTGGTCCAATACCATTCAGAGCTTTATAGACCAGCATCAGAACTTTAAAGTCTATCCTCTCACGGACAGGCAGCCTGTGTAAAGACCTCAGAGCTGGACTGATGTGGTCCACTTTTTTGGTCCTAGTGAGGCCTCGAGCAGCATAGTTCTGAATGAGCTGTAGTTGTCTGATTGAATTTTTAGGTAGACCTGTAAATATGCTGTTACAGTAATCAAGCCTACTAAAGATGAATGCATGGACTAGTTTTTCCAGGTCCTGTTGAGACATCAGATCTTTTATCCTTGAAATATTCTTGAGGTTATAGTAAGCTGACTTTGTTATTGTCTTAATGTGTTTTTCTAAGTTTAGGTCTGCATCCATCACTACACCCAAATTTCTCGCCTGGTTTGTGGTTTTTAGGTGTTTAGATTGAAGTTCTCTGGTGACCTGTAATCATTTTTCTTTGGCTCCAAAGACTATTACTTCAGTTTTATTTTTGTTTAGCTGGAGAAAATTGTGGCACAACCAGTCATTAATTTTCTCAATGCATTTACCAAGAGTATGTACAGGGCCTTGGTCTCCTGGTGACATTGTAATGTATATACGTGTGTCATCTGCATAGCTATGATAGTTTATTTTGTTGTTCTTTATAATCTGTGCCAGTGGAAGCATGTAAGTGTTAAACAGAAGGGGTCCCAAGATGGAATCTTGGGAAACTCCACATGTGATACTTGTCTGCTCAGATGTGAAGTTACCTATTGATTCAAAGTATTTCCTGTTTTCTAAGTATGTTTCGAACCAGTTTAGTACAGTTCCTGAGAGACCTGCCCAGTTTTCTAGTCGTTTGAGTAATATGTTTTGGTCAACTTTATCAAATGCTGCACTGAGATCCAGTAAAACTAAGACTGACATTTTTCCACTGTCTGTGTTCAGACATATGTCATTAAACACTTTGGTCAGAGCAGTTTCAGCGCTGTGGTTCTGTCTAAAACCTGACTGGAAGGCATCATAACAGTTATTCTGTGTTAAGAAGTAATTGAGCTGTTGAGAAACTGCTTTTCCAATGATCTTACTTAAAAATGGGAGATTTGAGATCGGCCTGTAGTTGTTCATTTGTGTCTTGTCAAGATTGTCCTTTTTCAGTATAGGTTTAATTACAGCAGTTTTTAGAGGTTCTGGAAACACACCTGACATTAAAGAAAAGTTGACGATCTGTAACAGGTCTGACTCCAAGGTTTTTGAGACCTTTTTGAAAAGACTTGTTGGCAGGACATCTAAACAGCAAGAGGAGGAGTTCAGTTGACCTAAGATGTCCTCCAGGTCTTTGCTGTTAATCGGGTGAAACTGTTTCATGGTGTTTAAACAGTTTTTCGGTGGACACAGTACATATCCTGGATCTGTTGTTGATGTACCAATTGCTTGTCTAATCTTTTGGATTTTGTCTGTGAAGAATTTGGTAAAGTCATTGCAGGCCATGGTTGAATGAAGTTCAGCTGCGACTGGCACAGGAGGGTTTGTTAGCCTGTCAACTGTAGCAAATAAGACCCGAGCATTATGACTGTTTCTGGTGATGATGTCAGAGAAGTAGGACCTCCTCAGTTGTAAATTATACTTGTGAAAAGTTTCTCTTTATTGATGTCATAATGAACCTGGAGGTTTGTTTTTCTCCATCTGCGCTCAGCTTTCCAACACTCTCTTTTTTCTTTTTTCATCAGTGTGGAGTTTCTCCATGGAGACTTCTTCCTTCCAGAGAACCTTAATGGGAGCAATAGTGTCCATAACATTTAACATTTTAGCATTGAAGCTGTTGACGAGCTCATTGACTGAACATCTGGACAGGCCAGGTGTTAATGGGAAGACCTGGTTAAAGATCTCACCACTGTTTTCAGTCATTACGTGGCCCGCGACTCGACTGGTAAACGTTGACAAAAGTTGACTGACTTGACTGACTTGACATCAACATGTAAGGTTGCACCTCCACCTTAGTTTGGACAAAGGGGTGGATGGATGCATGAATGTATGTCTTTTGTTGCAGGAACAGGAGGATGACAGAGGCCAGAGAGAGAGACTTTACACATGAGTGTGTGGGCCCTGCAAATTTAACCTTTTAGCTGTAATTTTTCTGGGTTTATGCGTGCAGGAAACTGTGTTTACAGGCTATATGTTGATTAGGCTATTACGCTGTGTTATTGGGAAAATGGTGAATATTACAGTGGGAAAATGAGCATACAGTGTGAGACACATACTGTGTTAAAACCAGTATTGCTTCTTTTACAGCAGAGTGTTAACTTTATGACCTTTTACAGCACCTCTGGAGTCTGTTGACCTAGGCCTGACCTCCAAGATGCTACTGCTGACATTTGTTTTCTCTCTAAGAGTGCTTTTAAAGGATTCAGCACAGACAGACAAGTGACAGAAGAAAAAGCAAGAGATGCAGTGATTACAGAATGGTTTAAAGTTGGGCTCATTATTTGACCACTATTGAGCTCATAGACATAAAATAAGTGGAGTGACAAAGTTAAGGAAAGTCACTGATTACAATGTGGAATGAACACATGGGATGATCCATGATTTGAGGCGAATTATGGTGATAGTAGTGGTTTAATGATTTGGAGAAAACTGCATTTGTCTCTGTGGTGCTGAATACTTTATTACTCTTATGATACAGTTGTTTGCAAATGTGAAGTTTGTTTCAACTTACAGGATTTGTCTTCTAGGATACAGGCTCCAGGTGGAGCTGGGAGTTAAACAAGCTTAACATTTAACCGCTGGCTAATGTTTTTTCTTTAACGCAGGGTTACAGGTTTGGAGTAGAGCCAAGTAGGGACAAGCCCTGGGGAATGTTTAAGAGAGAATGTGCAACTTTCTCGTGCATGTCTCTCTCGTGCATGTCTCATTGAGTTGAGTTGACATATGGCAAGGACCATGTGCCAAAAGAGGGTTTTCTGGAGAGCTGTCATGTTTGAAATTGCAAGTGTCGTGAGGTGAAGTGACTGAGGAGATCGTCCACAAGATGGAAGCTGAGGCCAGGAGAGAGGCTTCAAGAGGACCAGTGAGGAGCAGAGATCACCTCCAGCACAGCTGACAACCCACAGAGGGCTGTGCCACTTGATCAAGACTGGATTGTGGACAACAGTGAAATCCAAAAGAAAGACATTGGACGTTGAGGAAGACAAGTAGGGTGTAAGACTTGCTCTGCCCTCAATCTTCAGCAGAGTTGGAACGGGAAACTGAAGGATGAAGGGAGCGTGCTAAGCTCGAGTCGACAGCGCATAGAGGGATTTCAGCGATGGAATATTGGTTCTGTGAACAGCACAGACACCAGGAGACTGGGAATGACTGACAGTAGTTTCCGAAGGATGAATGACCACCTAATGTTGTGTCACTGTGACATGCATACTTTGGCACTCTGAAGAGGGTCTTTCCTGTGTTTCATTTGCATCATGAATACTTCTTCAAGCTGGCTGAAATTTTGAGCCATGGTCCAGCCATGACTCAACAGGAGGGAGAAGAGCATAACAGCCGTAAAACAAAATAACTGGATCCAATTTCCTTCTCAAAAAAGATTTTCTGCAGAGATGAAAGGACAGGAGTTGTAAATGCAGATGATCTGCCAGGTGGCTTTGTTCCCCAAACAGGAAGAATGCTTGAAGTGAGAAGATTTGGGGGCTGCTGATCAGGCCCAAAGCTTTGAAGATAGCCGGAAGCCGTATGGATAAACAACAAAACCAACTGGTGTGTTTGAATGCTCATTTCTACATACATTTAGACAAGGAAACATCTGGAAGAGGCACTTATGGAGCACTGCAGAACTCAGTCACACTGCATGGATATGTGTGATTTACACACCAGGAGGAGATGCACCACAAGGCTGAATAGCTTGGTTGATGTCTGGGCCTTGGTGACATATGATTTTGAAAAATGCTAATTCCTGTTTTTGACTGTTGACATTCATTGTGTACTTACAGGGTGTGAGATTCATGAGACGTAAGATAATTGCTAGCACATTTAGTACATTTATCAACTGTGAACTTGATAGGAGGTGAATAACCAGCGTTGGGGCTAACGCGTTATTAAGTAACGCGTTACAGTAACTATGTTATTATTGTGGTAACGAGAACAGTAACTAGTTATTATGCCGAAATCAGGAACGCGTTAATCGTTACTGGGATTTAGTTAGGCTCGTTATTCGTTACTTCGTGTGGTGGCTATCGCGGAGCTTCCACAGATTCAGTAACATTAGCAAGCAGTGGGGGCCAGCAGGTGGATGAGAGAAAGGGGAGGCAAGAGGAGAGACCTGAAGCGGCTGCCAGTCCGAGTGTCAGGTGAACTGAACTTCAGGTAAGAAGTTATGACCTGCAGTCTATCTGGGTCAGATATAAACCAAGTTTAGGTGGAGTTTATTTCCGTTATGCTGACTTTTCCGTACTGCGTACTAGCTGGCATGACGGAGTTTCTATACAGCTGGGTGGGTGCTATGATGTTACTGATGTTGAACTTTATTTTGTTCATAAGGTTAATTATTAGAGTTGCCAACCATCCCGTAAAAAACGGAATAATTCCGTATTCAGAGAAAATTACGCGTTTTGTATTGAGGTGAAAAGGAATGCAGTTTGTCCCGGACTTCAGCTAGAATGAAAAACTGGAGTTATTCTGCGTCTTTACGCTGTCAGCTGCCTCTTCTTCTCTCATTCTCTCCCCTCCCTCTCCCGTTTCTACTTCAATCATGAAACTGATCAATGATCAGCTGATCGGCTTTTCACTTGTCTGTTTATCACCCACTTTGCGCCAGAAAGAAGAAACCAGTGGATGTAGCGCTAAACAACAGCAGCATGTTTAAGCTTGATCAGCTGTTGTTAGAATTTATTTAATATTACTTTCTAGTATCAGCTGATGTTTGCTGGAGCCACAGCTGTAAAAGCTGCTGGTCATGATATCGGTTTGGTTATCTGGTGAGAGGGAAACATGAAGATGAAACCAGGAGATGTCCTTACTGAATCATCAGAGCTGAACAGGTGATGGAGAAACAGGTTTACCTTTTAGGTGACATGAATGAGTTAAAGGGAAGTTATGAACTGTTTATGAGAGACAAATAACACCAGGATGCTTTTCTAAGTAGCTGACAGCTGGTAACTGTGCAGGGGCGGGTCTAGCAAAGTGTTGCCAGGGGGCCAGGTAGGGCATTAACAGGGAAAGGGGGGAACAAAGAAGTACTTTTCTTTCTTATTCTCATTTAAAATGTCTGGCTTTTAAAGAAGAATTATCTGGATCTTAAAACAAATGATTGATAGATTGATAAATATATACCATCAAAACTGTGTACATCACTGTCACAACAGCATTTGTTTTCATTCAAAGGCTTTATGATTTTTCCTATAATGGCGGGCCAGTCTATAGTCAAAATGCCCGGGCCGATTTTTTGTCCCAGTCCAGCCCTATCGTTACTTACCCTGAACAGCGTTTCGTGGAGTGGAGCTAGCTGTGATAGCGTTAGCATTTGCTAACGTTAACACTGTGCGGTTGTGATGAGAACTTGGACCAGGGTCTGCTTCATCTCCAGTACACTGCTGCAATACTCTCTCAAACTGAGTTGAAGACGTACTATCTAAGCGGTTCGCAAGTTCTCTGAGTAACTCAGAAATGGACTTGTCTCCTGAAGCCATGTCCTTCACAAGAATTGATACACCTGTAACGTTATTCGCGCCCAGTGTTTTGCATTTGTCGGTGCCTTAACTTTATTTTGAGCTGCATACTGCCGCCAGCTGCATAGGAGACGCATTGCACCATTAAACCTCAATTGACACTTCATGTGCTATTACTTATGTCTGAGTAAAGGAGCAACCAATCACACAACTAGCTCCGCCCTGTCTCTCTTGATTGACAGACAAAGTCATTCTGCTGAAAAGTCGCATTATGAAATAAATAGACCATTGGGAAAAACGGGATTTTGAAATAAAGACCAGTGTTGGGACTAACGAGTTATTAAGTAACGCATTACAGTAACTACGTTATTATTGTGGTAACGAGCACGGTAACTAGTTATTATGCCAAAATCAGGAACGCGTTAGTCGTTACTGGGATTTAGATAGGGTCGTTACTCGTTACTTCGTGTGGTGGCTATCGCGGAGCTTCCACAGATTCAATAACATTAGCAAGTGTTGGAGGCCAGCAGGTGGAAGAGAAGGAAAAGAGACCCAAGGCGGCCGCCGGTCCAAGTGTGAACTGAACTTCAGGTAAGAAGTTATGACCTGCAGTCTATCTGGGTCAGATATAAACCAAGTTTAGGTGGAGTTTATTTTCGTTATTCTGACTTTTTCCGTACTGCGTACTAGCTAGCATGACGGAGTTTCTATACAGCTGGGTGGGTGCTATGATGTTAACGATGTTAAACTTTATTTTGTTCATAAGTTATTAGAGTTGCCAACCGTCCCGTCTGGTATTCAGAGAAAATATTACGCATTTCTTATTGAGGTGAAAAGGAACAGTTTGTCCCGTAATTCGGCTACATTGAAAAAGGCACAAAGCTGGAGTTATTCTGCGTCTGATTTATGATTTGATTTGATAAATCTGATTCCCTGATTTACGAATAAATTCTTTACAAATCCTACCATGTGAATTCATGGATTTTTTTTTCACATTCTGTCTCTCACAGTTGAAGTGTACCTCTGGTGCAAATTACTGACCTCTGTCATCATTTTAAGTGGGGGAACTTGCACAATCGGTGGCTGACTAAATACTTTTTTGCCCCACTGTATAAGATAACAAACATTTCATATTGAATTTTTTTTTTTTAAAGAAGTGATGAGAATATGACTTGATTTCCGTGGATTTCACGAGGCTGGATTAGATTCTCACAGCTTGTCACAGGAGCTGAGCGCCCAAGAGGGAGAAGGCTGAGAACAGCGACAGCAACATGAATAAACTCCATCATGGCTCATCTGCTGATGAGTTCAGACTTTGAAGTGTGTTCTCTAGTTATGAGGCTCAGCCCAGTTTAGGTGTCGTATTCGTCTGTTTTTGTGTCGTAATCTGAGGAAAGGAAGATGACAGAAAAACTGCATCAACCTAAGTAATGAAAAAATGCTGAAGTATTGTGCCAGCAATCCATAATGACACTATCCACCCCCCTTACACTATTTCCATTGAATTGAACTAAAATGTTTTTCAATGTAATTCAGTTTTTTTAATATAGTGCCAATTCACAGCAACAATTAACTAAAGGCACTTTATATTGAAAGGTAAAGACCCTTACTTCCAGCAGAAACACGCTCATCAGGTAATAGTCATGTGCTGCGAACAGTTAGGTGTGAGGGGGGAAAATCAAACAGCAGAGTGTGACAGGTCAAAGGCAAAGAGAAAGATCCAGATCCAAGAAGAACCACTACCTACCACTGCCTACTGAAGCATAATGGAGGGTTCAGGGTTATGTGATCCAGCCCTAACCATAAGCTTTATCCAAAAGACAAATTTTAAGACTAATCTTAAAAGTAGAGAGAGTGTCTGTCCCTCAAATCCAAACTGGGAACTGGTTCCACCGAAGAGGGGCCTGCTTTGCATTCTAGGAACTCTGGGAACCACAAGTAAGCATGCAGTCTGAAAGTGAAGTGCTCTCACAAGGAACTGTGAGGTCTTAAAGATATGAGGAGGCGGATTTTAAATTTGATTCTGAATTTAACAGAAAGCAAATAGCAAACCTTTGGTTTACCCCAAAGGTTTACTACAACCTTTGGGTTGTAGTAAACCTTTTTTACTAGGGGGTTTAGAGCAACTTGATAATACTAATTCACAAGCTAGAAGTAATAAACACATGAACTGGCTTTTCACCATCACTCTGAGACAGCGTGTTTCTAATTTCAGTGATAAGAATGTTACTGGAGACCAAGATAGCGTCATCCAGAGTGAGTATCTGGTTAGACACAATGTTTCTGAGATTTTCAGGACTGAGTGCAATCACCTGAGGTTTGTCTGAATTTAGAAGCAGAAAATTACAGTTAATCCAGGTTTTTATGTCTTTAAGACATGCCTGTACTTTAACTAGTTGGTTTTTATCATATGGCTTCATTAATAAATAAAGCTGGGTGTCATCTGTATAGCAATAAATGTATGTGTAGTGTTTTCTAATAATATTACCTAAGAGAAGCATGTATAATATAAAAAGCATTGCAACTGTGACTAGTTCTTGTGTGTGAAGAAGAAACCCCATTTACTTGCACATATGAGAATTTATCAGATACATATTATTCATACCAGTGACCCAACAAACATCCAACCACTGGGGTGAACAACCTCACCTGACTTATTTTGATATTTAGTGATAATAGTGATAAACTATGAGTCCCTCCCAATGGCCCTGCTTCTCACTCTATCACTAAGAGAGACCATCCGCCACCATCTAGAGGAAGCTCATTTCAGGTGCCAATTAGTCCTCCAAGTAAAAGTTTTTATATGCTGCTAAGTAGGGGTGCAACGATACTCGTATCGATATTTAACCGTTCGATACAGTGCTTTCGGTTCGGTACGCATAAGTATCGAACAATACAAAATTTTAAATTTATTTGATCAACTTTTCTTCTGACGATGCTGTCTGTGTTGAGCACTCAGTGGATCTGCGTTCGACTACTCCGCCTAGGCTGTACTGTTGAGCACAGATCCACTGAGCGCAGCGCAAGCCAGCAAGACAGAAGTTAAGCTCCTTGCAACATGGCAAATTGAACCTCCCGCACCCTGATTCAGATCTGGCCTTTGGAACTATTTTGGTTTTCATGTGACATATGACCCTGAAGGTAAGTGCGTCATGGACAAAAGTAAAATAGTATGTCGGATGTGCCACGCAATGCTCAATTACATTGGTGGGAACTACTGCGTTAGCGCAGTTTGCTCGTTAACGTGTTGACGGCGTCCAGCCCCACGCACGGGGCGATCCGCGGTAGCTCGTTAACTGAGATTTGCCGTGTTGTGGCGTTAACGTCATTTCAGATTAACGCTGACCGCACTAGTGGGAACAAAATGAATATGACTGCCCATTTACACCGACATCATCCTAGTGCAAAGACAAGTGGAAGCAGACAAAAACAACAAGCACGCATGCTACAAACTTTACCCGAGTCATTTAAACAGCCGTTACCGAACCATGAATTTTGTGTATCGTTGCACCCCTACTGCTTAGATATCATTATTAGCATTAGTGATACTCATCCAGTAATTAAACTGGACTTGACTTTTGTTCCAGTAAAGACATACAGTAAAAACATAAAAGTGATCGTTTGTCCAAATAAAGCAGAAGAAATCAGAAGCTACATTTATGAGGCTTTTTTGTTTGTTTGTTTTTACTTGTCATGCTATCAAGTATTTAAACATTTGTAGGTGTTTTTTCCATAGTTTCACACATAATTTTTAAGAAGTCATTCATTTAATTCAGTATTCAGATTTGTTTTGGCAAAAATACAAACCTCCAAAAGTTGATTCTGTTCATCTGGACGTAGTGTTTTGTGGGAGAAACGTTTCGTCACTCATCCAAGTGACTTCTTCAGTCTCAGCTGACTGCAGGTTTCCCCAAATCTTATAAACTTCGGTCATTATGCAAATGTACTGTTTATAAGATAAGTTTATAAGGACCACGGCCAATCAGAGAGGTCCCGCCTCTGACTATCTCTGATTGGTTTAGTCCACGATAGTGACATAATTTGTGTCTGTTGTTGACCACAATCAATCTTTATTTATAAAGCACTTTTCATACAAAAAATGTAGCACAAAGTGCTTTACATGGTTAAAAGCAGACCACCCCACCCCGCCCTCCAACTCACATAAACGATCATGAATACACACATCCCCCCCCCACACACACACACACACACACACACGCACACTTAAAGAGACGGGTACGCATGAGCCAAGTGAGGAAACACTATCACAGGGAGCCGTCTGCTCCGGGAGCCGGTCACAGACCGCAGCCTCCAGGCTGAGCACACAGCAGGAGGGAGGCAAAGAAGCCCCCCAGCCAGGCTGAGAGGACCCCCAGAGCCCCAGCAGCCACGGTTGATCACAGCCCCGGTGCAGAGAGCCCCCTCCGAGGAAACACTGGAGATATGACCCAATAGGATATATACAGGGTAAAAAGATAAAATAAATAAGAACGGGATACAATATAAATATAAATATAAATAGAGTAAGAAGATAAAAAATGAATAAGAATAAAATCAATAAATATTAGGTAAAACCTAAATTAATAAATAGAATAACAGGATAGAATAAATAAGCATAAAATAAATAAACGTTAGGTGAAAGCTAAATTAAAAAGGTGGGTCTTGAGCCTGTTCTTAAAAACATGTACGTTCTCTGCGGCCCTGAGCTCCTCCGGCAGGCTGTTCCACAGACGAGGACCATACCACTGAAAAGCTGCCTCTCCGTGAGTATGTGTCCTGACTTTGGGAACAGTCAAAAGGCCAGTACTAGAGGACCTCAGGGTCCGCGAGGTTTCATATGGTAAAAGCAGATCTGAGAGATAAGAAGGCCCAAGACCATTAAGACATATAAATTAAGACCAATAAAAGAACTTTAAAATCGATCCTGAAGCAAACGGGGAGCCAATGCAGTGATTCTAAAACCGGTGTAATGTGGGCCCGCCCTTGGGTCTTCGTCAGCACACGAGCTGCAGAGTTTTGTAAAAGTTGTAAGGGTGAAATATTCTTTTTTGGGGAGACCAGAGAGCAGGGCATTACAGTAATCAATGTGACTGGTAATAAAAGCATGCATCAGCATCTCCGTGTTGGCCCGAGAGAGAATAGGGCGGACTCTGGCTATATTTTTTAGATGATAAAATCTGATTTTGGTTACATGTTTAATATGTGGGATAAAACCAAGCTAAGAGTCAAAAATAACACCCAGGTTTTTCACTTGTAGCGAAGGGCATAGTGAAAATGCCTGTAATTTAGACAAGAGTTTCTCTCTCTGAGCCTGAGGACCGATGATTAAAACTTCAGTTTTGTCCTGGTTAAGCTGTAAAAAGTTTTCTGCCATCCAAGATCTTATATCTAAAATACAGTTTAATACATTTCTCCATATATGCTCATTAATACACGTCAGGCAGAAAAATTGTCTTGCTTTCTAATTAAAGCCTTTGATTTTAAAACCACTTACTGTGGACTGCAATATTGTATTCTGAATTTACTAAGAGGTACATTGATGTTACAGACTTCCTACAGATCCTTTTTAATCCAAGTGTCAAGTGACATGGTTTTCAAGGTTTTGTTCATCATAGCAAACCTTAGGTTTCATATGATGAACTGTCAGCAACTAAAAGAGAGACCAAAAATAAAAACAAGCAAAAATAAATAAATAAAATCAAAATAACATGTGAACAGGGAAAGAAAAGGAAAACCAAAAAAATAATGAACTATTAAAACACAAAATTTCATAATTTCCTCACTTTTAATGGTTGTTTTAACATAGTTTGTTTTCTGCTTTGTGTTCTAACACGTATAAGTTTGTCTAAATATGTTTTACAGATGTGAAATAATGTGAATTAAAGTAAAAACAAAATCTCTCCGATTTAAAGGAACATTTAGCAGAGATTAAAAGTACTAAACTACCAGTTCACAAACACATCAAAAAGAACATCCAGGACTCTCGCAACTCGATGTGCCATCTTGTTTTCTAATAAGCTGTTGAGGGCACTGAGCCCCTCTGAGGGCGGGAGGTTGTCAGGGCAGATTTCTGTGTATGCAAAGAATACAAATTAAAAAACAAACAGCTTTTATGACATAATAGTGACACAGTATGTTGAGAAATGTGCTGAAACTCTCACCGTTGTTTGGGTCCATCATAATGGGTGATGACATCCGGAGACATTCTGCTTGTTTCTTTAACGTCTCCACAATGTCAGGAGAGACACTCGTTTTCCTGCCTGGAAATAAAGAGCAAAAAGGGGGGGGGGGGGGAGAGGTAACTAAAAGTTTTTCTACAGATTTTCATGCTTCAAAAAACAATAGTAAGAAGAAAGAAAGAGTTCTGGATTCACACATGGTATAGTGGGATGTGTGTTTCTTACTGAATAGAAGAAGGCTGGTAAAAGTATCTTTCCCAGAGATGACTTCTTCATAAGCAAGCAGACAGTCAGAGCAGCCAGTTGGCAGGTAGACCTCCTTTAGGTAAAAAGGCTCCTCTGTATAAAACAAACAAAAAAACAAACAGTGTCTTGAGATTGGAAATCACAAGAAACTACGTGATTGCAGGTTTCCTCTGCATGTAAAACCTCTGTGGCCATTCTTTACTCACTGATTAACATTGTGCTGTTTTCAAAGACTACATTATACGTCATGCTCGAACAGTCACCATGTCTGTGAGGAAGAAAATAAAAGCATCAGAGCTTCAGAGATATCAAAATAAACATAGAAAATAAATATGTATAAATGACTTCAGCTATTGTGTTAAAATTGCTTAAGGGAGCATTTACATTCTCTGAGTCTGCAGGATATTGAGGACGTTACTGTTGGCAGTTGTAGTAACATTCAACCAGACGCTGGTCAGCAGGAAGGCCAGGGAACGGCTTCCCGGGAGGTCAGAGCTTCCCCCAACATATATCCATTTTCCCAATATCTGGAGCACACAGGCACAAGTTGAATTAAGTATGTTTAAAATACAAAACCCTATATTTTATTCAGAACAAAACATAAAAAACCCCAAATCAAATGTTTAAATTGATTGGGTATAAAAAGAGCATCTTAGGCAGAGTTTGAGTGACACAAAGATGGAACTGTGGAACAATTTCAGACTAAAGGTCTGCCTGCAGTCCAGAGCTTTCACCAGTTGGAAACATTTTGATGTCTACAAACTGTTGTTAAATGAACGGGGGATGCTGCAGAGTGGTAAACAGGAGCTCGTCCCAACTTTTTTGAGATGTGTTTCTGCCAGAAAATTTGAAATGAGCTAATATGTTTCTTTAAATAGGACATTTATTCACTTTAAACATTTTATGTGTTTTCTGTGTTGTATTGTGAATAACATCCCAGCAGTCACATCACAAAAGGTGGGGTAAACCCTGGAAAGGTGACCAGTTTGTCGCAGGGCTAACATAGAGAGACAACCGTTTATACCCACATGTACACCTACAGCCAATTTACAATCAGCACTTAATGTAGCATGCATGTCTTTGGACTGTGGGAGGAAGCCGGAGTACTTCGAAAGCGCCCATGTAAACACGTTGAGAACATGCAAACTCCACACAGACCAACCAGCCAGGTGCTGGATGCAATCCCAGGACTTCACTACCCCTAAATTTCAATATGAAGTCTTTAATTGTATTGTAATTCTGACAATGGATTGTTTTTTTTCTAAATTTTCTCCCTCCAAGAGCCAATATCAGGACAAGTTTGCTCCAAAGCAACTTACCTCATCCGTGTTGACAGTTATTGGGTTTATCAGAGTGTCACAGCTGCTCACAGGAGCTGAGCGTCCCACCGAGAGCAGGCTCAGCAACAGAACAACACACTTCATCTTTTAAATGTCTCCTTTCTGCTTTTCAAGATTTCCTCCTTCTTCTTCTTCTGTTACTGCCTCCCTGTTTGCCTCCAAGCTCTATTTTGACTTCACAGCCTCACAGATTTCTCTGGATGCAGGATTTATTCACTTGTGCTGTGAACCTTTGCAGCAAAGGCAAACAGCAGGGGATGATCGAAGGAAGACTTTGACCTCTTTGAGGAATATCGATCCAATCACATGCAACAGGGAGCATTGTGTGGGCTGTAATAAAGTGCATTTGATGTTTTCTGTATTCACTGAGATAATCTTCCCCGATTAGTCACTGATACTCATGGATACATGAGATCACAAGTTTATCCTTTTATGTTAGTAAAATTAGGACTATTGCAAGTGTTACTCAGGTATCTAGAACACCCTCTATTTGCATTTAACTGACTCTAAGGTAACTGAAAACAGGCAAGTTTATTGTTGTCAGAACTCATACGGTAGTCATCTGTAATTGGACCCATAACAAATGACAATGATCCTTCATCCAAATACAGACTCTATAAAAGCACAAACCTTTAGCAGTTTGCCGGTCTGGAGCATTCAGGACAAAAACACCAAAGAGGAAAGACATCAGCAATGATCTTAGAGATGCAACTGTTGATGCACATCGATCTAGGAAGGGTTATTCATTTCCAAACAATTTTAAGTATTCTACAAAAAACAAGATTATTCACAAAAAAGCAGTGGATATCCTGGCAAATTCAGTTAAGGGTTAGAGAAAATACAAAAAACCCAAGAGCTACAGGCATACCAAATGTTAAAGTTCATATGGGTATAATTAGAAAATGGACAAACAAGTATGGCTTGTTTGAAATGGTTATCAGCAGAAAGCTTTTGTCTTACGTTTGCAACAAACCAGAAGACTTCAGAGACAATGTGAGACAAGATCAAAGTAGAGAGGTTTGCAACCCAACACTTTAAAACTTTTAAAAGTAAATTCAGAAAAAAATGTCACATTTTGAAGAGTCGTTTTAAGATGTGAAAACACAATGTTTTCATTTCAATATTTTAACTCCTGGACACAAGATGCTTCCAACTTAACTGACAAGCCCAGTCTTAAATTGATATATAATGAGGGGATTTTAATATTTGAAGGCTTTCGGGTGTAAAACTCTGTACATATATTATTCTACACCACATCTCAAGGGTTGGTGTCCTTGATCTAACACAGCAGATTTAAATGGCTAAATGACCTCCTCAACATGTCTTGAAGTTCCTCAGAGGCCTAGTAATGAACTAATCATTTGATTCAGGTGTGTTGACCCAGGACACCGGCCCTTGAGGCCTGGAATTAGCACCTGTTCTACACGAACTCAATGATTGAAGTTAAAGAGGGTCCATTGTGATTTCTATTTTGTCATGTACTTTTCCAATGGTTGATCCTCACATTAAAGTTTCCTTTTTTAAATAAAGTCTGTGTGCATAGGATACACATCAACTTCAAAATCCTCAGCTTAAGACATTTTTTTCTCCTTGTAGCTTCTTTATGAGCAGAGAAAAACCAACCCACCTGACCTCCGTCTTTTATGATGCAGTCAGTCAGAAGAAAGATGTCTAAAGGCCCAAGTCTGGATTCAGGTGATGGATGAACTGAGGGGCTACTCCAAAGATCATTGTTACATAAATAAGGATTACTGTTAGACTGAATCATGCAAAGGTTTTTTGTTGGTTGTTTTTTTTTTTTTTTTTTTTTTTAAAGAGTCCAGGAATAAAAATATAGAAAAGTGTGTATCAAGTTCTCTTGTAATCTGAAAAGAACCATTCATATTTTCTACTTTATCAATTTGTGAACTAAAGATGCATAATGGGGAGACGATAAAATTAAAAATGATAAACATTATTAGGCTCTGGAGAAATGAAAACGGAAGACAAGTATTTATTCCAAGAAAAGTCACAAAAAGACATCTTATCAAAAAGTGTTTAATTGAACTTAACTGACAGCTTTCTAAGGAAGTCTTCATTGGGGACAAGAACAAATGGACAACATACAAACAACAGAAGAAGAGCAAATTCTGCTGATCATAGCGACTATACAGTGAAATCTTTGAGCCTAATTTACAGCAGTGCTCTGAAAGAAGGGGCAGAGAGAAAAATGAGGTGGTTAAAGACCAAATGATGTTTTGCCTGATCTGATGGAAAAGATGGGTTAGGAGAATGACCATTCCTCCTTCGCTCCATTTATTCTGAAGTGATGGTGAGGGTGAACAACAGCAGGGTGGAGGAGAATGGAGACTGATGGAGAGGAGAGTGACAGGGCCATCTGTCACTCAGCCACTTTCTGGTTTTCTTGGTCTCTCGTTCATTTTCTCCCTTTCTGGTCAGCATGGAGACAAATGAAGGGATGAAAGATGGGAAGTGGTCATCGCTACTCCATGGCTTCCTGATTCTCTTGGTCTGCGCTGATCTCCTCGCTGGCCTCTTTGCCCTCCTTGCTCCTCTTGCTCTTCTTGTGTTTGTGCCGTCGGTGGCTGTCCCCCTCCTCGCTGTCGTGCCTCCTCCTGCTACTGCTGCTAATGAAAGGTGAAGAGGACAGGAGAGAAAAAAAAAAACGATCGGAAGAGAAGTAAAGGGCAGGTGTAAGGAGATGGGAAGGAAGAGGAGGTGAAAAAGAGACACGGACAAAAAAAGGTCGAGATCAATACAGATGAAAGGTGAGAAGAAGAGAAATAGAGACGAGAGGGAAAAGACAAAGGAGAATGAAGAGAGGAACCGTGGGTTAGACAGGGCGGAGAGGTGGAAAGAAAATAAAGTATTAAAAACCTTCCTATTTTCAGGGTTTGTCAGTTGAGCAATTTTGTTCCTCTGATATTTCAATCCTCATATCACACATTTGACATGTTTAATGACCACAGCAAATTGTCTGAAAATTCTTTGGGGGGGGGGGGGGGGGGGGGTTGTTGTTAATGAGATGTCTACGACTGCTGATGTTAGCTCTGTGACTTCACAATTTACAGCTGACTTTTTAATTGTTTAAAAACACTGAATCTCTCAACGTTTTAGAAGGACAGATCTCGATAAAACTAACACATCGTGAACTGCTACTTCTTTTAGTTTAAACTCTACTTTCATATGTAACAACTGAAAATTTGTAAAAACTAAAATATTTCTGTTTAACTCACATGTTTACATTTCATTTCACAACATAAGCTTAGCTCTAGAACACCAATGCTACGTGATTAAAAGTCCAATCATCTTGGAACCCTGTGTGTGTTGTCTGTGTGTTGTCTACGCAATAACAGCCAATATTTTAGGGCTTCTGGTTTAGTCGGTGTGTATCAGGACTAATACTTCCTGTTTCTCCCAGTGATCAGTGTTTAAGGATACAGATATGATTCATTAGTTCTTAAAAAAAAAATAAAATAAATTGCAATAGAGTTTATTTAATGCAATCCCTTTTTTGCCTGCTCATATATGATTGGCCTGAACAGGAAACCACAGAACCTCCAGAATCAAAATTTGTTGTCTGCAGAAATGCATGAATATTTACATAAAGTATCCATTTATAGTATTTACAGGAGTTAAACTAAACCTAATAAATAAAACAGAGAGCAACTTTCATCAGCGTTAACTATGTGACAGGCTTTCACTTTTAAAAGACCAGAAAACTAACCAATAAATAAAATGTTCCAGTTTGGCAAATAAACTAGTTACACAACAGGGGTGAAAGAAAAACTGTGTGTTCATTTACCTGCGTGAGGATTTGTGGCGCCCCTCTTCTTTCTCTCTGTGCCGCCTCTCTCTGTGTCTTTCCTCTTTCTCCCGGCTTGCACGGTCACGGTGGCGTTCTGCGTAACCACGCTCTTGATAATCACGGTACCGATACCGCTCCTCGTCGCTGTAGAAGACGAAAAGGAAAGAAGAATTTACTTCATTTACATATAAAACAACTCAGTCTCTGGTTAAAGCAGCGTCTTAACATCAATTGTTCACTTTTCTTTTATTACTCTTAATTTCTCTCCCAGATGCTGTTTATTAGTAAAAGCTTCTAACATTTGTGATGAGTTTGACAACCGCGTGACGACTATATGTATGATCACTGATACACCAATACCCGCGAACAGCTGAAAACAAACTGCTCAAATTATTTGTTTATCCCTTTCTGTGGCTTTACAGATGCCATTCAAATCCCCCAGCAGCCCATTCACTACTCTGTTTTTGTCCCGCTGGTGTACCTGGTGTAGCTCATAGCTGAAGGGCTGTGCTCCCTCTCTCGTTCCCGCTCATGTGTCCTCTCTCTGGGTCTTTCTCTGTCCTTGTCTCTTTTGTCATCTCGGCGGGAATAATAATCCCAAGGTTTGGAGTTATCTATCATCGGAGGCCAAGGAGGAGGCACACCTCCAACCATGGGGGGAGGGTAAGCACCTGAAAACAAATAAGAGGGAAAGCTGGAGTTCATTTAAATAAAAATATGTAACTACAAATGGTGATGGTGCAAATGTATGCATCAACATGCATTTTCGTAGCGTTGGCCACATCTGTCACTGACAGCACCAGATTACATTGGTCTGTACCTTGAGGAAACGGATACGGAGGAACAGAGCGTCCATCATAACCTCCTGGATGGCTGCTTCGAAAACACACAGAAAGGAAACATTACTTCAGTGTGTATGTGTGTGCGTGTTGTCCTTTTCACTGACGCAACAATTACTGTTCAAACAAAGTCATATAGCATCAAATGGCATTGTTATGTTTTGTTATATAGTCGTCATACCTTTTCTCAAGATTTAGAACTGAATGAAAACACATTAAAAAACATGAGGCTGTGTTTCCTTACACATTAACCCAAGGTTACACAGCTTGAATAACTAAGCGTGTGTGTGTGTGTGTGTGGGGGGGGGGGGGGGGGGGGGGGTGGTGTACTTTAAACTTTGCACCAAAAAGAAAAGAAAAGAAAAGAAGGCCAAGGCAAACCTTTTATATAATGCCTATACAGTGTCACTGAATTGCAGGTCAGAAGAAAACAGACTTCAAGTGTGTGCACAGGTGTAAAATGCAGCTGAAAACACTTGTGAATACATGTCTATATTTATGTTATGTCAAGTTGTTTTCAAGCTATACATTATGATGTTGCACTAGCTTTAAAAACATCCATATTTAAAGTGCTAGAGTTGAACTGCAACTCTGTGTGTGTGTGTGTGTGTGTGTGTGTGTGTGTGTGTGTGTAGACGCATTACCTGTCCATAGTGGGGATGATAGAAGGAGGAGGCCCACTAGTTGGTGGAGGAAAACTAGGAGGAGGGACAGTAATGGGCAACCCTACAAAGAAGCAGAAGGAGTGAAGAGAGTAAACATGCTGAAAATATTGCATAACAATAATAATGATAATGACGATAAACAGTAAACTGAACTTACTGGGTGGGGGGATGAGTGGAGGTGCAGTACTGACGTTTGGTGGCGGAGGGAGAAATGGCGGTGGGGGAATGTTTGGAGGAAGTGGTCCGGGAGGGAAGAATGTGGGAATCTTAGCAGGAGCAGGCTCAGCCTCTGATGTCGAGTGCTCAGAGATTACCTGCACAACAACAGAGAGATGAGGAGGAACACAGAGACAGCAAACATCACACAGTTTTAATGTCTGTCGACATACTAAAAACAGCTGACTGATGCTATCAGAAGTTGAGTTTGCCATACTCCGTAACCACAAAGTCTTCTAAAATCCTGAGGCGTAACCCAGTGTGCACCTCACTAGAAACATGTCAGGTGGACAAAGTGCCGAACTACTGTCAGTACTGTCGATTCCTCCTCTCGTGCATTTCCAGTTACTTTTTCCCTGCTGTTTTTGAGTTCATCAGTGAGAGAATAACAATCACTGCTCAGTATAAGGAATACGATTCATAGAAGGACTCACAAATGTCAGCAAATTCCTGGAGGGAGATTGCTGAAACCATCCTAATGGATGTGAGGGAACATACAAAGAAGAAGAAAAAATGTTTGCGTCTATTAAAAATGAAAAACAAAACAAAAACCCACAACAAAGAGTGGGAATCCATAAAGGAAAAAAAGTCCAAGCATTTTATTTGTTTCTATCGGCTGGGTGTGCATATAAAACACTGGGGCGCGACCACAAGATAATTAACACATCAGCACGAGCATAAATGCCAACAACAATGCTGGCCACTTATGTAGGTTACATCATAAGCTACAAAAAGACTCCCCACAGAAATCTAAATCAGGACTTATGTTCACTGTGAAAGACGCATAAACAAACTATAACTGGAGGTTTTTCTTGTGAGTTTCTGTTTTTGCTTGTACCTGAATATTGTTGCCCTCTAGATTATGTCGGCGTCGACCCTCAACTCTGCTGATAGTTGCCAACTGTCCACCAATCACATCGATTGTGCCGCTCGATTTCCTAAAAAAAAAAAAAAAAAAGACAATTTTTAAAAAATGTACATTAAGGTACCGAGCAGGATCTAAAGAAAATGGGCTCCAGCTACTTTCAAATGTACTACAATCAAAAATAATGAGCAAATAAACTATAAGCCAAATTCACCAAAAAGTGTCCGTTTCTGTCTGGTAATTTAGTAAACCAGGGGTACGTATCGTTATGCATGCTGTTTTACCAGCATACATAACGACAGTACTCATTAACTATGGCAAAAACAACAACACTGAGATCAGAATCAGAATGGGTTTTATTGCCAAATGTTGAGCAGGTTTACAACATTAGGAAATTGCTGCGGTGCTTAGTGCAAACATATTGTCATATAACGCTTAAATAGACATGAAAATAAAAATAAGAATAAGAATTAAAAGTGCTAAGGGAGATAAAGGCTACTTACCATGAATACTCACACTTTCTTCTTAAATTTAGAGATAAACATTATTAATTAAATTTTTACGTTAAATTATAAGTAAATTTGAATTTGCCATGAAGTGATTTAGGACTTTTAGAGCATTACAACAAAACAAAATTTGGCACAATTATTGTTTTATTTCGATTATCTTGTTTTGATATATCAGCAGAAGCCATCATTCTAACTGAAATTAAAATTCAATTAGCTGCAGAGCCACCATGACACCATCATATCTGCAACAATCAGCCAAAGTTTAGATCTAAAACAATTTGTAACTTTCTTTTTACGCTTGGTTAAATCAGCCTTTTGGGTCTCAGATAAAAACTATAACACCCTTAAAGAACACACTTCAGAAAATAGTGGTTTAAAAAGAGAAGACATCTTTAAATTGATTTTCCACCTATTTGTGTTGAAAGTATTTGTCATTTTTATTAGCTTTAACCTCCTAAGACCCGAACTCTTTCATGGCATGCATTTTCAATTTCTCTTTGCTATTTGGGCTGATTGGGACCTGATGAATGTAAAACAACGAATTACCTGATTTTTGTTTATGAGAAAAATGAGATCCACAAATGAGGACACTCGTTTTAAATTTTGATAGAACAGTGGCAAAATAATGTCCCCGTAAGTGGATATCAAGCCCTTGTAGAGCACAATTTAGTATTTTTGTCTAGACAACCCAAGATGTGATGTCCACATACGCCAGGTCCTAGGAGGTTTCACTTTAAAATATAAAATTAAACTAGTTTCTGATACTGTTACAATACAACTAAAATAAATATCATTATTAATAAAACTTTTTTAATATGATATGAGAACCTCACATAGTTAACTGGCCTGCTGTTAGTATTTCTTCTCTTTTGCTTAAGCTGTAAAGCTACCCAGACACATGCAAGTCAACTACACAAACAGAAAGAAACAAGGGTGAAAATCAAGCTGTCTTTGAGGCTTCAAAAGCACCCAGAGAAGCCCATTCCTTAAACATCTATGCATTTCCCATCAGGCCCCCTTAACATCGGAGGGACAAGGCCATGCCCACTTACGTATAATAAGACATGTCCTGAGCAGGCGGGCCAGTCCACTGAGGGGGAGAGATCCTACCATTTTGAGACAAAGGACAGGGGTAATGAGAGTAACACACATAATAAAAACCATGGGAAGGCGCCTCATTTTAACCACAGGCACACTGGTGATTATTCTGGAAGTGGCCCAGTGTGTTTGTGTCTCCTTATGACCCAAGATGGTGCCTGCGAATGTTGGATTTAAAAACTGTTAACACAATAAACTGATGAAATTTTAACTTTCTTGTACCAAAACCATCAACAATTTACTCCTCGTCCTTCCGTTAAAGATGGCCAGTTAACTGTATGTGGTTGTTTTAAGCATCTTCATCCAACCGTCCCTAGCCCCATAACTGGATTATGTATTTGACTGTGCGCTTAACCGCTACTGAAAAACTGTAAGTGTGTTTCTCTACCAAATATTAAACATGTGAATGTAGAGGCAGGAGTCTTACCTGGTGACCTGACTGACAGCAGACTTATACAAGCTGACAGGAGATGTGAAGTCTGGCTTTGAGGTGTGAACGGGCAAACTGGGTATGTCTTTTTCATTACCAGTTCTGCCCTGCTGAACCTGGAAAAGAGCCACACAAAAAAATTCATGCGTCTTCTGAAGGAGAACAAGGGTGCTGATTTTAAAGTAGATACGGTCATATTTGTCATCATGGTTTTGAAGTCACTGTGTAGCTGCATGTTTTTGGAAACACATTGGCTATGTTTCTTATAATTAAAATTCAGATGCTGGTAGATTTCCATGAAAATACCTAGATACAAAAATAACATGACATAAATGTCTTTGTTCTTTCCCCTGTAGGTCAACTGACATCACAGTATGTCACTGACTCTGGTTGCTACCACATTGCTAATCGCTTCCTGTGTGAACGCCCTGTAGAACCTGCCTCCTAAAAATGCAAGCCTTTACTCATTTATCCACATTACCACATGCTCTGCGTTGGTGGTTAACTGAAGACAAAAGCTAAAACATGTAGTGAGGTCAGACAGCTTTCGTAGCCCTGTGACCTGTATGGAACAGCTATGAAACATTTAGCTGTTAGATCTGCTAACGTTTAGGCATTTACACATTGTATAAAGTCAAATAAAATGCTCAAAAAGAAACTGAGGGTTGGTGGAAGCAGGAGCTGGAGTACAAAAACAAACAAACAAAGACAGAGCCAGCAGTGGTGCAGTGATATCTTACAGTGATCTTGCTTGTCACTGAGCCAACTGTAGAGACCTCCAGGCCCATACGCAGCCTCTTCTGTTTTTCACAGTAAGCCTTCCATGTGTCTTCATTGAAGCCATAGTTGAAGTAGTCTGACAGATCGGCTCCTACATAGAAAAAAAAACAACAAAAAAAACAACACGCACATTTTATGAAATTCTGTACAAAAATCATCAGAGGTGCTCTGATTTTCTTTTCTTCTTTTTTTACTGAGGAGCAAATATGGATTTACAGATTTGGCAAAGACTGGATCCACGATGTCAACCTTGCAATTTTCAAAAAGGAAGGAATAGCAACCAGTTTAAAGAATTAATACCATATTTCTGTTGACTAACAATTATGGACTATGGAATGGAATTAGAGACACATGGTCATATTTGTGTACTAAACAGCAAACATCCTGCAACTTGCACACTGTGGTGTCTAAAATATTAAGAAAATCTCTATACAGACTTGATGCAAAAGATAAAAGGAGCAGTGACTTCTGCTTGTCATAGACAGTGACATTAAGCAGATACAAAATGTAGACAATGGTCTGCAGAGCTGTGCATAGGACTAATGCACAACCACGCTAGTCATTTTAGGCTCTGATTAGAGGGTGTTAATGACCACAAAGCAAGAGTGCCTCCACCATGTAGCGTTTTGTTAAGGCTGGCAATACTTGGAAGACCAACAGGGTAGGCAACCATGAGTCGTACAGCTACAGAAAGTGGAAAGATGATGGCTCCATAGACAAACACCACAGCAGGCTACTGTTTACAATCTTTTCATAGATTCACCTACGGAAATCTTGCAAGTTTTAATTCTTCTACCTAGATCTCGTAGACTCAAATGTTTTCTTTCGGTCAGTTTAGCTGGAGCTGTTCTACTATAGAGGATTTTTGGGAAGGGGGAACACTAGAGTAAAAAAAAAAAAATATCGTGTGTTTGATTTCTAACACAATAAAAAGCATTTAAAAAGAGAGAGAGATTGGTAGTAAAAATGTAATCTGTCAGACATTTATTTTTTCTCCATATGATATAAAATGCTTTTTACTCACTCTTGGAGGCAGCCTCTGGCTTTTAAATATTTTGTCTATAAAAGCAAAGACACAGACACAAGCACACACGCACCTGGTTTCCTCCATGGTTTCTCTTCAAAAGACTCCATGTCCACCTCTAGCACTGGAACACCGTTAATGTTTCCAGGTGCATCGAGATCCACTCCCTTCAGCTTTGCGGAAACTGAAAATAAACAATACAACAAGTTACAAGAAGACATCACAGTAATGAAACAGGCAAACTGTCTTTATTGTATGTTTTTATTCAGGAAAAAAGAGATTAAGCCAGTAGAGAACGACACCTTGTCCATAAGGTCTGGAGCCTGTTGATTTGATGTTGAGGTTGACAGGTGGGGCTCCATAAGTTCTGGGAGGAAAACAACAGTATTAAGACTCTGAATGAAACATCCCAACATAAACTTCAAATTACAATTACCATATTCACATTACCCTTTCAGTTTTCAGCAAATTGATTTATTTAGCTGTTGATAGCTCACTTGAACTTATGTGTTCACTGAAGCATCCTGTTTTATAAGTGGATCAAAAAGTCCATTAACTCCGTCATGTCAAAGCATTAAGAAGCTTGTAGTACAAACAGCTAGTGTTGACTCACTCATTAGGATTCCATATCGAGTCATTATGACATTTGAGATTCTTCCTGGCAGATCCTCTCAGGAGGAGCTTACAGATCTCTTCACAAATGTTCAATTGGGATCTCTGTTTATTTCAGAGACTCGAGGACAGTCAGAATTTTCCTGAAGCGACTCCACGTTCGTAGTTTCCTTACACTTACTGTGGCACTGATAGTCTAATCTAAAGTTGCTGCATTGTGAGGTTTGCTTTGAGGTTCTTTTTGAATTATTTATTTGTTAAATTCTAAATAGTTTTCCTGCTACTGAGAAGCATCCCACAGAGCACGATGCTGACACCACCACGCTACATCACAAGGAAGGTACAAGCAAGGTGATGAGCCATCTCCGAATCAGAAACCTCACCCAGCAGCTTTTATATAAACCAGCCACAAACTGTAAAAATATGTACAACAGCACAATTTGCCTCAAACGTACGTGTACTGTGGCGCTCCGGTTTTTATATCTCCAATCGTGACACGGACATCATCGTCGTCATCATCGCTGTCGCTGTCGCTCTCCACATCCTCGCCTGCAGCCTCACCTGTGGCCTGAAAATCCAGAAATAAAAACAACACATGAAACATTCATTGAGTTGGAAATAAGTTTGTAATAAAAACAAACAAAAAATATTGAAACTGTGCATGTAAGCTACACACCTCAGATGCAACTCCATTTCCTGTAGCGTGCGCAGCAGCATCATCTGTTGAAGCATCAGCAGGGGCACTGAAAAAAACATTAGACACAACAGACCAAATATAAAATTTCTTCTCAGTCCAAAGTTTCTGGGTCCAAAATCTCACAAAGTTTTTCACCTGGGTGGAGATCTAGTGACTATGAAGGCCACAACATCTGATTTACATCATTTTCATACTCTTTAAAGTATTCAGTCATCAGAGCACTGACATCCTAACAGAGGCCATTCTAATAAGGAAGAAAAAGTTAATCAAAGGATAACTTATTATCACTATATTACACTATATTTACTTGCAGTGACCCTTATCTTAAAGAAAACAAGTATTAGAAAAACAAAACATGTCACCAAAATGTCACTTAAAACATAAAGCTGCCACAGCATGACCTCACTGTAGAGTTCAAGGTGTTACATTTTGTCCTATTATCTATCTGTATGTAAAAAAATAAAAATAAAAAAAAAACTAGGAGAAAATTATGTTTCAAAAGACTATTAGTTTGTTTTTAAGTCTCCTTTAGTAGCTTTTAATTAAACTAGATATGTACACATACCCATGTGACCTGCTGCCTTTTTGTTTTGTTTTTTTTTTTAATATGTTTAACCACTTTTGTTATTCAAATTTAAGAACATAATGTAACTGTAAGATGTCTGTATGTTAGGTGGAGCCCAAGTGATGATATATCAGTAAGCCAAAATTATTTTTGGCCTGTCACAGATATGTTAGATAAATCTGTCTAAGGCTGGGTATAATTTAATAATGGTGTCATTATAAAGTATTCACTATGAGCCAGAGGTACCTTTACTAAACAAGATTAGATTAAATTACACTAATTTTATTCTTTGTGCTGCTGCTGTAACAAAGTTTCCCCCTGTAGGATCAATGAATCTATGACAGCAACAATAGTGCCATCAGCACATGTAGCAGAGTATAAATGAAGAGATGATGTGTAGCTTTAACGACTGACAAACAACATCCTCATAATTTTCTCTTTTCAATAATATTCTAACATACTAGATGTAAAGCAATCTAATCAGCCAATCACATAGCAGTAAATGCATCTAGCATGTGATTTTAGTTTGGGAGCATGACATGGCTGATTTCAGAAATCCACTGGGATTTTCCCATACAACCATTTCTAGGGTTTACAGAGAATGGACTTGGGAAAATAAAGAAAGAAAAACTATCCAGTTCTCTCAATGCCAAAGGTCAAAGGTAAATGGTTGGGTTGATTCAAGCTGAGGACGGCAGCAGTAGATCATATAACCAAATAACCAACCAAAGAATTGATTTCTGCTGTAACATTCAGATGGTAGGCACGAATATCATGACAGCATTGACAAATCCTGCCTTGTAGCTGCTGCTTAGCATTGTTAGTGATGTAATGGAGTGGGAGATATTTTTAGTTTGGCTCCCATAACACCAACTGAGCATTATTTAAACACCATATCCTACCTGAGGTTCTCAGGTAGGGTACAGCCTACCTATATCTCAGATTCTCATGGATGTACAGCGATTCATCAGTAGCAACTGTGTGATGTCATGAAGTCAACATGGACCAAAATCTCAGATGAATTCATCCATCACTTTGCTGAATCTACGCCACAAAGAATTAAAGCAGTTCTGACAGCAAAAAGCGGTCCAACCCAGTTACTTGCAAGGTGCAGCTAATAAAGTGACCTCTGCGTGTGTATTAATAGTGCCTTTTGTCCCTCCCCAGGGATACAGCATCAGCTGAAATCCACCTCAATAAATCTAAAAATTATTAAAAATGTAAATACTTCTAGAGTTCGTGAGAAGTGATAGCTGTACTGAACTATATTACCTTTGCTAGTTACTTTGCCAACGCTCGTTGACCCTGAAATGTGTTACACACAGAGGGTTTTTGTTTTAAATCCAGGCTAAGACTGAATTATAGTTACCTGACAGCAGCGTTCAGCTTGGCTTCCTCATCCTCGTCTTTGCTCTCCGACTCATCTGGAACAGAAATAAAAGCAACTGAGTTCATTTATCGTTATCTAATATATATATTTAATTAAACTTTTGTTTTAAAACTAACAAGGTGAGGTGCAGAAAATACATACGCCACTTCATAGTCCAGTTAAACGTTATAACAAGCCAGAGTAACACTCAAATGATTTGACTCGAGCGGTGCAGCCACAACAGGCCGACCAAAAGCCCGCTGCTAGCTTAGCTTCCAGGCTAAAGCTCGTGATTAAAGGGATAGCGCACAGTGATATCTGTTGGTTAGCAGTTAATTAGGAACATAGCGAGAGAGATCGTGTTCCACGTCTCTGCCGGTTCGAAGGAACCGTTTCTGCAGACGTCAGGTGGTTGTTTTTACCTCCATACAGCCATTCCTCCTCCTCGTCTCCGGCGCTGGCATCAGTGGTGGCTGTTTTGTCCGCTTCCTCCGCAGACATGTTCAACTTACACGGAGAGCTAAACCAGCAGCGGCTTCAACAGTTACAAGCTTCAATAAAGCTAACAGGTGCCAAAATAACAGTTCAACTTCTCCCTTTATCGGGGAAACGTGGTTATGTACATAAATTATGTCTTCATAGGTTCATTTCCAACCTTTGCGAGTCGGAGTGAACCCGGAAGAGATTGGTGGCACCCCGCTAATGTCAAGAGTGATAGGAAAAAACACAGCGCCCCCAGCGGGCAGAATAACGGCTCCTTTTTTATGTCGCTTTTTTTTAATACGTGAACAGTGAAAGAAAATCTAAAATTCAGTAACAGGAATGATGGCGGTTTAACTTTCAGGAGAATTAAATAAAACGTTATTTTGTGCTGTGACAATTAGTTAGATTATTTTTCAAAGTAACCACCAAATGCATGCCCAAAAGTGCTTCTTCAATCTCTTTTCCAGCTCTGCTTTTCTTTTAGGAGAAAGTGAAACTTTGCTATGATAAACTTTATTACTCAGTACAACCTGAAGGGCATTTAAAGCTCTTCTGCAGATGTTGGCTGCCTTTTTATTCTGTTCTCTGTGAAGATGATCCCACACTGCTTCAATGATGTTGAGGTTTGGGTTCTGGGGAGGCCAATCTGATGATGATCCTTCTGTGTTTTTGAATCCAGTTATACTGTTACTGCGTTGGCACTGTACTTGGGATCATCGTTATTATGAGAAATGAAGCCGATGCCAGTCAGACAGACAGAGCCTCCATCATGTTTTATAGTTGGCCCTAAAAACTCACTGCCGTACGCTCTCTCCTGACCTCCTCTGTACATAGTGAGAATTCCAATCAAAATTTTCAAATTTGGATTCATCCACTCTAGTTCTTAAGGACATGGCGTTCAGATACTGTTCATCTGCTGTAGAGAGTTTTTTAGGCCTGCCACTTATTATTTTTTTACTGTTCTATTCCAGTTTCCACAAATGGTTTTAATGGATACCCTGCACATATCCTGAGTTATGTCAAGTTTTTCGCTCCGCAGTCTAGACTCTCGTGGTGGTGAAGATAAGATGGAGGCTTGGATGAGTGGTTTGCATGAGGCGGAATTGGGAAGGAGGTGGGTTGCATGAAGGAGTCTGCAAGGAAGAATGAAAGATGCCCAGTGCGATGTAAAGTACATAGAGTGGAGGCTGATTGGTAGAAAGATGACTGGACTAAAGCAATGGTGTCAGCATTGAGTTTTACAGCGTGGGGAAATGTAAGTGATGTAAAGAATAGACTGACAGCCAAACACGTAGGAAAGCAGACAGATGAGTCAATACTAATCTTCCTTATTGAACTTACATACTTGCGCTTCATAAATGGGAACAAATTTTGTGGTTTTTGACAGGCTTCAAGTTACCAAAGTGCCAAAGCATACGACTTATTATCTGATCTTAGCTTCTCTGCTAAGACTTCATTATGTGTTGACATAACACATAACATAACACATTTACCTGATAAAGATCAGACACAAAGACTGGACTGAAAGCCCCCCCCCCCCCCCCCCCCCCCCCCCCCCCCCCCCCCCCCCCCCCCCCCCCCCCCCCCCCCCCCCCCCCCCCCCCCCCCCCCCGGAAGGCGCAGTGTTGAACAAAAGTATTGAACAACACCACTTTAAAGAATAAGAAGAAAGTCTGGCACCTTGGAAGCAAAAATTTACAAAACTAGGGTTGGCATAGGACTTGTGCAATGTCCTTTACATTTTTCATCTTATTAAAGAAAGTATAAGTGTTGTTATTGATTGAAACCCTGGTAGCAAATTGTCTCATATTCCTATCTCCACAAGCATTGGGAAAAATGAAGCCCCTCAGGGCCTCACCACATGCGAAGCATAGCAGAGCAGGATAAGCACATGTCCAGATGATTAAAAAAACCACTGTGTACTCCATTTAGCTGAGCGAGTTTCAAGCTCCTTGTCCTGCACGAAGGCTCAGTGTCACGTCTTACCATGGTGCTTTCATCGTTCATTAAATTAGCTCCCCCCTGCACTTATGCTGTAAATGATCAAAGTGCCTGATCTGTTTAAGAAAGTTGTGTCTGAGTCTGAAGGCAGTACAGCCAGTGGCCTGGGGCACACACTGTACCTCATGTAAAAAGCCATGTAGATGCTTCAGCCTCCCATTTGTTTGCATTACCGCCTGGTAAATTGACATAAATAAATCTACTTTTGTTTTTAGTATATCATGGAATGCCACACTTAATATAGTGCAATGTGTTTTCAGCTGAACTATTTAGTCCTTCAAAATGTTTTGATGTTTCTCATAATCTGTTGGCTTCTGTCTATCCATGGAAAAATGTGTAGCCAGAGGTAAAGGTGGTACTGGCTTCCACTGAAATATGTTTAGACCTTTAATATTTTGAAGATTTGAATATATAAGCCAACTAATGTATTACACAGTTTTATTATAAATAAAGTTATACACTTCTAAGGATACATTTTACCTACAAAAAGCCAGGGAAGCACCCCTGAATATATTTTACAAAAGTGCATGGACATGTAGATATTCTTTGTGAAGATGAGCACTCTTCCATTTGTAGAACAGCCTCCACTCTTTTGGAAATGTTTCTGCAAGACTGCAGAATCTCACTGCAGGGGTTTGCTCCCATTCAGACATTTAGCAAGGCTGAATGTTCAGCTTATACTACTTTGATATGCTGCAAAAATGAATAAAGATAGCAGCTATATCAAAGTATTTCAAAGTCTATTCTGGACAGTAAGTTGTTCATGCATTTCCCTGCCTCTAGCTGGCTTTGATAGAAGTGAAACTTCACTGGACAAGGTAATCATAAAAAACTAAAACACAAAGAAGTTGTGAGGACAAAATTGCAGGTTTTCCAAGGACAATGCTAGTTTTACAGCTAAGCCATCTCTGGAACAGCAGTAGAAGCAACTAAGTACATTTCCTTATGCAGGCTACTTCAATAAAGCACAATTTTAACGTTATTATTTCTTAGTTTTGGACAATTTTATCTGTATTCTTTATTTTTTGGTTTATAGCAAGTAAGTTGTTACTAATGCAAATTATAAGCAATAAATAAATGATGTTAAACAATGTTATGTGTAAGCCAGAGGTTCTAAAAACACAAGAGCTCTTCACCAAAGCCAATGTACTATATTTTAATTTTAAGAAAAGTAATCCAGATTCACAACAAAATTTATTGAGGTATTTCTCTGGTCGCTATCTACTTCTCCACCAGGTTTCATGAAGTTCAGCTGGGTGGTTTTTGTGTAATCTTGCCGACAAACAAATGTCATTAAAAACATACCTCCACATCAGCTCCTGCCTTAGAAAAGGAATAAAGACTTAAACTTTGCCTCTCTCAAAGAGCTTTTATAAGTTTATAACCTCAAGAAGCAGCTGCAGACTCATCAGCAGCAAAATGACTTCTCATGATTGCTGTTGTGGTTGTTTGCACAAGAAGTTGCCTGCTAATGCAAAGAAAACTCTTAATGCATTTATGGCCTCTGACCAGTTAAGTGGAGCCACTTTAGCTTTGTCAGTAAAGGACAAGGAAATCTGTGGATTCTCTCACTCTCCCTCAGTTTTTACAGTGGAAATTACACAGAGGCGTGGCCTGAGTTCTGACACTCACTGGTTTATCTGAGGCTGAAATGAAATAAATTTTTATGTAGTGCGTGCTCACTCTCACAGGGAGAGTGAAAAATGGGATGGTAACACTATAGTTGTGATTATATTGATTTTTTTCCCCCCATACCGTATGTGAGAACCACACAGGGGTTCATATCACGGGAATCTACTGTATCACATCATATGTGTGGGCTTTTGTGTGGCTCCCCCAAGTTTACGGTGTATTCACACACACACCACACAAACACACGCACACACACGTACAGGGACTAATGGTCTCAAACTTAAACTGATCATGGAAATTGCATTTATTTCATTCACTCTCTCTCCCTCTCACGCGTCTCTCTTCCAGTCTGTTACTCCTCTGTGTTTTCTGATCACATTCCCTCCCTTTGTTTCCTTTATACCCCCACCTACTTTTCACGCTCTTTTCTCCCTTTTCTCTTTTCCCTTCCATTTACTCAAGAGCTATTTCAAGTCAAATTTACTTAACTGAGATGATCGTAATTAGATAAAGTCTCGCAAAGCATCTTTTGAGACAAAAAGACAACAAAGCAGCTTTTAAACTAGAAAAGCACATCTTCCCCGAGGTTCAGTGCCAGGGTCCTGTTTCTTGAGAGAAATGATACAGATCTAACAGTCTGCTCCTCTGCCATTCCCACCTGTCCATCTGTTCATTAACTTTAGCTTAGTGGTTTTTGTGTAATCTTGCTGATAGACAGTGTTAATCACATACCACCAACTTAATTCTCACCTTGCCACTCTCAAGGTAAACCCTGCATCAGCATTTACAGGTGCCATCAAAGACTTACAAACTTATTCTGGTAACCGGGCATGGATCTCTGTGTTTTTCTGCTTAAGTAGCTGCCCCTGTGACCCGATAAACTTACAAACTGGACTTTATTATGCAGCCAGAGGAGGAGGAGTCAGCACTTAGACACTTTGCATTTCAGCTTCTACCTACAGTCTGTGCATACAACAACCACGCACAGAGATCTGCAGAATATAATGAAAATTAAAGACAAAAAAACAAATTTTGCAAACAGAGCAGGAACGTGATTTAAAATAAAATGTGGTTGAACTCTCGGATGCAATGGCAAAGGTCAAAACCACAGTGGAAGGAGATAAAAGCGGTTTGGAGGGAGTTCAGTTTGCTGTGTTTTTCCTGCGGGCAGTGATCTGCTTTGACACACTGTGCAGCTTCTCTTCGCCTGTTTTTCCCTGACGATTCCTCTGCCTTCTCTCCTCTCTCTCTTTCTGTCTTGTTCCTGTCTGCTTTTCATCCTCTTGCACCTTGTTTATCTTTATTTCCCTTTCTCCCCTTCACCCTATGTGCCACCCTGTCTCTCTCTGAGTTTCCTCCCTCCCTGCATCCATCCCTCTCTCCTTACGGTGGATTAGAGAGGCTTACAGCCTAGTCGATCCTAATCGGGTTTATCCAAGCAGAGGGCGATCGTTGGGCTATCAGTAATTACACACGCTGATATTAGCTTCCCCTGATATGCACCCTGGCACATTTTCAATCCACATCATCTCTTTGGATCAAACAAATGGTTATATCAACAGTATGATGCAATGCCAGCTTAACATGGCATTTTCTCCTTCTTTGTTTTGCAATACAAAGATCCATCTGTTCTTTAATTACGGACATTTCATTCAAGCTAAGGCCTTGCAAAATAAAAGATCTGAGATTGTTTTAAACTGTTTAATGTGAAAATTCAGAATATAAAACTTGTGTTTTCTCTGCTGTTGTTTCAAACAACAGTTCGACATTTTAGGGTTTTTCATCTATTGGAAAAAGTTGAAAAGATCTCTGTCAGTTTCATGTGTGTCTGTTAAATATGAAGCTCCAGACAGCAGGCAGTTAGCTTAACTTAGCACAAACACTAGAAACAAGGAAACAGAAAGCTTGACTCAGTCCAAAGTGCTTGCTGATAGGGGGATCTGTGATCTTTCTATATTGTAGGTTTCAGCTTATTTACAAATCAATTAAAATGCAAATACTAGTATGGTAATATATAAAATATGAAATTGCACTCCCGAAAAGCTATCATCAGCTTATAAACAAGGACCCAAACACACCAAATACAAATATAATTCTCGACATACGTAATCATACCAAAAATATTCTAAAATTAATCAAGCATCCTGACATAGAAATAACACTTATCCAATGCATCCAGACTGTGGCACATAAATACAGTAGTATAAACCTTACAGGACCACTTTTTACCTTACAACAGAGCTTCCCAAAGTGTGGGGCCCACCCCCTGGGGGGGCACAGAGCCACTGCAGGGGGGCGCGGTATGAAAAGGGAAAAAAAACTGCTTGGACTACTACTACTAGCACACAAATGCAAAGCAGGAGATGAAGCATACACTGTTCCAAAAAATAGTAATGTCAAAGTATCTACACACTATATATACTAATATATATACTAATATACACTATCTTACTGTATATTTTACAGTTTTGTACTGTCTTTCTAGAAAATCATGAAAACTTACATAAGTAGACTGTGATTTTACATGTCAAAGGTAAATAACATAATATCACTGTACATATAGTAAAACACAATTTGCTTGTTTTTTAAATATATGTTTTTTGTACATATACATATTTAGATTGTAAAAATCCATTCAGAAATGTATCATAATTTCACAAATATTTGTCTGTTATGTGACAGAATGATCTGTTAAATCCAAATGTAATACTATGGAAAAATATATAAAATGATTGAAAATTAATGAGAATAATCAATAATTAAGGGAATATTTGTATTATAATTGTGCTGAAAATTTCATGTCATCTAGGTCTGATTCAATAATTCAGAGGTAACAAGTGAAAATATAATTAATAGGAATAAAAACTAAAAAAACATATAAAACATTGCACGGCCACGCTGTGCTAATTATATATTTTAAAAAATAAATGTAGAGGTAGGAATTGCAATTAATATAAAGCTCAAAGTATTCACAACATTCCTGAACAGAAATAGGCCTCTGCACCTGGGGTGAGGGTGTGGCCATGAAAACAATGTGACATGCCATTGGATGTTGGGACACATAATAACATGACGCTAAGCATCGGCCAATGAATGTGAACTAACAACCACAAGGTCGCGGGTATGGCAGCAATGTAGGAAAAAATCCTAATATAAAAGTATTTTACTGTGCATTTACAGTTTTGTTCTGTTCTTCTAGAATATCATTAAAGTTACGTAAATAGACTGTGATTTCACATTTCAAATGTAAATTAACGTTAAAACACTGTAATGCAATAAAACATAATTTTCATAATTATTAAATGTATCTGTCTGTACATATGCATATTTAGATTGTTAAAATGCATTCACAAATGTATCATGATTGAAAGATCGAACTGTTGAATTCAAATGTAATGCTATGGAAAAGTATATAACATGATTCCTATAAGCTTGTGTTACATCACATAAGTATTATTATCACTGCTATTTAGGGCGATCGTGGCTCAAGAGTTGGCAGTTTGCCTTATGATCAGAAGGTTGCCAGTTCGAGCCCCGGCTCGGCTACTCTCGGTATTGTGTCCGTGGTCAAGACTCTTCACCTACTGGTGATGGCCAGAGGGGCCGATGGTGTGATATGGCAGCCTTGCCTCTGTCAGTCTGTCCCAGGGCATGCAATCCATTATTATTTATTATTATAACTGGTGGTGGTCAGAGGGCCCGGTGGCGCCAGTGTCCGGCAGCCTCGCCCTCTGTCAGTGCGCCCCAGGGCAGCTGTGGCTACAATGTAGCTTGCCATCACCCTGTGTGTGAATGGGTGAATGACTGAATGTAGTGTAAAGCGCTTTGGGGTCCTTAGGGACTGAGTAAAGCGCTATACAAATGCAGGCCATTTACCATTTACCATTATTTAAACCAACTGTTAACTGTATATTTCTGTACATTTACGTATTATGATTCATATTGCTACATTCATTGACCTTGTTTAGAGGTAATTTCATTGTTTGATCACGTTAAAATGTTCCTAATTTAATGTCTAAAAGCACTTGGAAAAGGCAGAATCCCATGTAAAATTAGCACAACAAACTCTATTTTCATTACTGATAATAACTGTATTTTCATGAGAAAGTTATTTTCTGTTATTTTACAGTAGTATTTTGGCGCCCCAGCTGCCGGAATATTACCGTTTTTTTAAGATTTGTTTTTTTTTCCTATTTATAGATAATTTCATTGTTTAATCACATTAACATGTTCCTAATTTAATGTTTAAAATCACTTGAAAAGGCAGAATCCCATGTAAAATTAGCACAACAAACTGTATTGTCATTACTGGAAATAACCGTATTTTTATGAGGAAGGTATTTTCTGTTATTTTACAGTAGTATTTTGGCGCCCCAGCTGCTGGAATGTTACTGTTTTTTTAAGATGTTTTTTGTAACAGTGTAGCTGAATATGTTTCCAAACCAACTTCATTCTAAGCCAAAGACTAGAAAATATGGTGAAGCATACCTGCCCTTTGGTTTCACCTGCACAAGTGCCAAGGTAGGTCTCACCTGCATAATTGCTTTTCCCTGCGTCAGGAGCATGCGCTGGGCTCTTGATTTTTAGTTCACAAACACTTGTTGTAATGACTAACTACTCCTGACATTTTGGAGATGTTAGGTCTTTATACAGTAAAGTTACAATGGGATACAAATAACATCAGGCTGTTCCTGCCACGATTTGTTCCCCCAGTTCAAATCACGGACTAACAGTATCCTACAGTTGTTTATGTTTTTGAACCCATTTTGCACAGTGAGGCAAGACTAAGAAGTCTATGCTGCAGTTCTAGTGATTGTTCCAGTATTTATTTGGAAGATAGTTGGCACTAATTGCTGTTTAAAATGTTGTCATTATCTATCTTTGAGACAGAGTACGGTTGTCCACCAGTGCACTGTGCACTGATGGAATGATACAGAACTTTGCTACTCAAACTTAGCAGTCAAAGTGCTTTTTACTACAAGCCACATTCATTAGTGCTTTCTAACAAACAGAGCATAAAGTTGCACTGCAATGGATGCATTGTGGGCACTTTGGAGTTCACTATCTTGTCCACCAACCAGGATCAAACCACCAATTTTCGATTGGTAGATGCCTACCTCTATTCTCCGTGAACCACAGCACCACAATGCATACAGCAAGATTGCTTTGATTTTTAGTCACTATCTAATGAACAAATGCACAGACTAAAATTCAAACATTAATTAAACTGGGAGATGTGACTGACTTTGTATATAGCCCGGACCAATACACAACCTCTCCTAATTTTCTCCACACACACAACAGATATGGCTTATGATATCCAATGCATTCAAGGATTTAAGGGTTGTACTGCCGTGCAGAGAGTGCTCTCTGACAGCTGCACACACCAAGGACAAGTGGTTCTTCACATTACCCCAGCAGCATGTTTTCAACTGTCTCAGTGAGTACAAAGGGTCCACGGAGTGTTTCAGTGCACATTCTTTATGCAGCCACTTGAACTACAAGGGCAACCCACTGAGCATGCTTCCTCCAAGCTCGTCTGCATGTGAGTAGAAAGCAGTAAAACAAAAACAAGTGAGTATAATCCCTGGCCTTGTGCTACTCTCTGCTTGGAGAACTCATGTGTAATTTAGTGCAGTGGCTGTGCAGACAAATATATGGGGACCATAAAATTCAGCGTACACAAACATCCTCGTGAACATCCTCTGAAGACAAAACCTATTTAGATGGACAAAATTTAACAAAGCTTAATTCACCACCAAAATACTTTTTTTTAAAAACATGATGCTGCCTATTCAATAGTTATAGTGTTTACTCAATGTCTCATAACCAAGGAAAATCATCTCTAACTGTAAAATACATCAGTATATCCAATCAGTTATATGAAAATAAATCTAAGACAGTGTTTTCTTCTTAAATGTGTTTTTAAATACTATAAATGTGTCTTTTTGATTATTTTTTTACTTAGCTTTTTGTCATGATCTGTTCAGTGGTCATAATTGATATACAAAACACCACAATTGAACCATGGAATGGAACACCTAACAACCACACAGAGGGGGTAAAAACAAAATGACACAGATATCAGGTTTATAATGCCCATGTCAGCAGACAGAGAACAGTGTTGGATTGCATTGGAAAAAAAGATTATACTGAGCTTTTAGTCCATCATCAGAAGGAGAAATGATGAGGTATTCTTTGGGCTTAAATGTCTGCGTGTGTGTGTGTGTGTGTGTGTGTGTGTGTGTGTGTGTGTGTGTGTGTGTGTGCCTGTTTGCCTGTTTGTGCCAACAGGCAAAGGTGTACATAGACACCTGCCTGAGTGCGTGAAGATAGCTCCATTTGTAGGTGATTGAGTTTGGGCGAAGGTGTATGTTTGTGTGTCTATCTGTATGTGTGTGTGTGCCATGTTTACATATCTTTGTGGGGACCAAAAATTGGAAGTTTACTATACTTGTGGGGACCAGCAGCCCTTATGGGGACAAAATGCCCATCCCCATGAGTTTGAAGGCATTTTTAAGACTCAAAATGTGGTTTTAGTGTCAGGGTTACAATTAGTTTATGGTTAAGTTTAAGCACATTCATTTTTGATGGTTAAGGTTAGGATAAGCAGCTGGGGAAATCATTATGTCAGCTAGATGTCCCCACAAGAATATGAAAACTGTGTGTGTGTGTGTGTGTGTGTGTGTGTGTGTTCCTATCTAGCTATCTTTGTGAGGACCGAAATCTGCATTCTACTATACTTGTGAGAACCAGCAGTCACTTGTGAGGACACACAACCTGGTCCTCACAAATTTGAAGGCGTTTTGAAAGGCATTTTTGAGGCTCAAAATGTGGTTTTAGTGTCAGGGTTACAATTAGATTATGGTTAGGTTTAGCGTAAGGGTTAGGGTTAGGCATTCATTTTTAATGGTTAGGGTAAGGGGCTAGGGAAAGCATTATGTCAATGAAGGTCCTCACTAAGATAGCTGAACGTGTGTGTGTGTGTGTGTGTGTGTGTGTGTGTGTGTGTGTGAGAGAGAGAGAGAGAGAGAGGCAGGGAGAAAGGTGAAAGAGAAAGAAGGAGGAGAGAGAAGAATGTATCACGTAATCTAATCTAAGTGGCTATTTTTCTTGTATAAAACCTGGGCTGCCCTCAATGAGACCGCTGTCCTCATCTGTCTAAAAGCAGTGAGTGAGTCATGCTGTAGGGCTATACACACTCACAACACACACACACATACACGCCAAGTCACAGTGAGTCAGCCCAGATCTGCTATAGATGCTCACCTCAATAATGAATAATGAAATAGGGAAAGGCATATAAACTGCTCAAATAACATGTGAACACAGTGGATAGTAGACATATGGATGATCCTGATGGACGCACACAGTGACATCTTCACAGAGCACATGAGCAGCTGGACTATGGGCGGGTGAACAGGTGGATTGTACACCGGCACCTTGAGGTTTGTGTTTGTCCACAGGTGGAGAACATTCAACCGAAGGTCGTCACTGCCAGCTGGATAGAGTCGTCTCGAAAACAAAGGTTTTGTCAGCATTTCAGGGGATTTCAGTTTCCAGTTTCTAGTCAATGAATCAAAAGTTCCAGCTGACAGTTGGATAGCTTAGCTTCTAACAGAGCCTAGAATTAGCAGGACTATAGATATAGATAACCAAATGCATCCATTTCCGACTGCTGCTGGTCTACTGCCCATTCCCATTCTTCCACTCCTCTGCTCTGGCCCTTCTTCATACATGTCAGGAAAGGCTGCGCAACCAAATGGATTTGCCCTGTAGTGATTTTTCTGCCTTAATGATATTCAACTGATACCACCATCACTAGTCGCATTTTCCAGAAAAATATAGCACAAACAGATAAATCATTTCTTTAAAAAGTCTATAAAAAGCAATGTTATGCCTCTGTTCCAGTTTGTTTAGCCTCATCCAGCCACCATGTGCTATAAAAGGCACAAACAGCTGCAGGGAGATGCAGTGAGGTTAGATATAATCATGTGTATAAGAATTTAACACAAACAATCCCAGTGTCTTCTCAAATATTATTCTTGAGCACCAGGAAACACGCACACGTACAGAAAAAGACATAATATTCAATAATTTCCCTGTGGGATCAATTAAAGTATCTATCTATTGATTTAAGAGGCACGTGAACCAACACATAACCCACACACACTTAAACACGCAGAGCTAGCCGAAAGGCATAAAACAAATTAAACACCTATTTATGGTCTCTCAGCCACCAGGAGGCCCTAAAAACAAATTAGAAGGGCAAATTTCTTTTCAGCATTCCCTGCTAAATGTTTCGTGATACCATTGAATAAAATGAGCCTCGTTTAGCCTTTTAGGCTTTGTTCTTGCAAAAAACTCACATTTATTTATGATGAGCTTAGATACACTTAATGTCCAGATGTGGAGGTATAAAGATAATAAAAAGAGCAAGATTTCCAGGACTTTCACTGTTTTAGGATGATGCTTTTGGGTTTAGGGGGTTTGTGTTTACACATTGTTTTTTTAAATGAAACCCAAAGACCACACGATTCCAGGAAAAGCTCAAATTCCCCCCCCCCCCCCCCCCCCCCAAAAAAAAACACAAAAAAAAAAACCACAGAGAACAAACTGTTCTGGTGGAAGCAATAAAACCCAAAAATTGTGCTTGAAAGTGGGGGGAAAGACAAAGATAGGCAGCAAAACTACAAAAGGCGCACAGAGAAAGTAAGAGAGGAAGCGACTAGAAGCGAGGCTTAACGTGGAGTAAAAACAGGAGCAGAAACTGCACCAAAATCCAAAACCACGACCATAACTTGAACATCTGTCAGTAAGACTTCTTCTGCACAAGAAATGCACATTTTAAGGTGCATCGTGCAAATCTCAGATTATAACATAACGAAGTCAATGCACTTGATGATGTCTACAAACTTAAAGAGATTTTCTAAGAATAAGGTCACATTTTATAAATCTGTGTTAGAATAGTCAGGAGACCACACGAGCCTTCAAGCAATTCATGCTTGCTGTAATCATTCCTGCTGTTCTCGAGCATTAAAAGATCAGTTCCTATTTCTAATGATGTTGGTGGTAAACAGCGTGTATAATTACAGCGCCTACTGGCATCTAAAGATCTAATGTGGAAAAGTGACCATGTCAACCTCCATCATATTCTGGTTAAAAACGTTTGCCTGACCTTGCACATTGCCAAATTAAGAGCGTTTTATTGGCTCTTTCTGGGCTATAGAGTTGATTAAATCTGGGGAAAGTGAAACCGCCATAATGCTGATTAGAGTTGGGAAATGTGACACTATGAAGTGCATCACAAACTGAAAGAGCTCCTGCGGGGAAACTCCTGCCAAGCGAGAGCTGTCATCACAACAGGACACGCTGGCCCAGTCGAAGTGTGAGGACAGGCTGCCGCCATAATAATACTTTATTACAATGTCTGTAATATAAAAAAGAATCATGTTATTTAACAGAACAGTTGATCCTCTGTATCCCTGCGCCACCAGGACTTTTATTGATGGAAAATTTACTTATTCTTCCAAACGACTGAGTGAAGATGATTTTTATGTTTTTTTTTCCCAGTAATAACAGACTCATCACCTTGGCCAGGCTCCAACCAATGCGGGACAGAAAGGAGTGGCAATGATCCAGAGCAGGAGGGAGGGAGAGAGGCGCTGCACTGTGTCTTTAAGCTCCAATGAAATCCATCAGGGGGAGCCAGGCTGCTGGATCATTGTGTCCGTGCGCTCATTACGTTGGAGGAACCTGTGCCGCGTTATCACGCTGGACGAGGTCTCGTTGTTTTAGACACAGGATGGTTTTGTCTGCGCTTGAAACGCATGGAGTAGAGTGAAAGACTTGAAAATCACCCGACAATGAGGTTCCGCTGGGCTCTTTGTGCCTCGTATTTTATTTTGCTGCCACTAACCGGTAAGAAAACCACTTGCGATGTTATTTCAGCGCGGCGTGTGGATATCGTTTTTTCTCAGTGTTGACTTTATTGCTTTGTTGTGTTTTTTTTTCTCCCAACTCTTTGAGTGGGTAGTTTCAGATATGCTTACGTTTTATTGCTGTTATAGTGGTGGAATTTCTATGACGGCATCCTTAATGCTTTTCACCCTATGGTAATCATTCAAATTATTTATTTCTGTACTTTTTTCGTGCATTATTTTAGAGTCAGTGCTTCTTCGGGTCTTATTCCGTCTCCCACCTGTGCGACATGTGCTGCTGTCACCATTAAAGAGTCTTTTTCTTTGCCTTTACTTTAGAGTATAGACGTAAACAGCCGAGGAAAAACAGTGTGTATCTTTGCGCATGTTTAGCGCAACCTCCTCTCCGTTTACTGTTTTTCCGGACTGTTTCAAGTCAGTCATTAACTGCTAAAGGTAAATGTAAAGCTCTTGCCAACCCGCCAGCTTAAGTCTACAAATCATTTGTGTGCATAACTGTTTAGTGGTGCGCTGGAAATACCTTTGGCGGGCAACAAGTGTGCGTGTGTGTTTGTGTGTCCCTGTGTGTGCCTGAGTGTGTTGTTGGAAGAGAATTAATTATTTATTCTACCCAAACGAAGAGGATAAGGTTGAGCATCCTACCAGAACAGCAAAAGAAACAAAGAAGAAGAAAGAGAAGAAGAAGAAGGGGAAAAAAAGATACGCATCTTCTACCACAAAGCACCCGCAGCATCTTGACATCTAACAGCTCTGGATGTTAGGATCAAAGCTTTGTGTTTAGTCACATAACTGCCTCGGGTTTTGTTTTGTTTTTTGTTTTTTTTAACACTGAAACCGTTCGCTTGTTCAAATAGTTCAAATCACTGGTTGCCAAACTCATATTCTGAGAGATGCAGCATTAAAAACATGCCCTCACACCCTGCGCAAACACAGATGTGGATATTTTGGAAGGGAGGGGGGGCGGGGATTCACATCCTTCTCCTTTTTGCTTTCTGAGCTCTGCTTGAGCCTGGAGGCACAACAGTCACATGAAAATCCTGTTTTTGAAATGGCTCTTATCATGTGCAAATCTAAGGGGGGGAAAGGAGAGAAAGAAAGTGTGTGTGTGGGGGGGGGGGGGGAGACTGGTGGAGCTTAAACTAAAATGTCAGCTGGGTTTACTCATCTGAAGGGAATAGGTTTAGGGACCTTGATGCATGATTACTCAGCGGCTGTATAACTCATAATTATTGATTCTCCAATTGAGCTGTCGTGGTTAGATAGCACTCTCTCTTCAGGGAGTCTCTGTCAATCATGCCATCCTGTTTAACCACCACACTGGGCACTCTGATCTTAAACAACCAATCAACAGAAAAATAACAGCAATTATTTTGATATTTTCAGTCCTAGTCAAACCAGGATACTGTGCTGCTTTCTTACAGCATTTCAGCTATGAGGAATTGTTTGCTTTTTAGTCTCCTGTGGTAGTATTTTTAGATCTCTGGAGTGGCAGTCTGCTAACACAACAAACAGAAAATGCTGTTTTTTGTTACAACATGTACTTCAGGATTTCTGATTCCTGGTAGCTATTTTCACAATTTTCTGACCCTTTAGAAACCAAGCTACGAATGGAATAATCAGAAAAAAAAATCTACATCAGCTTTAATCTGTACACCTGTTCACCTGCTTGTTAATGCAGATACCTAATTAAGTAATCACTTGGCAGCAGCTCACTGCTTTTTGGCGTGTAGCAGCGATCGAGACAATCTACTTAATTTAAAACAGAGTATGAGAATGGGGAAGGACAGCGGTGTAAGTGATTTGGACCTGGCATGGTTGTTGGTGCCAGACGGTCTGGTCTGAGTGTTTCAGAAACTGCTGATCTACTGGAATTTTCTCTGCGAATGCCTTGTTGAGGCCAGAGGTCAGATGAGAATGGCCAGACTGCTTTGAGCTAAGGGAACAGTAAGTCACATAACTGTTTGTTAGAAACTCTTGTATGCAGAAGATCATCTCCGATTGCATACGATATTAAACCTTGAAGCAGAGGGACTACAGCAGAAGACCACGCCGGGTGCCATTGCTGTCAGCTAAGAACAGGAAACTGTGGCTACAATCCACAGGCTAATTAAACTTGACATTAGAAGATTGGTAAAATGTTGTTGGGTCCGATCAGTATAAATTTCTGCAGCAAAATTCAGATTTCAGGATCAGAATTTTACATAAAACAGCATGAATGCATACATCCATCCCGCCTTGTATCAATAGTTATGACAGCAGTGCACCCGTCTTCTAATTGCTGCTCCTATAAAGCTAAAGCAATCTCAAACTGTTCACTGTTCACTGTACTTAAATGGCCTCCATAGTCACCAGATAGCAATCCAATAGAACACCTTTGGGATTTGGTGGAACAGCAAATTTATACCATGCATGTGTAGCTGACAAATCTGCAGCAACCGTGTGATGCTATCATGTCAACATGGACCAGAATCTCTGTGGAACGCTTCCAGCGCCTTGCTGAATCTGTACCAAAAGCAATGAAAGCAGTTTTAAATGGGGCTATATGTTGAAAAAAAATTTCGATTAAGAACAACATCTCCGCTATGTCTTCACTGTTTTTTGTTTTTTTTCAGAGGTTGTATTTAATTATATAATGTATATTAATACACCTGAAAGCAGCAGCATTTCTTTCCCTCCTGGTGTGGATTTTTATCCAAGCTGAACCCATTCAAAATTAGCAACAGGTCCACCATCCATCATCCTTAAAGTTCTTCCTCTCTACCAGTGTGGTCAGAACCACTCATCTCCCCCGGTGGGCCTCACATCGTAGTTCCCAAGAAGGGGAAGCTAGAGCTGCGCTGCTATGACAATGCCACAACGTCTGGCACCCCGCCCAGGTTGAGGTGGTACAGGGACAAGTCTCGCAAGCTGGATGGAGAGGTGCAGGAGGGCAACGTGGCTTTCGTCAGGCTATCAGCCGCCCAGCTTAACCACATGGGTCGCTATATATGTGTGAATAACATCACACTGGAACAGAGCTCTATCTACGTATACGTGAAAGGTGGGTGTTTAATGGGGGGGGGGGGGGGGGGGATTTGGATGTTTGTCTTCACAACATTAATCCAAATCTTTACCTGTCTGTCATCTCCCTAGACCCCTACAATGCTTTCCTGCACATCATGATAAACATCAAACTGGTGCGAGAAGGCGATAGCTGCACCATTCCCTGCCTTGTTACTGACCCTGAGGTCACCCACCTGGGTTTGGAGACCTGTGGTGGACGACCTCTGCCCTCTGGTATGAGATATAAGAGTGACCTTCAGGAAGGTATCACCATCAACAACATTCAGAAGGAATACGATGGCTGCTACGTATGTGTGGGACTTCTTCACGGAGTCAAAGTGATGTCAAGTAAATACAATCTGGAAGTACGACTCGGTAAGTGAAAGTCAAAAAGCAATATGTATTATTCGTGTTTCCTGAAATTACCATTCATGTTAATGAGAGATTAGTCACTTTTGAGTAATTAATTACTGGTGATATATCCCCTTCAGTGTGCATATGTAGAAAATATAAGGTCTTGTTACAGAACAGAGCAGGCACCAGTGACAACAGGCAGGAGCCTAATTAAGTCAGACACAGCTTGAACAAGAGGACTGAGGAAGGAAGTGGGATTCAAAGCAGCTGGAAGATGTCCAGCAGCTGCCTGATGTATGGAAGAGTATCAGCTGAGCCATCAGCTGATGTGGGCTGGCACTCAGATGTTGTTGTTATCACCTAATCTATCCGGATTGTGAACGGAGCTTGACTTTTGCAGCGTGACTAAATGAACACCATGTTTAAGTTGTTTCATGGGTGTTAATGAAGCTAAATGTGGAGGAAGAAAACAATGGGTTTACTGCCACATTCATATTTCTCTTCATGCCTGAAATACAAAAACATCCATCTACGAGCAGCTGCTGAGAGCACAGAAGCATCTTTAGAGGAACTGTTTGAATTAGGAAAAGGGAAAACTGCAAAGTCACTAGCAGGCGATGGTGAAGTGGAAAAACGTCCATACTTTACCCGTAATTAGTAATTGGAAGTTAAAACCACAGCATTTTCTTTCACTGATGCCTCTAAAAGCATAATGGCATGTCATTAGTTCTGCAGGAATTTGGTTTGATGCAAACTGAAGGATTTTAATTTATGAAATTCATAGCTGCCTAGACTTTGGCAGCTATTGACATTTTGCTCAATATCACCAATAAGCGAAATTGTAGCATCGTAAAAAGCCAAAGCATGAACAGATGCAATAAGCATTCATCCTATGGGAAATCCATCCAGTCTTGGTTAAGACTGGAACATGATAGCGGACCAACACTGGCAAATGCAGAGCAGCTAGCATGGCTAATAATAGACAGTCCAAAAGCCTTCTGTTCACTTTCTTTTTTAGCCACAAAGAGATATTACATTTTTACAAGCTACGTGCATCTTAATAAAATAAAATCGATCATAGATATAATTTAAGTTTGTGCTTCTGTCCTCTGCATTACATCAGCACTCTTTATGCGGACCAGCTGAGGGGCAGTATGGCATGGTGTCCTTTTGAATGATGGGAAGAGGGAGAAAGAGAGAAGTACGTTGAGGAAGGGAGGAGCCGAGGGATTTGATTCCCCCAGTGAACAAAGCTCTGTAACAGAGCATGAAGGCTGTGTTTGGGTTAAATAGAATTAGTCCAGCACAAACACAGCAACCGAAGTGGCGTCTGCAGGCATTTAATGCTGGAAATTAATCGTCCTGCCTACGTGGGGACAAGTGTCTGCATTTGGACATGCTGCTCACGTCAGTATAAAGCTGCACAGTACAAACCGCAATAGGGTATTTTATTATGGCGTTTAAATAAGCAATTTACTTATCTTTATTACATTTTAGCACAAAACCACCACATTTTTTGTTTCAGGTCAGATGAAAAGCCGCCGTTTGGGATTCATGATTTCAGATCATACCAGTCCAGAGTTATTGCAGTGCAGCAGAATGATTTCAGGCTCACATATATCGTGCCGTTAGAAGTGTCTGTGTGACAATGCAAAGGTGAAAAAATGATATGATGCTGGTTTAGATGAACTCACAAATACAGCAGTTTGATACAGTTGCTTTTTGAATCCCTTGATTCAGTGCCAGAGTTACGCCCAGTGATCACGCTGTCCCAGAAAGACAAAGTCATCTTGAGGACAGGAGAGCAGTTCGAGCTTACCTGCAGCTCCTCCAATGTCAACGCAGACGTCATTCTCAAGTGGAACTTCCCGTCAACAGCGGTGAGAATGATTCAGGGATTTATTTGCAGTTCTTTGTCAGGGATGTTTGGCTGCCTACTTGTCAAACAGTTTGTAACGTCCTTTAGAAATGATTTCATTTTGCACAAAGCTAACGTAGAGAAAAGTGAGCTCATATCCCAAGTAATGCTTTAGAGACTTTTCATTCAAGAAACATGTTTCCAAAAGATTTGTGATGCTGCTTAACATGTAAACAAAAAGCAGAACTATATTTTCTGTGAAGAATTATACCCAATATTTTAATATAAGTTTGAAAAAAGACAAAAAAAGGAGAGAAATTCGTAAAAGTTTTGGAAACAGGTCGTAACTTCGCCTACTTTCAAGGTGCACGGTGAAGAGCAAACATGTGAAGAGGCTGATGGTCCAGCAACATTTGAAGCATGAAGAGCAACTTTCTGGTTCTGCCAGCGCATTTCAGCAGCCTGTTCCCGTCATCACTGACAAAGGGTATAGGCTGAAGTAACAAAGTTGTTTTTCATACTGCAAGTGTTGCTGGAGGTTTGACCTTTGACGTGCAGAGGAGTGTCCAGAGGGGGGGCTGGGGTGGCAGCTTGTGAATAGCAAATAGTTACATTGTGCTTTTTATTCATATTTGACACAAATTCCACACTTTGGATATGGTTGTTACTTACAATTTGTTAGTTACCAGTATAGACATTTTATATACTAGTACGTGCCACTGCTACAGTATTGTTTGATCTGTGATTTTAACCCATTGTTAGGTGGTTGCTAGGCAACATGATGGCATCATGATGTGCTAAATGCAAAATTGAGCCTTTGTGGATATAAATGAGATGCTACTGTCATTAAATTAAAATGATACTATTATTTGAAGTGTTGCAGGCGCATAAATGTTACAAATAGGTAATTTTAACTCCTTGGTAGGTGATGTCATAACATCTGCTCTAGATAAGAAACTTAAGAAGGCTAAGACCTCACTGTGTACTGAGCTTGGTCGCTCAACTTTTGATCATAGGGAGGAGGTGCTGACAGCCAGACTTTGTGTGTTACAGTAAGACTACAGTTGCTGGATTATGTAGAAAACAACAGATCTGTGTCATGTTACACCTGTAAAGCATGCCTCTTTGCCTCCTCTTTGACACTTTGCAGCATCCTTTTGAAACACAAACCTCACACATCCTGTCCGGGGGTTTGGGTTACGAGCGTTCAACCTCACTCTTGATCCCAGCTGTTAACCAGTCAGACTCAGGGACTTACCGTTGCCATGCTCACAACGAAAGAGGCCGCAGTGACGAAGCGATGGAGCTCAAAGTTTACGGTAAGAATTTGGGGCTTTGTATTTATACTCAAAAATATATTTTCAATCGTTTAAAGTTGCCCCAGTAATGTTATAGTTATTTCTGAGACCACACATACCTGGATGTGTGCAGAATAAGAGGTCTACATAGAGGTGTCATGTTATCAACCTTTTGTTCATAAAACATATTAAACTTACACATTTCTGCTCTTCAGATCAGGGGTTCATTAAAATGTTAGTAAGTCAAAGTCCAGTCCAGGAAGAGGTTAAAGAGGGAGAGAGCCTGAGCCTAAAAGTTGAATTCGATGCCTATCCTGCACCAAGCTTCATGTCCTGGTCTTACAATGGGAAGATTCTCCACAACACCACAGAGCACGTCATCACTCTCCACCGAAACAAATACAGGTACAGTTAGTTAAAAGTGAGTACTTCAAGTAACCAGTACGCTAGTATGTCACTGTGGGTTAAAGGATTTTACAAATACACTTGTTCTATCAGATACAGCAGCAAGCTGAGGCTAGTGAGGGTTCTTGGCTCCGAGGGCGGGATCTACAACTTCTCAGCCAGTCACAAAGACGCATCTGTCGATCACTCGTTTCATGTGTATGTCAACAGTAAGTAGCTCTCACATTTGTTCCTTTGGGTTGTATATTTAGAACACAGTTAGTAGCTGAAAGCTGAAATAACAATCTGTACAGAAGAGTAGCTAGATAAATCACAGTTTTACAAACTTTTCGCCTGCATTGATTTTAGTTAAAGGAAACCTCATTTTGATCAGCTGGTACTTTTCTGTAGTAATACCACAGGTAGCCAGTATACTGGGAGTCAACAGGAGATGCTTTGTACATGTGCTGTATGCTTCATATACGACTTTCTTTTTTCTCCGTAAGGTAAGCCTGTCATTACAGCTCAGGAAGGGCCTGTTGATGGACAAGTGCGGTGCATTGCTGCAGGATACCCCGTCCCTAAGATCAGCTGGTACTTCTGTGAGCTGCCGCGCACAAGGTATCCCGAAAACGCAGTTTATATCAAGATCTTACCGAAGAGGATTAGGCCCACTGAAATTAAAATCATAATTCTGAAAAAATGATCATGAAACAGGAAATCAGTTTGCCTTTGAAATTTGATTTATTAGTAACATATTATTAAGTAAATATCTAACCAAGCCTTCAAGTACATTGTGCTTTATTAAGCACTAAAACTTTATGCCTTTTAATAAAAGTTTTAAAGCTTTTCCTTTCCTAACAAACCATATACACACTATATTTCACATATTTCCGTTCTCAGGTTAGCGACTAAGATACAAATAGTGATTTGGCCCCACTGACGAGAAGCAGCTGTATTAAAGGTCCACATGAAGATACGTATATGTAAAAAAGAAAAAAAAACAACAACAACAACAATTGGCTACAAATATAAATGGCTAGGTTTTAGGATCATATGAACAGAAAGGGTCATTTTATTCTATTAGAACAGAAGTAATGGAGACGATTGCTAGAAGGAGCTGCAGAAACAGCACCAGGTTTCCACTGGGTGATCTACATCAGCGACACCACCTCTGATGTGTTTGTTGGCTGCTTCATCTGTAACTCAGATGCAGAACTGTGCTCTAGTTTCCCAGCTATTAGACTTAAAATTTCTTTAATTTTTCCATCTTTTTAAATTTGTTTTAGACAATTTAGCAATTGATGGAAAATCTTTTAACGCACTTGCAGTAAGGAGCTGTAAGTTTAGTAAGTTTAGTATGTCTTATTTTTCCTACCTCTCCTACTGGAGTGGATCCAAAGGCACTGAATCAATAAATTGATTTGTAAAGGCTGAAACCTGCTCTTGCACGAAGTGATTGTAAGCAACCTTAATGTCTCAACAGGTGCTCACAATTGCCCAATGCCACCCAGTGGGAGACCTCAGAGGTCACTGTCCTTTCAGAGTCAACCTTTGGTAGGAGTCAAGTGGAAAGCCGACTGAATGTCAGCAAAGAGTTCACTCAGTACCACACCCTGGAGTGTGTCGCTTCTACAGAGGAGGCAGAGGCCTACACCCTGTTCTCCATCAGTGGTAAGACACTGTACGGACCACAAATAGAGCTGCAAGGAGAGTAACACAGGTGAAGCGTCAGTGTCTGCGTGGTGGGGATTTGTCTTATATAGCGCGCCACAAATACGTTGTGCAAGAATTCAAACAGACACACACAACCCATTGACCCTTTGTCTGCACAGGCCAGGTGTGTGGTTACTGGGTACAGATTGAATGAGATTAGTGTATGCTGACTATGCAAGCTGGGATTATATGGCGCAGACTCACTAATCCTTGTCACACAAACAAATACCACTGCTGCAGCTGTCTGTTTTAACGGTAGAGGATGTCACTCCGTGTGTGTGTGTGTGTGTGTGTGTGTGTGTGTGTGTGTGTGTGTGTGTGTGTGTGTGTGTGTGTGTGTGTGTAACTACCAAAACTTGGCTACTTCAATGCTCACTCTGGGTTTGTTGGTGTTCATTCTCAGAGCGTGTGGTCCCCCATAAACTCTTCACGCCTCTTCTAACCGGCATGGTGGCTACTGGGGTCTTACTCAGCCTCGTGTTAGTGGTGCTGCTTTATAAGTACTTGCAGGTAAGGAAAAAGGAAATAAACTGTGCATGCCTTATGATTATTGTGATTTTAAGCCCAGGTTTAAGTAGGGTCACAGATTTGACGTAAATCACAAAACTCTTTGGCCATCAGCCCCTTTCAAACCCATGAATCAGTTTCAAAGCTTATAAACATCAATCTCAAATCAGGATCATCAAGCAGCATTGATATACACTTTGCATCACAGGAAAGTAAATGGCTTCGGGAGTTTCTGGCAAAGGGCCCATTCTCATTTACTAATGACTCATGCCTCCATCGTGTTTAGAGTACGTTAAAGTTAGAAGCATCTTTCTTTCGTTCTGCATTTGGCAGTGATGTTTTGCACGCAAGAGTGACGGTAAGTTCTTTTAATTAACATGAATGTGTCCTAATGAATTTCAGTTGAATCAGTCAACCATTTAAAGTGCAGACATGCTGTAGTTAAAGATTTTTGACACTGCGATCACGCCTCCAGCCATTAATTTGCCCCCCTGAGCATGCTGCGCTTATTGCTCTCAGATGAGTCAGACTCCTTGAGAAGTAGCTCACGCATCTGCAGTGGGATCGTCAGGGGGAAAGTCTAGACTCGGGCTGACAACTAAAGTGCATCTTTGTAAAAGAATATGAGCTATACAGTCGAACACAACAAACAAGCTGAAGCTGATCTGACGTCACTTTTCTCTCCCCTCCAAACTTTAACAGAAACCAAAGTTCCAGATTCAGTGGAAGGTCATCGAGACTGTCCATGGAAACAATCATATATATATTGACCCCACCCAGCTGCCATATGACTCCAAATGGGAGTTCCCCAGACAGAAACTGCGCTTTGGTAGGACAGTATGTGTAAGAGTGCAAATGTACAGCGACTGTTTTCATTTTTAGAGCACGAATGAAATGTTAAAGTTTGTTTTTTGTGTTTATTTGAAGGTAAGACCCTGGGCTCTGGGGCGTTTGGAAAGGTAGTGAGGGCCACGGCATACGGATTGTGTTCTGCAGACGCTGTGACAACCGTTGCTGTTAAGATGCTGAAACGTAAGTCTATATTTTCCCCATCACTGTCTCTGTGTTGTAACAATATTATATAAACTGGTACAAAGTACTCAGTACTGTACTTAAAGAATTTCAAAATTCAAAGAAGTGTTTGACTGCAATTTATTTTGAATGAAAAATGTTTTTTATTTTTAATAACTCATTTTGATACTTGCAAGAAGTAAAGTTAGTTATATGGAAGCTGCCTGCTCGTCATAACCTTCGCTATTTAAAATCAGTAAACTAGATCTCTCATTTTTGGTCTTTTGGAGCATTTTAAAGGAATTACATGACAAATATTACGGCTTGCTGTTTGGTACAGCTTGTATAAGAAGACTGTGGCTCTGTTTTTACTCCACACTAATTAGGAGGCATGTGTGTCCGAGCTACTCACCCCTACAGTCTATGGGTCCTGCTTGCTGACAGAGCTTGCTTGGGTTAGCTGATAACTTAGCACTCCAACCAATTGTCCAAATATTCTAACTCGAAAAAAACAAACACTCAAACAATAACAACAACATAAACAAGTTTCAGAGTAGAGACGAATACGAAGTTGTTTTTTCTCTTTTTACAATTCTTTTAATCCCCCACATTTATGTTAGATTGGAAAACACTGGGCTGAAAACCAAATAGCTGTTACACCGCCACTAGTGTCACTACTGGTACTGTTTCTTCTGTATTTCTGATTGCCATTAGGCTTTTAAATATGAGAATACGCCAGTCACAAAGGAATACTTTCACTTTACGGCCTTTGGTTTTGTGCTTATACGTCTTCCACTTTAATGTTGTGATGATGTCATCTCAGCCAATGCTCACTCCACGGAGAAGGAGGCGCTGATGTCTGAGCTGAAGGTTCTCATTTACCTTGGAAACCACGTTAACATCGTTAACCTGCTGGGAGCCTGCACCGTCGGAGGTGAGAGGAGTCACTACGAGCACATTTAGTTCACTCAGAATCAGATTTGCATGCGAGATATTTTTGGATTGGTTTTGTCGTATTGGGCACCTTTGTCGGGGACACATAAACCTTACGCATCTGCACTCTTGTTTTATTGTTGTCTGTCATGATTTATGATTATGAATATTGTCTGGGAGACACATTTGCCATATCCTCATGTGGTGACTCACTGCTGTACCCGGCCATTATCAGTCACTGAACAGCCCGCATCTGCCTTCGATATGAAGACGTGATTCATTTTACCTTGCCACAAATCTGCTGTGTGTGTGTTCAATATTATTTAGCTGTCTAGACCTCAGTATTGATTATAATTTAGTTTGGGTTTTTTTTCCACAGATGTATGCATAAGCACTTATTGTGAGAGAAACAGGGAATAGTGACATTGTTTCCTCTGTTTAAGCATGATCAGCTTTTAAACATCCTTGTTGTCAAGCCTCATCACTATGTCAGAACTGCCTGCCGTTTCTTCTCATTTTCATTGTGCTGTCATGGTTTAAAATTCAGTGACTGATGGTTGTTGTCTTTGTATTGTTTTGGTTGTTGTCCCTGTATTCTGCCAGGACCAATTTTGGTAATCACAGAGTACTGTTGCTATGGGGACCTCCTCAACTTCCTCAGAAGGAAAAGAGAGTCCTTCCTAAACTCCAGAGCTGGGGATGGTTACTACCACAATGTCTCGAACCCAACAGAGTCCACAAGGTGCGTGTGTGCAGGAATGCTTCATGGCGATGACAGCTGAAAGTGGCTAGTTTCTCTACTGACGTGTGTGTATCTGTGTGTATTTCTTTAGCAGTGAGGCTACTGGTGCAGGATATATGCCCATGCGTCCCTCTGAGAAAGAAAGGTCATCTGAGTCAGGTACAACGTCACTCTCTCTTTACATTTCTAATTACAATACACTGCATAACCAATAGCATGCCTCCACAAAGGATGAAAATTCCCTACAAATGAATCAAAACTGGAATTCTCGCATATAACTGAAGTGCATTGTGTGCCTAGATGACATAGATGAGCTGTCCTTGGATGCTGAAGATCTCCTCAGCTTTTCCTACCAGGTGGCAAAAGGAATGGAGTACATTACTTCCAGGAATGTAAGGCTTTTACAGACTGTTAATAAACAGTATATAGACTCGTCATGGGAGAGATTTAAAAGTGCTGTTCCTAGTTCATAAATCATGGCATGGCTCAGGGCCAATATTCGTGCAGAACTTTTTCTTTCAGCTAATGGCATCTTTATAGTAGGAAACCACAGCATTGCTGCATTTCAAACGTATACTGCACACAAGCAGATTAAACGATTAGGCATCTCTATTTAATGCTGTCAATTCAACAATGAAAAAAATGCCAAATGTAATGATGAAGTTAGAGAATTTGTTCAGTTATCACATAACTGTGCATCTTCCCCCAGGCTGTGTGGAGCATTTTAGCCATTAAGGCACTGCTTTGTTTTATGCCATATTTAGATTCAAAGCACAAAGTCGACTAGGCGTATGAATCAAGTCGAGATAATGTCATATATCTGGATTGCATCTCAGAACCAGTGTTGTCTTTGCAAACTTCTGTATTTGCTGACACACCCATACAACCATAAAACACTCAAGCTGCAAGCTGCACAATCCAAACATTGATGTTTTGCACACTGCATTAGTGCTTGCTGATTTACAGCATTTCTCACAGCGACTTTCAAACAATCAGGTAGAAGCAGAACTCTTACATGCGCTACCTTGTCAACGCTAGTTACCAAAAACAAGGAAGTGCACTTGGTAGTTGTAGGACTACACAAACGTAGACGGAGCAGAAATTAAATCCTACAAGAGTGATCCGATGGACAGGAACATGACTCCAAATGATGACACGATCTGGAAATAAATGAATTAAAGTTTGAAGAAGCTCCACCTGAGTTACACACAAACTGTCAGCCTTAGACCGCTTCAATTGCTCAGACTGTACTTTTATTTATTTATTTAATTTATGCATAGTTTATTGGCTTATTTCTACTAATTTATCCATTTGGATTGCATTCCCTACCTTATTTTTTCATGATTTCATGGCTTCTGTGCCCAGGTTATCTGAACAGTTAAAAGAAAATATGACATGAATTACTACTACTATTATTATGATTTTCAGCCTTGTCCATTGCGCATACAGATTTCTCCACATTCTTTGGAATTGAAGACCATTACTCTGAAATTGTTCCACAGTTTGCACATTCATTTTTTTGCCAATTGGTGAACCTCTCCCCATCTTTACTTCATGTTACTGATCTGTTGCAATTCGAAATGAGCTAGATTTTTCTTAAATGCATTTTCTTTGTTTAAACGTTTGATGTTTTTCCTATATTGTGTTGTCATTCAAATATGGACTCAAGAGATTTGCAAATGCATGCATTCTCTTTTTAACATAGCAGCCCAGCTTTTTTAAAATTATGATCGTAATAACACAATTCCCCTTTTGTTGTGTAAAGAAACTGTACTCAAACACAGCTTTAACGGTGTCTTTCGCCACAGCTGAATTGTTTCTCACAGATACAAACTGGTGGCAGGCCAACAGAAAGCCCAAGCTGGTGACACTTTCTCTTTGTAACATAAAGATGAAACAAAGTGTTTTACTTCCCTCTACGATGCAATCTTAAAACCGTTTTATTAACCAGTTAAACTCTTAAATAAGACAAAAGTAACTGTTTAGAATGATCCTGTAAAACATGGCACCGGTTTACCCACACATGCTTTCTTGAATTTTGTTTGGTCATATTGAGTCATTGTTTCTCCTTCTTCTACTTCTTCTTCTTTTGTAAACACGTCAGTTCGCCTTTTGTGTTTGCCACAAGCTTTACCGGCCTCGCCTCCTTTGTAAGCGTGCCCTGTCATTCACTGCAGAAACCGGTTGCTGTGTCAATGCTCATTGCTGTGTTTGTTTCTGCTGCCGCGTTTGTGTGCGCAGTGCATCCACAGGGATCTTGCAGCTAGAAACATTCTGCTGACTCACGGCAGGGTGGCGAAGATCTGCGACTTTGGCTTGGCACGAGACATTACCACCGATGCCAGCTATGTGCTCCGTGGAAACGTGAGTCTGTCTTTCCGTCTGTCAGTCTTTCGCTCCCTCCTCCTTTGTTCTTTGTTCCCGCTCCGTCTCCGCAAATCAAGACAGGAAAACTCCCACGCTCACTTCTCGTAACTGAGTCTGAACTGCTCTATGAAACAATACATGTAGAATTTTGTAGAAAGTTGGACAGCAAGCTAAAAAGGAAAAGATGAAAAGTTTGCAGTTACATTGGCCAAACAAGAAGAAAGTTCTGTTCATTTTGTACACGAAGGCATTATTTATTGAATTGTATTTTATAAAACTTTCATATAACTTTTTTCACACTGAAAATTTAGATTCTTTTTGATGGGCTATATTATATTCTTATAAATGTGGACACGAGTTCATGGCTCTCTCCCTCCTTCAGGCTCGTCTGCCGGTCAAGTGGATGTCACCTGAGAGTATTTTTGACTGCGTCTACACGATTGAGAGTGACGTGTGGTCCTACGGCATCCTGCTCTGGGAAATATTCTCCCTCGGTAACTTTTCCATTTTATGCTTTACTTTCCTTTTCTGTTTCAAATCATTATTGTCATCCATTTGACTGGGGGCTTTAGGAGAGGCTTATTAATGCTCACAAGCAGCAACATAGCTTAGGGCAGTGAAATGCAAAGTGGTATTGATTGAGAAGCCAACAGTACCATGCAAATCAATATTTTTTTTTCCTTTAAAAATGATGTAAAGTTGTTGTTGCAGGTAACAGCCCGTACCCTGGGATGCAGGTGGGATCTGCATTTTATAGGATGATTCAGGAAGGCCACAGGATGAGCAGGCCTGAGTATGCCCCCACTGAGATGTAAGTTGTGTGAATGAATCTGTTTAATATACTGCCATCACAAAGGTTGCAGGAAGTTGGTTTTTTTTGGGGTTTTTTACTATCAGGCGATAAACAGATTATTTTTTTTAATTAATAAAAAATGTGTTTTAGGCCTTGGTCAAGCACTTCATCCAAACCTTTTTCTTTGATAATATAATCAGGGCCGAACCAACAACACCAACACGGTAGAAGCTAAAAGCAGAGAACCGTTTTATTCAAAACAAATTATCACTCTGTTTTGAGGTGATCAATTAATAATTCTTTGTTTTTATTTATAACCTGGACTTCTTTTATTATAACTTTACATGATCAGTTATTTAAATAAATTATTTGGATTTAATTTACATGTTGTTTTCCATCAGTGGGTACTTGAACTAAATCAGCAGCAGTTAAGGTGTAAAAGCCAAATATGTTAAATTTCCTCCTTGGACGGTTTGGGGAGTAAAAAAATAATTAAAAAATAAATAACAATGATAATAATTTTTATATATTTTATAGACCTCCTAAATATTTGTTCGATGCTGCCTTATATCCATGACTAAAGTCATGTTATACAATGTGACTGATGTAATATGAGCTGTTACAGGCTATGAGCCTGTCAGCCTGTAGTTTAGATGTATAATTATTAGCTAGATTGTGTTTGTGTTCTGCTGGCTGTTTCTCTGTATCCCAGACATATAAACTAATGCCAATGTGACCTGCGGTGTAGGTATGACATGATGCTGTCCTGCTGGAACCACGATCCTCTGAAAAGGCCTTCCTTCAAAAAGCTGGTGGAGAAAACCGAGCTGCTGCTGTCAGAAAATACCAAGAATGTGAGTGCAAGAACCACTCTTAGTCTTACGTTTGTAATCTGTCTTTTTTGTTTTTCACTCATTTCCCTACATTTTGTCTCCAAAGCACAAAAATTATGTTATATGTCTTTTTTTTCTTTCTTTCTTTCGTAAAACACAAGTCTGTGTTACTCCTCAGGTGTACCTGACCCTGAGTAATGCTTCAGGTCCTCCAGAGCAGCAGAGGGCGCAGTCACGGAGACTGAGCTCAGTCTGCAGCACAACAGCCCCCAACCAACCTTTACTGCAGAACACAGCTGACGTCTTCCTGGATTATGTCTGACACACCAATTGGACACATACATAAATCCCCACCTTCCTGACCTTCCTCACCTCATACCACACAAACTACACTCCACTCTACTACAACTAACAGCTGATCATTTTAAACAAACTCTCAAATGCTGGCCTTCCTGCATCTTCCATACACACACATTCACACATACAGAAACACACACACATATAGATATTGTACATATTGAGGGCTGCACTTGGCTCTCAGCCTCTATCTACTCTTGCCCTTGCAATATTGATCTCCATGGTAGGTATTTCAGGTGCACGTCTAAATAAAGCAGACCTCAGCACTAACCGGCCATCAGATACATCACCCATCAGCAGTGGGAAGAGTCTTGGCTCACATTCAGCCTTAGATTACATCTTAAGATGCTTTGGGGAAAACAAAAGGCTGCCAGTACATGTACATACCTGCACAGGGGAGATGATAGTGAACTGATAAATAAATAAACAGAGTTGATGCTGTGACTAGAGGACCTCTTTGTATCAGACTTGTCTGCCATTTCATAGAAATATTTTTGACATTTTGGGACTTTCTTGTTGAGAGAGAGATGAGAAGAATTATACCATCCTTGTGTCGCTGCATGCAAATGAGGAAGTAAAGCTTAAAAACTAGTTTCTAGTTTAGGAGACACAATACACAGGTAATCAGCTTGTCTGGCTTGGTCCAATGGTAACAAAATCTGCACACCAGCATTTCTAAAGCTTGGACACTTGTGCAGTTGCTAAACATTGAGTAAAAGATGTGTAAGATAGTAGAATAGCCCCTGAGCTGCATGCCTGTGGTAGTTTTGCCTTTTTAGAGTGTACAGCTTTGAGTTGTGCTTACGTAACTGTCACCATGCTGCTGTTGTAGGTGTTGAATGGTGTGGTTCATAGAAATGATCAGTCTGTGCAGTCTTTAACTCGTCTCCATGTGTTCTTTATGGCTGTCTATCAGTATTTACCAGTGAAAGCCGATTAAACCAATCAGTTGAACTACAAGTTTGTCTTAAAGACGTTAAGGCCTATAAGAATTTAGCCCAAGAAACAAGGCATCTAACCAGATACTTGCTTTGGATGGCATCACTTTGGCCTTCATTATTAATGTGAAGATCTAAGATAGATATTTTAACACAGACATTGAAGAAATGTTTAGGAGTGCCTTCTCTAATCTGCACAAGATTGTCAAAGTTAGGAGACCCTGCCTTAGAGGGATGCTGAAAAACTAGTCCACACATTTGCTAATTCTAGTCAAGACTGATATATATAATTGCAATATATGCCTAAAAAAAGCATCCATTTGATCAGAATTCCTGGAGGAAGGAACTTAAAACAAGATCCTACTATGTGTTTGGTTGGATGATGCCATCTCTGCCATTAAGATTAGACTAAAATGATAGAGCTTATATTAAAGGCTACCATTAGAAGTGCCTTCTCATTCTCTGTGACTCCAATGCTATGTGAGCAAAGATGATGGCACTGCAGCACTCATTAGAAGTTGCCATGGTAGTTAATGAAGTCTCAGTAATGGATTTTTGCACATTAGAGGCACCAGATTGTACAGAAGCTATTCGGTGGCTTCTAGCTGGTATTCAGTGGTGACTTGGGGCAGATCCTTCTTATGAGACATGGTAGCTGCACTGTGATGGCGCTTGAAGAGCTTAATCTTGTGGAGGGATGTTGGGATTGAAGAAGATTTTTGACAAATTCCTGCTGGATTTCGGCGAGTGAAAGATTCTTGTTTTTCTAGAGGAGGTTGATTCTGCTGTTGAACTCACTGGGAAGAGATGAGGTCATTCAGAGCAACACTGCCAACCCAGAGTGGCTCGGTGCCTGAAGAACTCTGACAAAGATCCCTCCAGGAGTTTTTGCTGCTTGTGCGTGAGCATCATTTGTATCCTTCCTGAAGTTCCTACATACCCTCTGCCTATCGGGAAATACCTCTGCATTACAGTGTAATGTATGAATCGTATGATTTAGAAACCAGGACACTGCCATGGTTTAAGGTATTCCATCAATCACATGCTGCCCCATCCGCTGGCTACACACGTGCCGAGCCCGTCTGACCCATTTCCTTTCCTTCTTTCACAAAACCAAGAATAGGTCTCAGGGTTCTTCCATGGTTGATAGTGCATCACTGACGTCATGAAATCGCTCGTGGTGGCGTTGGAGGGTTGAAATGGAGAACATGTCATGAAAAGGGAGTAAAGGAGAAGCATGAGGAGCACACTGCCCTGTGTCGCTGCTGTGTTTAGGAGGCATAGCTTTTCAATCCAGACATCTTGTTTAAAAAGTTCTGCCTATGAGGGCAGACTGGATGTTGGAAAGGTTAATTGTTCTTATGTCACTCAGCAAAAATATTTTCCCAAAATGTCAAATCCTAAAACCTTAAAACTTGTTTTCAGCAGGCCTTTAAATGAACATGTTTCTCTAAGGTAGTACAAAGTGTCTTTGAAGAGGAAACAAAAAGAAGAAGAGAAGCCATAGCAGAGTGGCATGCAAGCGATAATTCCTAATGAAAAAGATAAAGCCATAAAAGTTACATAAACACGAATTTCCACCTGTGCGTTGTAGCTTTGAAAACTGTGACTTATAAACAACAATTGCTGTATGTTTTTATGGATAACTTTAGTCTCTTTAGCAAAGCCAGTGTGGCCAAGGATTTAGGACTGATTGTGTGCTTTTTACTGTATGTCAAACCTGTATGCAATGTAAATATCTTAGAGATGTGCCTTTAGACTTTTTCTTTTTAAGTGAATGCATTTGTTTGTGACAGTTATTGGTGAGAGAGCAGAAAAATGTTTCTGCTCTCTGGCTTTCGGGTTCTTGCAGTTTTGATACAGTTGGTGGACTTGTAATAATAAAGAATGTACCTCTGATGGTCAAACTAACTGCAATAAGTCTTTTATTGTTTTCTGTGAAACAACATGGAGTCGTAAAAGAAACTCTTGGGGGGGAAATGTTGCCAACATTGTCCAACCATCATGTGTCGCATGATGCTTCTTGATGAAAGGTTGGCACCCCTGTTCCATGGAAGACATGCATGCCTGTATGCATTTTAAAGGCAGTAATTACTGTAGGAGTAATAGGACTTTTCAGTCAGACTTCTAATGTGAACCTCAGATGGGCACTAGGATTGCCAGCCAGATACACTATGTTGTCAAAAGTATTCACTCACCCATACTGACTTCAGGTGTTTCAGTCACTTGCATGGCCACAAGTGTAAAAAATGAAGCACCTAGGCATGCAGACAGCTTCTACAAACATTTGTGAATGAATGGGTCACCTCAGGAGCTCAGTGAATTCCAGCAATTCTGTGCCACAACTCCAATGTTGAAATTTCCTCACTGCTAAATATTCCAGCTGTTAGTGGTGTTATAGGAAAGTGGAAGCGATTGGGAACAAGACCAAGTCAGCTATGAAGTGGTAGATCGCATAAAATCACAGTATAGCACGGCGCCACTGAACTCTAAACAAGAGGAGACGTGTTCTCTGGGGGATTCATGCTTCTCCATCTAGTAATCTGATGACCAAGTCTGGGCTTGGAAGTTGCCAGGAGAATGGTACTTGTCTCAGTGCAATTTGCCAATTGTTAGGTTTGGCGGAGGGGGGGTTATGATGTAGGGATGGAGGAGAAGGGGGGGGGGGGGGGGTTAGGAGTTGGGCTCAACCCCTTGGTTTCAGTGAAATGAACTCTTAATCCTTGAGAATACCAAGACATTTTGGACATCTTGGTCCCAACTTTGTGGGAACAGCGTGGGAGTGACCCCTTCCTATTCCAACACGACTGCACAGCTGTGCACAAAGCAAGGTCTATATAAACATGGATGTGTGAGTTTGGTGTGGAAGAACTTGACTGGCCTGCACAGAGTCCTGACCTCAACTCTATAGATCACCTTTGGGATGAATTAGAACAGACTGCGAGTCAGGTCTTCTCGTCCAACATTCATTTTCTGACCTCACAAATGCGCTTCTGAAAGAAAGGCCAAAAATTCCCATAGACAAACTCCTAAACTTTGTGGAAAGCCTTCCCAGAAGACATGAAGCTATTAGAGCTGCAAAGGGTGGGCCGACATTATATTTAAACCTTATGGATTAAGAAGTTCATATGCATGTGAAGGTAAACGGCCGGCAATAAGTGTACTTTAGTGTGGGTCAAAAGGAATGCCATCCCTGGCTTAAAAACTGAGTACAACACATATGTCACATTTAATATTTGCAACTGTTTTTATTTTCAAATTGACCAAGATGGGAGAAGAGGGGATTATAATAATAATGTTAGCAAACATTTTGCTTCAAAATATTGATTACATCTGACTTTGGGGTAGATAAAGGAGCACAGTTCAAGAGCAGAAGAAGGGATAGAAATACATACAGTACAGGTTAGCATAGCACCGTTTTTACACTGAATACTGGTGTTTTTAACTTTGTGTATGTGTACAGTATTATACTAGATCTAGAACTGTTTAGAACCAAACGGTGTAGTGGAAAAGTGACCTGTGTATCTGTGTGGAAGGGGGAGCTCGCCGTCTTGTCAATGGCGTCCCGTATCAAATATCCTAGACCTCAACTTTGAAGAGATTTTGAACCCTTTTCCCAACCAAGATGTTGTCAGAAACATAATGCTGCAAACCAATAAAGTCTGTAATGGTGAAACATTCAGAGGTTCTTTTACAATAGACTGAATTTCAGATTGTAAGTTCTGGATTCTTGCAGTGAATCGTGAGTTTCGTTCACACCCCTCCATTTCCTTCATCATAAAGCCTGCCAAACAGGCGCACAGTTACAACATCCATTAGTCTCTTTAAAACACCATTACATTCTTTGGGCTGGGTATCAGTGACACAAACTATAAACATTTCATTACCCTTTAGAGATGCCTTAAAACACACGCACGCACGCACAAACACACTAATCTATACAGGACAAACAATTAATGTGAGACGAGTGGAAGACCTGATTCAAATATTAAAGCCCTCACTGTGTAATCTCGCCACTATTCCTTATTTGTATGGGGGAAAACAAGAAATGAGGTTTTATCCCCGCTAACAGCAATTTAGTCTAAGTTAAGCTTATCTCCAAGGGTTAACATTTGAGACTTGTCAGATAGTACTATAGTCACTGTGAGCAGAACAGTACCCATCTTCTTTAGCCTGGCAGGTGACAGGTGCTCTGCAATGCCTAATAACCACTTTCCAGTCACACTTCTGTGCACGAAAATATACTGGGTTAAAGTGACAGCTAACATGCACACAGACTCAATCACACAAACATATTCAAGTTGAGCTGTCCCACACACGGGCTCGCACAATACTGCACCCAACGAGAGCAGACGTTCCTTGAAAATTACAATTCCTTTATACTGCAACGCAAGAACTGATTGGCTATCGCCAGGGGAAAGAAATACTGACCCCCAAGTGATATAAGAAGTAGGATCAAGGACAGGAGATGTTATATTCACACAAACCCACATGCACACTTTTACTACACTCTGAGACAAAACACATTCTAAATGCTCCTTTGCCAACATTTCACTTCCTCCAAACCAAGGCTTTTCTGTATGATATGGCTTAATCACTGAAGTACACAGGCTGAGCCCAAACCATTTAAAGTGGAGCGGGACCCTGTCCTGGTTTTTGACTGCTATTTGAGAACCGAGAGTCAAGTGAACTGGACTGCATGAGGTTTTCTGAGGCCTAGGAAGATAAAGAAGGACGAAACACTGATGATACAGGAGACCTTAAGATAGTCAGCTGAAATTCAGATGCTTGGGTAAAGTGAGGTTAGCCTATTCCAATAAGAGTGACAACAGAAGGATTTCTCTGCAATTCTGCTCTACTGCGTCTCAAAATCTACCCCACAAAAACAAAAAAAACCCACCAGCATATTTTATATGCTTTGATAAATAAACACGAAGGCTCTAAAGAAATCTGGGGCAAATTTGATTCAGTCACCACTTCCTTTATGAATCTTCTTCCTATGGTCTTTGCAGCATCACTGTCTAATCCTTCTGGTCTGGTTCCAGACTGAGGCAGAAGCAAAAACTTTCCACATTCCTGAGAATACAAGTACCATCCAACAACTTCAAACCCTTTACTAAGTCAATTATTGTAAGACACAAGGGGCAACACACACACACACACACACACACACACACACACCAGCAACAGACACTCTTGTTCACTCATTCACACAAAGATTGTTTTCTCAGAAACACTCATTAGCTCAAAGAATCACACCACAGATTACAAACAACAGGGTCGACAGTGATTTATCGTACACAACCACGTTAAGTGCTAAAGTTGAGGAGCTTGAGGATATACTGTTTTGTTACATATAGGGCTCTTTTACTTTTAAAAAATAATCCCTACTATATACACACGCATTAATTTTAATAGGGGTAATATCTTGTTGGAAAATATATGCCTTTGAATAGTCAGCTTGAAATTTAAAGTAAAAAAAATTTTTTGACTATGTTATTGGCACTTAGAATCACTAAACCCGTCATATGTACAGTAATTATCCTGTAAATAATACAGTTAAACTGTAATCTAGTTTCTTGCCAAACATGATCTGTAATTAGAAAGAGAGCCTTTTTTTGTCTCAGAGATACAGTGTTCAAAAAACAACTTCCACAAAAAACACCCAAGCCCAACCATTTTTTAAAACACTCAGAACTTTAAAACCTTGTTCTGGACTTAATTTTTTTTTTCCTGGGAGGGGTGATGGTGGTGGTGGTGGTAGGGCGGGGAGGTCTAAGAGGAGTCAGTGCTCCATCTTTGACCACACTTGACCAAAGTAAAAAGTTATGTTGGTTTTTTTTTTTGTTGTTTTTTTTAAAGCAACTAATAAAAGCTTACACAGTTATTTTTTCCATGCAATCATATAAAATACTACATTTCTGTTTTCTGTTAGGCTATGGTGGATATTTACAAGTTTTTGTTTGTATCATACAGTAAATCTGTACAAGGCCAGTTCGCTTTGACACGCTTCTCAGAAAAAAAACAAAAAACAAAAAAAGTGACCATAAAGTAATTAATTCAGGTTTTCACAGAAACTGAAGCTTCCCTCACAACACCGCTTCTCATAAGAGGAAATGGGGATTTGAATCCATCCTGTTGCCATGGTGACAGTCTTTTGGCGAGTTCCTTGTGGACTCATTTTCCTCTTTCCTATGATTTGTTTCTTTCAGATGGAGGAACGATTTCGGGGGGGAAAAAAAAACAAAAACAAAAAAAACAAACGTATGCAGCAATCCCTTAAGAGTTTCGATTCCCCACATGTTCTCGCTGTACACACTCCCCTCCTCGCTTCACTGCTGTTGGCTGCTGACAGCGTCAGTCCTGTGCGATGACGGGGCTTTCTGCTGTTTCTGGGGCTGTGGTTTAAGCTGCTGCTGGTGCCTCTGGTGGTGAGATTGTTGTTGCTGCTGCTGCTGTTGCTGCGGTTGTTGTTGTTGTTGCTGCAGTTGTTGTTGCTGCTGTGGATGTGTTGCCTGGGTGAAGGTTCCCTGCTGTTGGAGTGGGAAAGCTGCCTGCAGGATCAGCTGCGTAGACTGGTTGTTGTGGAGAAGACGAGGGCCCTGGCAGCAAGACAATGCAATGATATTAGACAGTGAAGGAAATTCTTCTCCCTCTGCTCATTCTCTAGTGTCACTGAAAGTCTCAAACATTTACAAGTGTAAATGACACTCCGTACACTTAAGACACACTTCATATAATTTCATAATTATTCGCAATATCATAAAAATGAAATATCTGTACAGTAAAATTAAACATGAATGCTATCCTATCATACCATGCCTCTACAATATTTTAAATCAATGACATCTTCTGCCCTCTAGTGATACCTGTAGGAATTGCTGTTGTTGCTGCTGCCCCTGCTGGTTGCTTTGTGCCACTACAGCTGTCTGGTTTTGGCCGTCTGGTTGTCCTTGAGGTGCTTGGGCCGGCTGCAGAGTCAGCGTTTGGGTCTGCCCCCCTTGCTGAAGTGGTACAGAGGGTTAACAAAGGGAATATGTTGAGGTAAAGGAATAAAAATGAATTAAAAAGTTCACTCACTCACTGCTTTCAGGGTGAATGAGCAGCTACTCTTAGTTTTATCGTTATCAATTATTAAGATGTGTGCCATTTTTTCACTATTTAAGTAATTACCCAACAACCTGCAAGTCTTTGGTTTTTCAAGCGTGCTTTTGGGTTTCAATTAATTATTAAAAGGGTTATGCTATTTTTTTTAAACCCAAAATACTTTTTCTATCATCCTGAATCTCTCCGTTAACTACTTCCAGAACCACACTGTTGCGTTAACTAGTCTTTTTTTCCCCTCCCCTTTTCATTTCAGTTACAAACACCTAGAAAATTATTGCTAATGAGCATTTTCAAAGCTACTGTGCCAGAATCATTACACTAACACCACACATTTTACTATGCCAGGATACTGCCAGTTTGTCAGCCCTGAGTGGCTCAGATATAATCATTTAAATGGGCTTCACTCCAAATAGTTTTGATCTTAGACAGAGAGAGGCAAAACAAAAGAAACAGACTTAATTCAAACTGTGTTTACCTGCTGGCTCCCAAAGGGGTTGTATGCAGTAACCACCTGCCCCATAAACATAGAAGTGGGAACCATGACTGCACCACATGCATGCATTGGAGCTGTCACGAGCTTGGTCACAAGCTGCTGCCCTGCTGGGAAGCTGGAGAAAGAAATAGATATAATTATCCATCATAGTAAATATCAGCTTTTCAAATGTACAAACTGTCAAATTGTCATTATAATGGGAATCAGGTTCAATTGTTCTGCACTAACCGGATCTGTCGGTCCTGGGTGAAAGCGGCCACAGCTGTGCCTTGCTGGGTGTTATTCTGCGGCAGGCTGGTGCTGATCTGCAGCACATTTGGCTGTCCTGGCTGGGAAATCATCATTGTGTTGTATAAAGGAGCAGATACAGAGCCCTGGGGCTGGGGTTGGGGCTGAGGCTGAGAAGCTTGCTGAGTCTGACGCTGGGGCTACAGAGGAGCAACAGCAAAGGCCATGACATTATGTCTTTTAAGTTAAAGAAGCATTAACAAGATTATTTGAAGATTTTCTGTGAATTCGTTCTCCAGTTTCACTTTCCCCACTTTTACGCTGTCATGTGTGAAATTTACACATAACACAAAATAAATCAGCATGTAAGTCAAAGTGGTTTTTCGTAAGTTTTCTGTCTTCTAACTTTGAGACACAAAATGAAATCAGTGAAATGTCTTGCTGCTGTCACACTCACCATTTTGAGCTGACTTCAAAATTGCATGAGATAATCAATAATTCACAACATGGAAATTTAAACTGTCTATTCAGAGGAAAGGTGGGGTTTAATGAAAGACTCCACTATCACTGAGTGACCCCTAAAGTGTCACATTATTAAAAATGCAAACAGCATGAGATTTTAACATTTTATCCTCACAGCATAGCACTGTAATATCTGCATAAAAGTGACTAATACTGTCCCAAATTTAGGTAAGATTAGTGTTCACAGAAAACACTGAAAGAAGACTACATGCACACACAGGCAACTTCTGAGATTAAAAGGAAATGACAAAATCATGAACATGCAAAGGAAAGAGACAAACATTTTCATCTGATCTGAACTTTCAAAACCATTTTCATAGTATTTCCATAGCCTGTCTGCTTGCGTGTGTCTGCAGGTATCGCACCTGCGTAAGGGTGTTGGTCTGCTGTTGTAAGCTCTGTTGAGTGGGAGGAGCCTGCTGCTGGATGGTGAGCTGCTGAGTTCCCGAATGGACGGGGTTAATTGTTGTTTGCTGGACCTGATTGGTCAACGTAGTTGTCTGCTGGACTGATCCTACTTGAGGAAGCTGTACATTCATGGGTGCACCCTGCTGCTGCAGCAACATCTGTTAGAATGGACACATGAAACGTCAGGCCACATTCAGCTAGTAAGGAGATTTACAATGTGTGTGTGTTACTTTTACCAGATCTGTGCGTGACAACAGAATAATCAACAGAAATAAATTATCTTTACACAATCAGGAGATGGCAGTTTACTGTTTTCTATGAATAGAAGAAATATATAATGCATGGAGGATTCCAGTCCTGATCTAGGTCAAGCAAAACCAGGTACAGCACAATTCACCTACTTTGTCTGAACAGAGGTCACATTTCTTGTTCGATTAAGTGATTTTTTTTCCCACATTTGGAAAATATTACATCAATACTACTTCTTGGCTCTGTGTCCTGTGAACAGAATCCACCCTGTTGGTTTATTGTTACAATTAATTTTATATTACTGTAAACACTAGGTGCAGTCATACACACCATTTTCTCAATATACAGATGTTAACTTTGACATGAAGACAGAAAGAGTTATGAATAGAGAGAAATAAAGCAAAGTAACAAGGTAAGTTACACTAGAGATATAAATAGACACTGAGTAAAGTGGACTTAAACACACCTACTGTAAGAAAAGGCTTTTATGTTATAAAGCAGTGCTGACCTAAAAGTAATCTTGCATACGCATCTACAGCCTACCTGTATACCCTGCCCCTGGACTCTCTGCAGCTGCTCCTGGATGTGTCTGAGCTCCTCCTGCTGCCGCTGAATGTTAGCCTGGATCATTCTGGTCCTCTGCTCCAGCTGCTCCTTTAAGTGCTGCATGGCATTCACCTGCGCTGAGAACTCCATCACCGGCTGCAGACGGAGAGAAAAAGAACAAGCTGTGCAATGTGTATGCAATTAGGATACAATGGCTAATCGAACTCCATAGTTGGGTTGCACAGTTAATTAAATGCCACAAGGTCCAAGACCTCAGAGTCCACATTATACAAGCATTTGAAAAAACGTTTGTCACCAATTAACCTGTTGTCAACAAACCATTTGAGCTCTTCTCCACATTATTATGTCTCACCTGCACATTTGTCTGGAGCTGCTGTTGTTGTTGTTGTTGTTGTTGTTGCTGCTGCTGCTGTTGTTGCTGATTGATCATACCAGGAGCTACACTCTGCCCTGTAGTCTGAGAACTCATAGACTGCAAATATAATGAAAATAAAAACTATGATTACAGGCATGAATTTTCCATTGCATTACACCACTTTATATGCACATGTTCAAGACTTAAAACTGAAATACACTTGCATTTATATAGTGTTTTTTCTAATTTTACAGATACACACATCTACACAGGAAAATTTAGAATAACAGTTAACCTAGTGTTCATGTTTTTGGACTGTGAGAGGAAGCTAGAGTACCCGGAGGAAACCCACACAGGAACAGAGAAAATATGCACACTCCACACAGAAAGTCCCTAGCTGAGGTTTAAACCAGGAACTTTCTTGCTGTGAGGCAACAGTGCGACGCACGTCTCTGGGTTTTGACGCCACTTAACGTTGAAAAACACAGATTTTGTGGTAATTATGTATTTTTGATAGAAGGATTGTTTTGCATCTTCACTTCAACAATGAACCTCTCACCATCCCAACTAACACTGCAGCACTGTCTTGATGCTAACCGCTGGCCTACTGAAACCTCATCAGCATATTAACCTTGCCTGTTGCTCTCCATTGAAGTTTGAAATCAAAACTGTAGCTGAGAAATTTGATTACATGTAGTGAAAATTATGGTGGTAAAATCAGGTCACATTCAACATAATGTGATATAATGGAAATTTAAACTCACACAGGTTTTATGTACAGCCCAGACTTTAAGCAGCTGAAAAGATGCTTTATAATTTCCCCAGTGATGCTCTTTCAGGCCTTCACTGTAACTCTGGTTTAGCTCTCTGTCTTTAACAAGTGTTTTTGTGACAGCAATTTTTTTTGAATTTTTGCCTGAAGAGTCATTTCGTTTTAGTTATAATTTAGGGATCTAAGTTTTAGTCAACTACATATCACAAAATTATCAAAACCTAAATGTGAAGTTGATTTATTTGCCTAAAATATAAAGTGTAAAAGTTTGTGTTTTTACTCCACAAGGTTTACAAAGCATCTTATTTTCCCAGACTTAAAAAGCGAAATGTGTCCATATGTCTGCTCTAAATTTTGTTGTGTTTTCATGAGAATCGGAGAGGCATGGGGGCTTCCTCCACACCCTGTTTGTTGAGGGCAGATCAAATTCTGTGCATCCAACCTTGATGTACACAGAGAATACTTCCAAAGGATCACTTCCAAAACTCGCCCCACCTCTCAGAACATTTTCATCTCGTTTTTATTCGTTGGTACAAGTGTCCGTAGATTTCATCACAGTTTTTATCCTCATGCATTCGTTTTTATTTTAGTGATTTGTTTTTTGTCAGGGAGAAACAGGTTGTTGACAAAAACGATGATGAAAATTATTAAAATGGTAAATGGCCTGCATTTGTATAGCGCTTTACTTATTATTTATTAGTCAGCAGAATTAACACTGTTCTTGAAGTTGGATGCGTTTGTGTCAGATTATGTAAGAAAGCTTCAGGAAATAGTCAAGCACAAAAGTTCCACCAGGAACCAGATATGCCAATCCATAAAACAAAACAATGTTTTCTTGACCGATTTCTGTGTTAGTTATGGCCAGAAGTAGTTTTTGTAAGGATTTTCTATGCATTAGCCAGGTGTGTCTTGTCTCACCTGGCTGCTGATAGATGACCGGCGCTGTGATGTCATCTCCATGGTGGATGCCAATGATTGCCGAGGGGGCGTGGCCGTGTCCATGTGTAACTTGGGAGCTGTCGCTGCAGAGAAAGTAATTGGTGGTCAATGGTTATTTTTAGATGATATCACTTTACTACAGGAGTTAGCCACTGAATTTTAATACAGAGAGGATATGTCACCACCTCCCCTTAACAGTATGTCAGTGTATAATGTCACATTACTTGTGCAACTGTGGGTGTCCTTACAAGTGCAGGTGTTGTCAGACACATGCGATGAGGACTTGCGGGAACTCCGCGAGGAAGTCGAAGGTGTTCTACTGTGGTCAAATCGCTCCAGTGCCTCCTTCAGGCTGGACGTATTGAGCTGTGACTCTGAGCCAGAGTCTTGACTCTGGAAAAATATAAGAAAATACCAAAGATTTTAAAAACAAGAAAGCCTATCCATTTTATCTAATGGAGTGCATACAAGTGGAAATTACAAGCCTAAAAGGTAATTGAGCTACCAGCAGAAAATCTGAAGCATAAATTTCATAACCTAACATTGTAACAACTCCTAATGAAGCTGAATATTGTACTTCAACATGTAATATATTTCCGGTATTTTTGCTTTCATCTGTTTCAGTTAGTCTTGCGCAACAACTTCTACCACAACGTTGTTTTTAGACTGAATTTTACTCCTGTGCTTGACATGTTTGTAATTATAAGGACTGTGCTACATGTTTTATTTATTTCTCACCTTATCTGCAGTGACTTCTGGATTTGCCTCCTCGATGCCGAGCTCTCTGCGCTGTTCTGCCCTCACCTCTGCATAGCTGCATTTTAGACCAAAAAGAAAAAAGAAAAAAGGGGGGGGGTTTGAGAAGATGGTTGACCAATTAAAACATTATAAAAATAGATACATAAAGAGTCTTTTGTTAACACAAACTCAACATCATTCCTGAAAAAGTCCAGTGATCAGCAATACGAACATTTTCATGGAAAAGGGGAATAAAATAAACATACTTGTACCTGACTACTGTGTGCGTGCAGACAATAAACTCAGGTCGAGAGTTCCATTGATGGTAGGTGATGTAGTAGTGTGTCTGCAGCCAGATCCACTGTTGACCTTTCGTCAGGAAACGGTAGTAGCATGACTTCCCTTTACCATATTGCATTACTGAACAGAAGCGGGGCAGAAACAGCCAAAGATGTTACCAATAACACTCAGAAAAAGGCTTTTACAAAAGATTTTTGTTAGTTTGACTTAAAGTAAGTGCTCACAGTGTTCGTGACATTTCGCTAGCGTCTCCAGGTCGTCCACATGGTAATAGTCGTACCCTGATGTCCCCAAAACCTCAAAAGGCAGGTAGCCTATAATTGGTGGCGCTCTGTAAAAGGTAAAATAATTTTCTTACTCTGATGTAAAATTGCTGAACGGATACTTTTTCTAGAGAAATGCTTTATTTTCATGTACATTTATTTATTTTATTTATCCATCCATCCGGGGTACACCCTGGACAGGTCGCCAGTCTGTCGCAGGGCTAACACATAGAGACACAGACAACCATTCGCACTCACATTCACTCACAGATTCACTCACAGATTCACACCTATGGGTAATTTAGATTGACCAATGAACCTATCCCCTGCATGTTTTTGGACTGTGGGAGGAAGCCGGAGTACCCGGAGAGAACCCACGCAAACACGGGGAGAACATGCAGACTCCACACAGAAAGACCCCGGCCTGATGGTGGAATTGAACTCAGGACCTTCTTGCTGTGCAGCAACGGTGCTAACCACTGTGCCACCGTGCTGCCCTCATTTATTTTATTCATGATTTGTTTATTTATTTATTTTCTATGATTTCTTAATTTCTGGTGTCCTGAAAAGTGAAACTAGAAGTGTGGAGGAAGATCTCAATGGAGAAATAAATTGAAGAACAAGAACACAGTTAGTGAAGAACTGAAATGCAACGGGGCTCATATATATATGAAGAACCACTAAAAATAACACAATTTTCACAATAATATAGTACTAGATGCATACACTAAGCATGATGATCATGTCACTATATCTGAAAATGTAGTAAAACAACATATTTTTGGAAAAAAGTGAAACGTGACCTGGAAAAAGACCGTACTATCCTCTAGTTCACATTTAAACGTGTCAATAATGAATGAAGACAGAACTGAAGAGGTTAGATGCATGAATAAATTCTCACATTTGCTAAACTGACCAATCATAAAGTGTGTGAATGTGTGTTTCAGCCATCTATATATGACAGCAGCCATGTGGGTGCAACTCAACCACCCAACAACCCGTTGTGATTGAGTATACAGGAGAAGAACTAGATCTGCCTACCGATGGTCTAAGAAGAGGAATTTCCATTCTAGACTGTGTCTCGACGTGAACTCTTCATTGGGCTCCTCCACTGTACACATTTCCTATGAAAATAAAATTGTGAAAATTAGATGTTTTGAGAGATAATTAATAGCTAATTGACAAATAAATACACGACAATCTAATGAGTAAAGTAAGTTCATGTCTGAATAATACCTTGATAAACTGAGGCTTAGCTAGCCGGACCGTGGCTACAAAGCACACCTGGTCATCAAAGGCAGGTTGTAGCGACCGCTGTAACACACCTGCCAGACCGTTCCTAGTCACATTGGGAACTGCACAACAGTGTTACTTACTCAGCGTGTCAAAGAATATAAAATGTGGTTCACAGAGCAGTACACAGAATAATATCTTTCTAGGCTAGTAAATGATTGATATCTTAAAAATATGCTTATTTTCCACTTTTTGACTTTAACATTTAATGGGTTTAACACACAAGTTTAATGCTAGTTTGTATCTATACATGCAAGCTTGTTTGGAAAATAGTATTTTAAAAAAACAAAACAAAACATCTTCTGAAATTCCTCACTTGCAGTGCGAGGGACATACCGTTATTGAGAGACTTGAAGTTGCCGATGAACTTAACATATTCATAAACAGGGGATTCTTTGGGGTCAATGGCCCCTCGCAGCATATGACAGCAGAACTCCATGTGACTCTTAGCTGGAGACAAAAAAGAAAAAGAGATTATAATTACCTTGGGGGGGAAAAAATACAACTGCTTGTAAAAACATGCTGTTCATGTGCTCCACAAAGTTCATGTCCAGTCCAGCTGCTTCACTCTGACAAGCCGTGTCTTCACACTATGGTGACGTTTTTGAAATTTGAATCATTTTTAACATTATTTATTTATCTATTTATTTGAGAAATACTTTAACTTGTGAGCATTTTTAATCTGATAATAATAAATAATCCTGTTTAATCATCAGACATACAAAAAACTTGTAAACCAACTATCATTTCAAATAAGCAGGTTTTATGGTACAAGATGACGGTGTGTTACTCACACTTTAGGTAATCAGTGCTAAGGTTCTCTAGCTCAGAGGGGTGTGTGGACAGAGCCTTGTACACTTCGGAGTGTTCACCAACCGGCAGGAAGTTTAACAGGTTCTGGTCCACCAAATCCGCCTGATAAAACACCCACACACAGGCACACACACATTCAAGAAGAATACAAATGAAGACAAGCCCTTTTCAATACACACTGGTCAGCCTGACATGTTTAATCTGAACCACACAAAAGATCCTATGAAAGCTTTTGTTATAATAAAGTGTATGACTAATACAGACACGGTTGCAGGGGGAGGGGATTTACCGGGAGGTGTTCTAGTAGTGAAGTGACACTCTCAGACACATAGAGGATGTTGCCATCAGTCATTATTGCTATAAAGAACCCATCAAGAGCCTGTTAAAAAATAAAAACAACAGTGTGAAATCCCATAAGGACAAACTTAAAATTGTAAATTTAACTTCAGATATAACTAGGGATGGGTATCGTTTAGGTTTTATCCGATACCGGTGCCAAACCGGTACTTTTGAAACGGTGCCGGTGCTTAAACGGTGCCCAAACCGGTGCTTAAAGAATGGAAAACACAAAATTGGTCCAAAAACCTCTCATGTTCAGCTGTTTTTTTGTAAAAAGATAACAATGTTAGTCTTTTCTGCAGGTATAGGGCATATATGGTATCACTCTGGGCTGGAAGCAGTGCTTAAACAATGGAAAAAACACAAACTTTGTCCAAAAACCTCTCATGTTTAGCTGTTTTCCACTTTTTCTTCGGTCATTTTAGCCTTTTTGGCCAGGGTGAAGGGAGTATCTGCCATCAAACAAGAAGACAGCCGCATGTAGCTATGATGGTGTTTGCTAGTTCACGTTACATGCATTAATTTAATAACGCGGTTAGCTTACTCAACGTAAATTACACACGAACAACATTAAGCTACTCACGCAGAGAAGAACGGCTGCTGCTGCCATCATCATTTCTGCTACACTGGCAGGGCTAGGTTCATCGGATTTAAAGTGTGACCTCCTTTGACAGTATCAGCTTAAAGCACTTGTTGCAGGCTGCTGAGTTTGCATCTTTTGCTGTGAAGTACAGCCAGACTTTTGACCGCTTTGCCTTGGGCATTTTTAATCTGTAGCTCTGCTCTAAAAGAACGTACGTACCTGGACCCGCCTACTATCCTCGAAACGTAAAATGATTGGCTAGAATCTAAAGTGTATCATTCCATACCAGTTGGTGGCGGTAATGCACCTTTCAGTTGTTTGCCAACCGCCAATAGAAATGTAAGGAAGAAGAAAGTGTATCACAGCTCAGGAAAAAAAAGCACCGAAATAAAGCACCGAAATGCGCGCTGCTTTTCGGTCTGGTTACTACCGTTTATGTCAGAACCGGTGCCATGATGGCACCGGATACCGGTACCCATCCCTAGATAGAACTATACTGTACAAAATGAGATGACACTGACCACTGGATTAATACAACTGTGGGTCAAGTGCCTGTGTTTTTACACAACAGACAGGATTACAGAACGAAACCTAAGATTTCTGACCTCCAGCATGAGCTGGGTGAATTCCTCATTGCTAAGAAATGGAGGCTTCCAGTCTTGCCTGATCTCACTCGACTCAGACTGAGCTGCAATCTCTGTTGAAGGACAGAGAATTCAGTCAGAACTTAATACAGGCATAGTGGAAAACGTCGAGGAGGAATAAGAGCACGAGAGGTGAGAGCATGTAAAAAGACAACAAAAACAGCATAAAGTTAACAGTAAACAACTGGGTGGAAAAATGTTTTGAGACTGCTATGTCCAGTATGAAAACAAGACAGTTAAAAACATACTAGGTAAGAGTGCACGTGAAGCGGAAGCTAGTATTTTATTATCTTGCAAGTCAATGACACTAGATAAAAATAAAAGGATCATTGACCTATATACAGTGATGAAATAATTTAACATAAACACAATATCAGTATTCATAAAAAGTTAAAACTGCTGAAACCCTTATAATTATTAAAAGACATAATGGTAGATTTACTTTAAGAATAACTTGTTAGGTCAAAAATACACAACTGGTTCAAATAGTTACCATTTTGTAATGTAAAATTACAGCACCAATGTCTCATAAAAAGGCAATAAAAACATGCTTTCACTTTCTAGTGATGAAGGTAAACAAACCCTGATAAGTGTGGCTAAATCGGGATGATCAAGCTAAATATACAAAAAACATCCACCCTGTGAGGTGTTCAGCAAAAACAGGAAGTGAGACGAGCACGGCAGAAAGCTCTGACCTTTGTGTTTACAGAGGAAGTCGATGCTTTTCTGCAGGATGGTGGACTTGTCCATCTTTCTAGTGTTGCCAGGCAACATTGTGCCGAGTTCCTTGATGAGGACATTGAACTGGTCTCGCCGTCTCTTCTCAGACTTGTTACGGGACACGCTGCAAGCCAAAATAATTTTGAAATAGAAGGTTTAAGACATTTTATTTGGTTCTGTTTTCATCCAGTGTTTTGACTGGGCTTTAAAAAACAAACTTTAAAAAAAAAAAAAACAGTAATGTAACTTTATCATAAGTGACCCTGGTTATGTGAAAGTCAAGGCAGAATGACTGTTGTGTGAATGGCATTAGGACAAAGTCAGCTCTGACACTGTGTATTAACAAAAATGTACTAACTCATGTTTAATCAATATTCTATGACTTTTTTAAGTCCATACTAGACTAATCTCCTCTCCAGTATCTTTATCTTACCGTTTCGCTTTGTCCTTTTCATCTTCTTCCATCAACCCATCAAAGATGCTACAATCATCCCTAAAGAAAGAAGAAAGCAAACATATTTACAGCCATTCACAGCTTTCAAGACTTACTTGTTTACGTTTTCCTGCATGTGCGGTGGCCTTGAAGGCAGGTATGCATTGTTAATAATAACCAATGACTGATGTTGGCTAATGAGAGAATTCCTATTGTACATGCCAGCAGCAGGTTTATTTTTGGGTCACACAGAAAACGGGTGAGAGAGAGAGAGAGAGAGAGCGGTAGAAGGAATGTGTTTTGTTTGCCAAGAAGATTAAGCGCATTTGTGTAATAGGGTGCGTTTCTTGACTACGTTTCAATTAATATGGGTCAAAAAAATAATTTGATGGGGACTCATAGATGCTATCCATAACTTTTCTTTAAATGGAAAAATATTCTTTCAAAAGTAAAGAAATATAAAGAGTTAAAATAATGAGCTTAAATTTTTGAGCCAGATGTTACATACATATATTTTGTGATTTTGTACATGTGACTATGAACATATTCTGTATACAGTAGACAACATTTTGAGGTATTGTGTGCAGCATTATACCCTATGCTTGATGTCATGGTGGCTGCTAATCAGGGCTGTGGCTGCAGTGATTTGTTCTTTAGGCGTGAGGTAGGCATTTGGAAGACCACCTGTTGAGACAAAAAGAGCAGGTAGTTTATTAGTTTAACTCCTAGTTATTTTTCATATTGTATATGAAGGCACTAAATGGGGCTTTGAAGTGAAAGCCTGAAAGGGTAGTCCCTTTTCTAACCATAACATTTGCGGATCATATCTTTTCTCTTAACTAGTTCCTTTCTTTTTAAAAACACAGTTACATCTCCATACATGCATGCACACACACACTAAATAATAATAATGTCTCACATTTGATAAACACTTTTCCATGCACCAGATTAAATCTGTGTGTCTGTGTATTAACTTCTCACCTCACTGCAGCCTATGCACGTGCTCAGTTAACGTATTTTCTCAGGGGGTTGTAGAAGGGGTTTGGGGTCGAAAGTGGAGCTGAGGTCATTGGGGTCATGAGAGGGCACCAGGCCACAGGAAGGACATGGTGGTCAAGCAAACCTGCTGGATGAAATCAGAGCAGAAACTAATGGTCATGAGGAAACCAACCAGAGAGTTTGGAAACATAATAACCATCTCCTAGTGCACTGTCTGCCATTTCTTAAAACAAGATTTATTTTTATTTATTCTTTTTTCCCCTTTAACATCAGTTTCTTCCTTTTAATTTTGGTACAATATACATTATGGACATAAATGTATTTATGAATTAAGATTATTAAATTACAGTATAACATGCGACAGCATCTTCAAAGTGTGAATAACATAAACCAATACAGAAAAAATACCCTGAAATGAAATGACTTCTGCACTTACAATAGTTTTACATCATGTAACTTACCTTCTGGAATGTCACTTGTTGGTATAATTAGCTGTTTGAGATCGCAGCCTTTGAGTTGCTGACAAATCTTGTGTGTGCAAACCACACCTCACCTGCAACACAAACATACACCCACTGTTTACCATGCACAGAAATTCTAGAAGTCACCCGAAAAATACAGATGTTAGTTGCTGCAAAGTACAAAACAGGAAACTTGAGCTGCAAGTAATCAGCTTTTACACATAGATTTGTCATACCACTAAAATGCCAAAAACAAGTCTGCTCTGTCTAAGAAACGGTTAAAAGTAAAAGGGATTTAATACTACTTTCATATAAAAATTAACAACAAATACCCCATTATCTCAGCAACAGTCCAATCATTTTACAGAGATATATGATCACAATTGAGGTGCTGGACCCAATATAACCTTGGCATTTTGCCATGAAAAATGACTAGTGATGACTTATCAGAGTAGTTGCTGATTGTTTTCTTGTTAATCAACAGTTCTGTTGTTTTGATTCTCAAACTGTTATGACCAATCTAATCTTCGCATTAATGCTCAGTGTGTGTTTTCTTTTTTTATAAAAACAACAGTCTAAAGATTTACTCTTTACATTAACACTAACCAGCACCACAACTGAACAGCAATAACTTGTGAGTTTTAGTACTTTTTTCTACAAGCAAACTCATGTACAAGAGTCGATTAATCAATTTCAGCATTTGCTAAAGTCTTAAAAGATTAGTCTATCGGAGTCGCTCCAAAACTCGTCAAGTAGTCCCACCGTCACAGGGACAACAGACCACCACTTAATCAACGCCTTCTAAGAGGATTTTGCTGTATATAAGTGTGGGCAGAGAGGTCACGAAGACTACACTAACACCTATGGACAGCATACTAGAAGAGATGCTCTCTCATATCTCCCTCATGTGTATAAAACCATCATAAGGAGATCACACTGGTGGTCCCGAGGCTATATTTCGGGATGCTGACCTGCACTTGGTGTTCTCTTCATGGCCAATAAGTGAAGCCTCGTTAAACTGAGCTTCTTCATTGGACGAAGACGTTGTAAACCATTCCCAATGAATTAACTCTCATATGAGCAACATGACCGAATGTTTTTCCGTCTCCCAAAACAGCAACGAGCCATAAGATAAGGCAAGCTAGCGTTTAACATATACAATTTAATGCCACAGGTGTTAGTTATACAACCAAAAGAGAGCAACCCATATAGCTAGCTAGCAGGCTAACTAAGCTTGCTACCGAAAACTGCCAATTTAACTCAGAGATTTAATGCTCTTACTGCCCCAGTTTCCTCCTGCTCACACTCCGAAAACACTGAATGACACTCACGGGTAAAGCATTTCACGTTTGTCAAAAATAAACAAGAGGAAAAATATGTCTCTATCATAGCAAGCTGGCGCCGAGCCCGAAGCTGTCACGCAACAACTGACACTGAAGATGAAATAATCTAAAATATTACCGTCTGGTCCTCAAACGCCGCTCATGAACATCCGCGCGGGGCAAGGTCCTCGCGTAAGCCGACAAAAACATGCCTATCCACCGCGGAGACACATCTATAAAACCAACGACGGTGGAAACATTTTCGCGGCAGATGTACGTACACACATACATACACTGTGCCCGGGCACACGCGCGCGGGCTCACACACACACTGGCAAAGATACGCGCACGCGCTCGCCCACTCGTACACATAGACACTGGCTGCTCCAAATGTGGGTCACTGGGCCTTGCTCTCCCTCAAGCGTGCGGAAACAGTCCCGAAGCCTGCTCTGCAGTCCGACCGCTTCCGCACGCCGAAAACACAGTCTACAAACCACGGCTGTCGTGCTATTTCACGATCGGTAACCGCCACCAGCTTCGCGTATGCATTAAAAACCCTTACCTTGACGAATAATCGAGGGCAGCCTCCGTGTTTTGCTTACTTGTGAGCGTTGCAGCGAGGTGGTGGGAGCCAGGAGGACTTCGGGTTGGGGAGAAAAACAGGAGGCCTACTTCATATTACGACGTACAGTCATGCGCAATAGAGACAGCAGGGCGCACTATTTTGCAAGTACAGTAGCCGAGGGAAAACTGAGGGAATCGCTGAGTGATCTTCGAAAGGGGAAATGACTCCGCGTTTTTTTGTTTTATTTTTTGTGGCTGTTCCACACAAACTACTCCACTGTCCGAGCGACCGAGGTAGCGATTAAAAATTAAGGCATTTAAAATGCTTAAAAATGGCTGACGCCAGTCTGGACAATAGTGATATATAAATATATAAATATAGATACTACTATTTACTATCTACTGGCTGTAATTTGGGTCGCAGGGTATTAACTGTGAATGTGACATTGGACGGTCGCCACAGGGGTGCAGAAGCAGGTTAAAGACAGCCCTCCTGATGACAAGGGGTTTCCCCTTTTATCGACATTCAATCGCAGGCATTCACGGCCATGACGTTGTCCGTATTTTGTGTCGAGGTTCCCCCTAACTTTTTCTCAAGGTGCTTTTAGGCTTTAGAAATTCTTTTAATGAGGGATAATCTGGGATTCTACATCAATTTCATGTGTTTGCAGTGATAGATATCTACACTATACTGGTTACTGTCTTTATGGACAATATGCTATCAAGACAGTACAAATCATATAAAAGTGTCACACCATAAATTGAACAATATCACCAAACTGGGAGACATTTTATTTCACTAGTCTACTTCCTTCTCTGTTCCCCTGATGGATGTGAGCTGTAAATATTGCTCATACGTGGGGGAAGGATTTAGGCACAGAATAAATAGAGGATGACTGGCAGGAAGCTATAACCCTGATCAAATCTACCTTCATATGCAAGAGACTCAGTATAATAGTGTTCACAGATTGCATATCACCGCTGTTGTTTTGCACAAGAGTCTAAATTGATTTCCAGGTTCTGGAAAGTTATGTCTAAGGAAATTAGTAGAATGTTTAAAATAAGCTTCTTTATCATTATTTTTTTTAAGATCCTGGTGTTTTCCTCTTAGGCCTACCCTCTAGCGAGTTGCATCTACTGGTAGCACACTACAGATTTCTGGAGAAGCTTCTTCTAATTGCCAGAAAGTGTATTTCACCCAACTGGATTAAAGATTCTAGTGTTACCACTGGGAACCGGGAAATCTTTAATGCTCTTCCACATGAAAGACGACATGCGACTATAAATGGTCATGCCAAATTGTTTTTGAGGGTCTGGTCACTCTGTCTACACTATCCACCTTCTGGCTTTAAATACTTGCTTCTGGAGTACTCGGTAATATCCCAGAATCTCTGATTGTCAGCTTGATGGCTGTTGATGACAAGTTAACTTATTTATTTATTTATGTTTGTGAATTTGCCAACTATGTAATAGGACTGCAGTGGGATGTTGGGTGGGCTGGTCATTCTTTTGGATGTGTGTCAGACTCTTTGTTACTTGCTAAAACTTAATAAAGTATTTTTTTTTAATCCAACAGTACCATAAGCTCATTCACTCATATATAACTTTCATACAGTGCTATGTTCTGTGCATTTATTCTGCTGTTTCTTTCTTTCTTATTCAGCTGCTCCCTTTAGGGTTCACCACAGCAGATCATCTGCCTCCCTATCTATAGCAGTCTTCTCTGTCACACCAGCCCTCTGCATGTCCTCCTTCATTACACCCACGAACTTTCTCTGTGGTCTTCCTCCTTTACTCTTGCCTCGCAGCTCCACATTTTACATCCACTATCCCTCCTCTGCACATGTGGAAACAATCTGAGCCTTTTCTCTAACTGTGTCTCCAACCCACTCAAACTGAGCTGTCCCTCTGATCAATTCTGCCGTGTCTGCTCACCCTCCTGATTTTCTTTCTGTGCCACAGTCTACAAACCATATACCATAGAAGGTCTCACTGTCACCTTGTAAACCTTCCCTTTCACTTATGCTCCTCTTGGTTTGTTACAAATCACCCATATAATCATAATCTCCATCCTGCCTGCACTTTCTTCTTCACCTCTTTTATACACTGTCCATTGCTTTGAATCATTTATCCCAGGTATTTAAACCCATCCCCGTTCACTTCCTCTACAAGCGCATTATCATCCACGCCGAGTCGCCAACACAGGGAGAGCTTGCAAACCCCACACAATTTCATGAAAGCCATTATTTGAGTTTCCAACCTGGCTGAGGTGACAGTGCTAACCACTCCATCATTGTATCACCCATAATATACATACATCCAATATTTTTTAAAAACTAAAAAAGAAAACCAAAAAGAAATTATGAAATAAACCTGTGAAAACCTTTCTATGAGCAACTCTATGACAGGAGTAAAGATTTCAATTCTGAGACATGAAAAAAACAGAGGAACACTTTTTTTTTATAACTTTAATAATTTTACAACCAAAAGTACCTCTAAATTAAACAATTATCATGTTCCCTTCCTGCAAATCTCTGCTAGTCCACCTGCCCTTTTCTTCCATATGAGCAATGCACCAGTTTGATGGTCTCTTAATCACGCTGACTTCATTCAGCCTAACTGTGTCCATTACTCATTCCTCACTAATGCCTCCGGGTGAAAACGGCATGCTATAATAAGACATAACATAAAAACAATCATCCATTAATGGTTTTCACAGTGCAAACTACACTGAAAAAAAGGGATTGGCCAGCTCTTGGATTTACGTAAGCATCTTGCGTGTATTTAACACAATTGCCTCATGCTTTAAAGTTAGGTGTAACTATATAGTGTAGAAACTACATGATATGCAGAAAGGGTAGATTAAATTGTTCATATCATGTTCAAGTGAAGTAAGTCAATAATATAGCAATGTTAAATCCTGCGACACTGCACGGGATTTCAGTCTCGCACTCTTTTTTGGTATACCAAAAAAAGTAAATTGGGTGGTTGTTACATTAAAAAAGTCTACCTTGTAATTTGAACACAATAATTTCATGTTTCTATGAACGTAATTAAATCATGTAGGATTTGCATGAAATTCAAAAACTTAATTTGTTCTTGTTGAGATGACATGATACAATCTATCATGTATCGTGCCCGATACCTAACCCTAACTACACACACACCACATGCATGCTATTGCTATTTATTGTGGATTAACCTGTCAAGGATAAAAACAAAAAAATTCTGCATCAAACACAGGAAATCATAGCTTTCCTGTGTTTCCTAGATTGTTGGCATGGTGGTTAGTGCTGTTGCTTCACAATAAGAAGGTCCTGGGTTCAAATCCACATTCTGGCTAGTTTGCAGTGGTTTCTCTCTGGGTATTCTGGTTTCCTCCCACAGTTAAAAGTCATGCAGCTATTAGAGCTAGGTTAATTGATGATTCTAAATTATCTGTGAATGTAAGTGTAAATGGTTGTTTGTTTCTATGTGATAGACTGGTGAGCTGTCCAGGGTGTACCCTGCCTCGTAACCTCTCTCTTCAGGGTTATTTCCCAGCTCTCCTGCAACCCAGAGGATGGTAGTCATTGTAAATCCATTCAATTTTTATGGTAACCAGGATCTAGACTTTGTTGAACATTATATAATATGAAGACAACATGTAGTATTTAAGTGACCAAGTAGTATTGGGGTAAAAGTTATTGAATAGTGTTGAAATAAAATGACAAAATTGTGAAGGATTAAAATATTCCAAGAGCTCAACTTACTTCATCTGAACATGTTTCAATCGCGTTTTAGAAACACAAAATGCACAAGTTTATTGAATATGAAAAAGTTGTGTTGATTTAACTCAGTTGTTTAAGTTTCTGCCAAAGCAAAACATTTGTGTGCAACAAATGTCCACTATTGAATCAAGTAAATCCAACATGGCCTTTTTTTCGGTGAATCATAAAATCAATCAATCCGAGGCCATGGTCCTGAGCTGGAAAAGGCTGGAGTGCCCACCCCAGGTCAGGGATGAGCTCCTGCCCCAAGTGGAGGAGTTTAAGTATCTCGGGATCTTGTTCACAAGTGACAGAAGAAGGGAGTGGGAGATCGCCAGACAGATTGATGCTGCGGCTGCCGTGATGCAGACACTGTACCGGTCCGTTGTGGTGAAGAGGGAGCTGAGTGTAAAAGCAAAGCTCTCAATTTAGCGGTCGATCTACGTCCCTACCCTCGCCTATGGTCACGAGCTGTGGGTACTGACTGAAAGAATGAGATCACGGATACAAGCGGCAGAAATGCGCTTCCTCCGAAGGGTGGTTGGCCTCTTCCTTAGAGATAGGTCAAGCAATTCAGCCCATCCAGGAGGGGCTCAGAGTAGAGCTGCTGCTCCTCCACATTAAAAGGAGCCATTTGAGGTAGTTCGGGCATCTGATAAGGATGCCTCCTGGGCGCCTCCTTGGTGAGGTGTTCCGGGCATGTGCCACCAGGAGGACGTCCCAGGGGAGACCCAGGACACGCTGGAGAGATTATATCTCTCCCCCGCAACTCGGCCATGGATAAGCAAAAGATGATGATGATGGATGGATGGAATTTTATATTTGACAATGATGATGTTAAACTGAACTGATGAAAAAGCCAAATGACAAAAAATAATGAGCTAAACTGAGTTACCTTCTATTTATGCAAAATAAATGCTTTATTAATCCCAAATGTAAGAATTTTTTTTGTTACAACTGTTGAAATAATAATACTTATTCTCCCCTCGAAGGCAGGGAGTATGTAATTGTATGTTTGCAGCGTAGCATCCACAGTTTTCAAGATATCATTTTCAAATTTTGTGCAGTGGTAGATACCAGTAACAGCTCAAGCTGATATCATTTTGGTGAAAATTCTGTAAAGGTCAGAGCAAAGGAGGAAATAAGTAATAACATTTTTATGGGTCAAACCTCACAACAATATATGAAGCCTTTCGGAGACATGAGTACTTGGGTTGACCTTCATTAGCATTTTAGGTCAAAGTTGACCTTGTAAAACAAATTTGAAGAATCCATATTGAGTAATGTGTCATATGAAAGGGCATGGGGAGAGCTGTGCAACACACTTTTTATTTGATCAATGCGACGCCCTGGGACGTCACAATGAAGCCATAATCGGCCGTTGTCATTGTACTGTAATCAAAACATCATAAAACGAAAGACATCATAAAAGAGTTTTAGTATAGCCCTTGCTATTCCAGGGGTGTTGCATTCTCTGAGTGCTCTTGTTGTTATTATAATTATAATTCATAGAATGTGGTATGTATATTGGACTAATTCTTGAGCTCTCTTATATCTCATTAATTCATTCCTCCTGCCTGGGCTCATTTTTCTCAGTCTTTCAGCTTCTTATTCGCGTTGTCAAGCTCCTTCTTCTGAACTCCAACTGCTCCTCCACTTTCCTCTCTGTCATCACTTTCACTTTCCTCACTGTTAGTCCCTATCTGCTTTTTAAAGGATTATCCACATTTTCTTATCTATTATTTTCTCTCCTTTCTCACCCTCACACAGCACCCCTGCATATTATGCACGATTCAGTCATTCTGTAATTGATCTCTTCTTGTTGCGTTCACATTCTGGGTTTCCTTTACTCAAAGTGTTCTGTTCCTTCTTTCTTTCTTGCTTTTGTCTTCCTTCTTGCTTCCTGCTTTCTCCAGCGTTCCACTTTAACACTTGTTCTGCACCCTTCGTGTCACTCACCTTGTGGGTTTCTCAGTAACTTTATTGCATCTCATTCCTTGCTTCTTCAGCTGCTTCCTTCTTCTTTTCATTTCCCCCCAGCCTTCATTATTTAGGATTCCAGCATCACATAGTTGATTTCCTCATCCTTGCTGCTATATGTTCCATTCTATTCATTATCTCTTTGTCCTGTTCAATTAAGCATACCTGCATTTCCAAACTCCCCCCATGTTACCTTCTAACAGTAATATAGCTGTTTTATCCCAATGATTTCCATTTCTTACGTGCACTTGTGTATTCCAGCACATGCTGCAAAAAACCCCCCCAAAACTCTAAACCTTGGATTACCCCAGCAAATGTGCAAATATGAATCTTTTCAATGTATGTGTCATATATACTGGGATAAATAAATGATAAGTAAGTACAAAAAAACCTCATGTGTTATTCATAAGATTCAACACTTGTATGTATTTGCTTTCCTCCCTATACTTCCTGCCTCTCCGCTCATTTTTCCATCTCAGAGGCAAAAAGCCTTTCAAGCGAACACCCACAAAAACCATCAACAACAACAACAATAAAGCACTTAGCAGAGGAGCGACCCATTTTTGTTTTCATAAATGTGACAAATCCAATGGAGCCACACTTTTTAGTGCTAACAAATTGGATCAGAGCTCCGGTCTGGTTCATTCTGGGGTGGTTTTGGCCTGTAGAGAAGTCCTACAGGCCAAAACCCACAATGTTTTGACAAATCTGTCAACAGCTGGGATTCGTTCATAGGTGCAAAATGATGTCCTCCACAGCCACCTGCATGTCTAGTAAATTACCTTGTGGAGCCATGATCACTAGAGCAGCTTCCTTTATATGCTTATAAAAATCACCCACCCCCCACCTCCCCACCCCTCATCTCCCCATTTAAGTGCTTCACTGTACTTGTACATATTGTCAGAGATTGAATTACTACACGGTAATGGAAACCATGCAGAGTGCTGTGGGACATCCGTTTCCCACACAACAACCGTTTAATCACGGACAAACACTGGGCTGTTTGCCACAATATGTATCAGTGTCTATATGTGAGTGAGTGGAGAAGAGGCCAAAAGACCATCCATCCATCCATCTTCATCCGCTTTATCCGGGGCCGGGTCGCGGGGGCAGCAGCCTAAGCAAAGAGGCCCAGACCTCCCTCTCCCCAGCCACCTCCTCCAGCTCATCCGGGGGAACACCAAGGCGTTCCCAGGCCAGCCGAGAGATATAATCTCTCCAGCGTGTCCTGGGTCTGCCCCGGGGCCTCCTCCCGGTGGGACATGCCTGGAACACCTCACCCAGGAGGCGCCCAGGGGGCATCCTTGTCAGATGCCCAAACCACCTCAGCTGGCTCCTTTCGATGTGGAGCAGCAGCGGCTCTACTCTGAGCCCCTCCCGGATGGCCGAACTTCTCACCCTATCTCTAAGGGAGATGCCAGCCACCCTTCGGAGGAAGCTCATTTCCGCTGCTTGTATCCGCGATCTCGTCCTTTCGGTCACTACCCACAGCTCGTGGCCATAGGTGAGGGTAGGGACGTAGATCGACTGGTAAATTGAGAGCTTCGCTTTTACACTCAGCTCCCTCTTCACCACGACGGACCGGTGCAGCGTCTGCATTACTGCAGCTGCAGCCCCAATCCGTCTGTCGATCTCCGGCTCCCTTCTCCCATCACTCGCGAACAAGACCCCGAGATACTTGAACTCCTCCACTTGGGGCAGGACCTCATCCCCGACCCAGAGTGGGCACTCCACCCTTTTCCGGCTGAGAACCATGGCCTCAGATTTGGAGGTGCTGATCCTCATTCCCGCTGCTTCACACTCGGCTGCGAACCGCTCCAGTGCGAGCTGGAGGCCCTCACCCGATGAAGCCAACAGAACCACATCATCCGCAAAGATCAGAGATGAGATCCTGAGGCCACCAAAGCGAAAGCCCTCCGCCACTTGGCTGTGCCTAGAAATCCTGTCCATAAAAATTATGAACAGAACCGGTGACAAAGGGCAGCCCTGGCGGAGCCCATCACCCACCGGGAACGAGTCCGACTTATTGCCGGCAATGCGAACCAAGCTCTTGCAACGGTTGTATAGGGATCGAATGGCCCGTAACAAAGGGCCAGACACCCCATACTCCCGCAACACCTCCCACAGGACACCCCGAGGGACACGGTCGAATGCCTTCTCCAAGTCCACAAAACACATGTAGACTGGTTGGGCAAACTCCCATGCACCCTCAAGTATCCTCGAGAGGATGAAGAGCTGGTCCAGTGTTCCGCGACCAGGACGAAAACCGCATTGTTCCTCCTGCATCAGAGGTTCGACTAGCGGACGAACTCTCCTTTCCAGCACCCTGGCATAGACTTTCCCGGGGAGGCTGAGGAGTGTGATCCCCCTGTAGTTGGAACACACCCTCCGGTCCCCCTTCTTAAAGATGGGGACCACCACCCCGGTCTGCCAATCCACGGGTACTGCCCCTGATCTCCACGCAACATTGCAGAGGCGTGTCAACCAGGACAGCCCTACAACGTCCAGAGCCTTCAGGAACTCGGGGCGGACCTCATCAACACCAGGGGCTCTGCCACCAAGGAGTTGTTTAACTGCCTCAGTGACCTCGCCCCCGGAAATTGGCGGGTCATTCCCCTCATCCCCAGACTCTGCTTCCTCCTCGGAAGACGTGTCAGTGGGATTAAGGAGGTCCTCGAAGTATTCCTTCCACCGCCTGACAATTTTCTCAGTCGACGTCAGCAGCGCTCCGCCAGCACTATACACAGTGCAGGTAGAGCACCGCTTTCCCCTCCTGAGACGCCTGACGGTTTGCCAGAACCTCTTCGAGGCAGTCCGAAAGTCTTTTTCCATGGCCTCTCCGAACTCCTCCCACACCCGAGTTTTTGCTTCAGCCACTGCCCGAGCCGCATTCCGCTTGGCCTGTCGATACCTGTCGGCTGCCTCCGGAGTCCCACAGGCTAACCAAGCCCGATAGGACTCCTTCTTCAGCCTGGTGGCTCCCTTCACCTCTGGTGTCCACCATTTGGTTCGGGGATTACCACCACGGCAGGCACCAACCACCTTGCGGCTGCAGCTCAATGCAGCAGCTTCGGCAATGGAGGCGCTGAACATGGTCCATTCGGCATTCGGAATGCTGTTGAAGCTCTGCCGGAGGTGTGCGTTGAAGATCTCGCGGACTGGGGCCTCTGCTAGTCGTTCCCAGCACACCCTCACTACGCGTTTAGGTGCACCAGGTCTGTCCAGCGTCCTCCCCCGCCACCTGATCCAACTCACCACCAGGTGGTGATCAGTTGACAGCTCAGCCCCTCTCTTTACCCGAGTGTCCAGAACATATGGTCGCAGGTCTGGTGATACGATTACAAAATCGATCATCGACCTACGGCCTAGAGCGTCCTGGTGCCACGTGCACTTATGGACACTCTTATGTTTGAACAAGGTGTTCGTTATGGCCAAACTGTGATTAGCACAGAAGTCCAATAACAAAGCACCGCTCGGGTTCAGATCAGGGAGGCCGTTCCTCCCAATCACGCCCCTCCAGGTCTCGCTGTCGTTACCCACGTGAGCATTGAAGTCTCCCAGCAGGACAACAGAGTCTCCAGGTGGAGCACCTTCCAGCACCCCCCCCCCCCCCCCCCAGGGACTCTAAGAAGGCTGGGTACTCCGAACTGCCACTCAGCGCATAAGCGCAGATGACAGTCAGGACCCGTTCCCCGACCCTAAGGCGCAGGGAACAAACCCTCTCGTCCACCGGGAAAAACCCCAACGTACTGGCAGCAAGCCGAGGGGATATTAGAATACCCACCCCAGCCCGCCGCCTCTCACCAGGGGCAACTCCAGACTGAGACAGAGTCCAGCCCCTCTCCAGGAGACTGGTTCCAGAGCCCAAGCCGTGCGTAGAGGTGAGCCCGACTATATCTAGCCGGTACCTCTCAACCTCACGCACTAACTCAGGCTCCTTCCCCACCAGAGAGGTGACATTCCATGTCCCTATTGCCAGTCTTGGCAGCCGGGGGTCAGTCCGCCAGGGCCTCCGCTCCTGGCCGCCACCCGGCACACAATGCACCCGACCCCTATGGCGCCTCCTGCGGGTGGTGGGCCTGCGGGAGGATGGGCCCATGTCTCCTCTTCGGGCTGTGCCCGGCCGGGCCCCATGGACTAAGGCCCGGCCACCAGATGCTCGCCCTCGGGCACCCTCCCCGGGCCTGGCTCCAGGGCGGGGCCCCGGTAACCCTGGAGCAGGGTAAACTGTTCCCTCTGTGTTTTTTTCATAAGGGTCTTTTGAATCGCTCTTTGTCTGGTCCCTCACCCAGGACCAATTTGCCATGGGAGACCCTACCAGGGGGCAAAAGCCCCCAGACAACATAGCCCCTGGGATCCCTGGGACACACAAACCCCTCCACCACGATAAGGGCGCTGTCACTTGGTGTTCGCTCGCTCGCTCTGTGGTATAGTATCGCTTCCTGTTCCTGCTCAAACACAGTGGTGTTTCTGAGTAGCTTATTTGCTTAGCAGTTTAATTAACAACTTTTAAATACATTCTTTTTTCACAGTATAATCTTCACGTGCTTCATCCGAAGCACACTTTCTGTGTACTCACTACCTAATTTATAGTATTCACTCACTGTCTCTGTACTGTTTCGCTAGCTTAGCTCGTAGCCGACCCGTTAGCACCATGGCTACTTCACCTGTCCCTTCTGCACTTTCTTGCTCATTGTGTCAGATGTTTAGTTACTCCTCGGCCTCCTTTAGCAGTAATGATATCTGTAACAAATGTAGCATATTTGCAGCTCTGGAGGCCAGGATTACTGAATTGGAGACTCGGCTTTGCACCCTGCTCTCACCCTTAGCTAGCCAGGCCCCTGTAGCTGGTGCAGCCGAAGATAGCGTAGGCCCCGCTAGCTGTTCCCCGGCAGACCCCAAGCAGCTGGGGAAAGGCTGGGTAACGGTGAGAAGGAAGCGTAGTCCTAAACAGAAGCCCCAGGTACACCACCAACCCGTTCATGTGTCTAACCGTTTTTCCCCACTCGGTGACACACCCGCCGGGGGTCAAACTCTGGTAATTGGTGACTCTGTTCTCAGACATGTGAAGCTAGAGACACCGGCAACCATAGTCAATTGTCTTCCAGGGGCCAGAGCAGGCGACATTGAAGGAAATTTAAAACTGCTGGCTAAGGGTAAACGTAAATTCAATAAAATCATAATTCACGTCGGCAGTAATGACACCCGGTTACGCCAATCGGAGGTCACTAAAATCAATATTGAATCGGTGTGTAACTTTGCCAAAACAATGTCGGACTCTGTAGTTTTCTCTGGTCCCCTCCCCAATCAGACCAGGAGTGACATGTTTAGCCGCATGTTCTCCTTAAATTGCTGGCTGTCTGAGTGGTGTCCCAGAAACGATGTGGGCTTCATAGATAATTGGCAAACCTTCTGGAGGAAACCTGGTCTTGTTAGGAGAGATGGCATCCATCCCACTTTGGATGGAGCAGCTCTCATTTCTAGAAATATCGACAAATTTATTAAACCCCTCAAAACATGACTATCCAGAGTTGGGACCAGGAAGCAGAGTTGCAGTCTTACACGCCTCTCTGCAGCTTCTCTCCTCCTGCTACCCCCCCAAAAACCCATCTCCATAGAGACTGTGTCTGCTTCCAAAAAGACAAAAAACAAACTAAAAACCAGCAACAAACAACTTAAACAATCACAAAGAAAGAACAATACAGTATCCACATCTGAACCAAAGAGTAAAACAGTGAAATGTGGATTATTAAATATTAGGTCTCTCTCCTCCAAGTCTCTGTTAGTACATGACTTAATAATTGATCAACAAATTGATTTACTCTGCCTTACAGAAACCTGGTTGCAGCAGGATGATTATGTTAGTTTAAATGAATCAACACCCCCGAGTCATTCTAACTACCAGAAATCTCGAAGCACAGGTCGAGGGGGCGGTGTGGCAGCAATTTTTCACACCAGTCTATTAATTAATGATAGACCAAGACAGACTTTTAATTCATTTGAAAGCCTGATGCTTAGCATTGTCCACCCCAGCTGTGAAACTCAGAAACCAGTCTTACTTGTTATCATCTATCGTCCACCTGGGCCTTACACAGAGTTTCTGTCTGATTTCTCAGACTTTATATCTAATTTAGTTCTGAGCTCAGATAAAATAATTATTGTGGGTGATTTTAACATCCATGTAGATGCTAAAAATGACAGCCTCAACATGGCATTTAATCTGTTGTTAGACTCAATTGGTTTCTCTCAAAATGTAAAAGATCCCACCCACCACTTTAATCACACTCTAGATCTTGTTTTAACATATGGCATAGAAACTGAACATTTAACAGTGTTTCCTGAAAACCCTCTCCTGTCTGATCATTTCTTGATAACATTTACATTTACAATAATTGATTACGCAGCAGTGGAGAGTGGACTTTATCAAAGTAGATGTCTTTCTGAAAGCGCTGTAACTAAGTTTAAGAATATAATCCAGCCACTGTTATCATCGTCAATGCCCTGTACCAACACAGAGCAGAGCAGCTATCTGAACGCTACCCCAACAGAGGTCGATTATCTTGTTAATAATTTCACCTCCTCACTACGTACGACTCTGGATACTGTAGCTCCAGTGAAAACTAAGGTCTCTAATCAGAAGTACCTGACCCCGTGGTATAATTCTCAAACACGTACCCTAAAGCAGATGACTCGTAATCTGGAGAGGAAATGGCGTGTCACAAATTTAGAGGATCATCATTTAGCCTGGAGAAATAGTTTGTTGCTTTATAAGAAAGCCCTCCGCGAAGCCAGAACAGCTTACTACTCATCACTGATTGAAGAAAATAAGAACAACCCCAGGTTTCTCTTCAGCACTGTAGCCAGGCTGACAAAAAGTCAGAGCTCTGTTGAGCCAACCATCCCTTTAACGTTAACTAGTGATGACTTCATGAACTTCTTCACAAATAAAATTTTTATCATTAGAGAAAAAATTACCAATAATCATCCCACAGATGTAATATTATCTACAGCTACTCTTAGTTCCATTGATGTTAAGTTAGACTCTTTTTTTCCAATCGATCTTTCTGAGTTAACTTCAATAATTACTTCCTCCAAACCATCAACGTGTCTTTTAGACCCCATTCCTACAAAACTGCTCAAAGAAGTCCTGCCATTGATTAATTCTTCGATCTTATATATGATCAACCTATCTCTAATAATCGGCTATGTACCACAGGCCTTCAAGGTGGCTGCAGTTAAACCTTTACTCAAAAAGCCATCTCTAGACCCAGCAGTCTTAGCTAATTATAGGCCAATCTCCAACCTTCCTTTCATATCAAAAATCCTTGAAAGAGTAGTTGTCAAACAGCTAACAGATCATCTGCAGAGAAATGGTTTATTTGAAGAGTTTCAGTCAGGTTTCAGAGTTCATCACAGCACAGAAACAGCTTTATTGAAGGTTACAAATGATCTTCTTATGGCCTCTGACAGTGGACTCATCTCTGTGCTTGTCCTTCTTGACCTTAGTGCAGCATTCGATACTGTTGACCATAATATTCTATTAGAGCGATTAGAACATGCTGTAGGTATTACAGGTATTGCACTGCAGTGGTTTGTATCATATCTATCTAATAGACTCCAATTTGTGCATGTAAATGGAGAGTCCTCTTCACACACTGAGGTTAATTATGGAGTTCCACAGGGTTCGGTGCTAGGACCAATTCTGTTTACATTATACATGCTTCCCCTAGGCAGCATCATTAGAAGACATAGCATACATTTTCACTGCTATGCAGATGACACCCAGCTCTATCTGTCCATGAAGCCAGATAACACACACCAATTAGTTAAACTGCAGGAATGTCTTAAAGACATAAAGACTTGGATGGCCACTAACTTTCTGCTTCTTAACTCAGATAAAACTGAGGTCATTGTACTCGGCGCTGAAAAGCTTAGAAATATGGTATCTAACCAGATTCTTACTCTGGATGGCATTACCTTGGCCTCCAGTAACACTGTGAGGAACCTTGGAGTCATTTTTGACCAGGATATGTCCTTCAACGCACATATTAAACAAATATGTAAGACTGCGTTCTTCCATTTGCGCAACATCTCTAAAATTAGAAATATCCTGTCTCAGAGTGACGCTGAAAAACTAGTTCATGCATTTATTACTTCCAGGCTGGACTACTGCAATTCATTATTATCAGGATGTCCAAAAAACTCACTGAAAAGCCTTCAGTTAATCCAAAATGCTGCAGCAAGAGTACTGACAGGGACTAGAAGGAGAGAGCATATTTCTCCTGTTTTGGCTTCCCTTCATTGGCTTCCTGTTAAATCCAGAATTGAATTCAAAATCCTGCTCCTCACATACAAGGTCTTAAATAATCAGGCCCCATCTTATCTTAATGACCTTGTAGTACCATATCACCCTATTAGAGCACTTCGCTCCCGCTCTGCAGGCCTACTTGTTGTTCCTAGAGTATTTAAAAGTAGAATGGGAGGGAGAGCCTTCAGTTTTCAGGCCCCTCTTCTGTGGAACCAGCTTCCAGTTTGGATTCAGGAGACAGACACTATCTCTACTTTTAAGATTAGGCTTAAAACCTTCCTTTTTGCTAAAGCATATAGTTAGGGCTGGACCAGGTGACCCTGAATCCTCCCTTAGTTATGCTGCAATAGATGTAGGCTGCCGGGGGATTCCCATGATGCATTGAGTTTTTCCTTTCCAGTCACCTTTCTCACTCACTATGTATTAACAGACCTCTCTGTATTGAATCGTATCTGTTATTAATCTCTGTCTCTCTTCCACAGCATGTCTTTATCCTGTCTTCCTTCTCTCACCCCAACCGGTCGCAGCAGATGGCCGCCCCTCCCTGAGCCTGGTTCTGCCGGAGGTTTCTTCCTGTTAAAAGGGAGTTTTTCCTTCCCACTGTCGCCAAAGTGCTTGCTCATAGGGGGTCATATGATTGTTGGGCTTTTCTCTGTATCTATGAAGCGCCTTGAGGCGACATTTGTTGTGATTTGGCGCTATATAAATAAAATTGAATTGAATTGAATTGAAATTCACGGAGGAGTCCCAAAAGACCACAAAAAGAAAAAAAAAAGTGAGCCCGGCTGTTACATGTGCGCTGCAATGGAGCCATGCAACCACATGGAACCGCAGTTAGTTAATATTCCATCTGCCAGGAAACATGCACAAAAAAACATCGATCTTATATGAGAAGAGCTGCCCCCCCCCACCCCCCATAGTTACTGATCATATATAGTTAATGCTAAATATACATTTCAAATGCTTATCCATGATATACAAACAGTATCTAAGATATTTTTGTCAGCTACAAATGCAAGAGTGAAATCCATATTTGCAGGAAACCGTCATAACATAATGGATCTTAATTGAAGCAATAAAAACGCAAATGATGAAGAGCTTGGCCTTTTATTGCCCCCTTTCTACTCACTCCCTCCTGGGCAAGTTGGTATGAATGCAGCACTTCAATCAAAGATTAACATACATCATCAGACCATGCCGATCCAGAGTGGACTGTGTGTGTGTGTGCGCGCGCATTTGTGGGTAGAGTAAGAGCTTATTTCACACAGAACCAACCCACAAACCCTGCATGCTTTCAGAAGGTCTGGGCACGGGGAGCATCACCACTTCCCTCCCCTCCCGCCACTACTGGATTCCAGGGTTCTCCAGTGTCACAGTATTTTTTGGGGGGATATCTCATTCCTTTCTTTTGAGTTTCTCTCGCTCTCTTTGGTCCCCCTTCTTGCCGTTGCTGTTTTTGGGACGCTCCGATTCTTCTCCCCCTCTCTCCAGTGATGTCGTCTCTTCTGAGGGAGGAGATGCAGAGAGTTTTGTTTCGACCTGCAAAAGAGAGACTGGTGGAGTTCATTGAAATTGAAGAGCCATCAAACGGAAGACATTTTTTCTGTGCCTCAGGTAAACAGCTTGATTGTTGACTCAGAAATATGCGTTTGATTTTTACACAGGAGTAAATATCTTCCTCCTTAAAATGTACATTTTTAATGTGTTTAATAACTTACTTCCTTAAAAGCTGTGTATACCTGCACCACACAGGGTGTGTTAAGGCTGGCTTGCTGATGAAAAGCCCGGTGCTGCAGTGCACCTGTTTGTGATGTTTTTCCATTTTTCCGCAGTTGCAAAAAACAAAGAAGTCCAGCTATGTATAGTGCACTGTCAGATGTCTGTGCCCCTAAAGTCCGCATCCAAGAGATCCTTCACCAAACGCTCCTGCATACAAGAGAGCTACCGGAGGACTGAGATCTGGTCCCTGAAAGACCTTACCCTGATTGATGGAAGAAATCCTGACGTGGTAATTAGCCAAATTCTTCTGTAACTTCCATTGTTCTTAACTGGCTAAAATAGAGACAAACTGTCTTTTGGGTAACTGTATGTGGATGGCATTCTTGATGACAACATAGAACGCATAATAATAATTCTGTGGACATTTTGCTTTATCAGTACCTATTAACTAAGTAATTAAAATGTATTTATAAAGTTCATTTAAACACAGTTTTCACCAACCAAACTGCTGCACCAAGTCACTGCACTTTGACCACCACCATAATGTTCTGTTTATGCCACAGCTGCACTAAATTAACAGTATTTGTAATTATCCTTGTCATTTTTTGTTTCTGTAATGTTTAATCTACCAGTAAGTAACAAGCTCCTTAATGAAAATGATATTTTTAATGCTAAAATTGCTGTTGTTATTATTATTTTCATTTATATTAAAGCACACTATTTTTTTTATTTTAGTTTAGTAAGATGGCAAATTACAGTGATTGCATTCCTAAACAGAAAAGTTTTAGTGATTGAATGTTACGCAGAGGTCCAGTGTACCGGCATTTTTTGAATATAAAAATGTGAACACAAATGTTGTGTTTGCTTAATAAATAATAATATAACTTTTAGTTTTAAACACGTTTTTGACAGATTTCTAAAATATTGGTGCTTTCTTGTTTTTATGACAAGTGGTCTAACCAATTTGTTAAGCACTGTACACACACAGGGGTGTAAATACATTAAGATGAAATCACAAATGAATTTAAGATAATACCAAGCTCCTTAGCTATTAAATCCTAGATGAGTTATGTTATTAAAATCTTTACTCCTGCTTTGGCACCCTCCCGTGACTCATCAGCAATAAATTTGACAGTGTTATTTATCTATTTTTCACATTTTAATTAATCGTTTGGAAAATTTCTACAGTTGCTTAAACACATAATGTTTGTGGGCTAACAAGGGACAAGGTAAAGATGAATGGTCTATGGTCATTTGGCTTTAGTTGCCCTATTATAATGTAAGCTTTCTACAGAACAAACACAATAAAAAAATGCAGTGATTCTTAAAGGTGCTCCATAAATATAATTTTCTTTGGTTTCAGGATGACCCTTGTTTCCTGCTGCACTTCGACGAGGTGCGTACAGTGACGGCCGTCAGCTGCTCAGCCAAATATGCTATCGTGCGTGCCCTGGTTGCCCTCAGTGACCGGTACTGTCAAAGGTCACTGAACCTGAGGAACTTTGACTGGCCTTACATCAAGCCCACCTCCTTCTACTCAAACAAAGGGGACTGCGCTGTTCTGTCACAGATATGCTTCTATGCAATCAATTTGGTTTGTCTCTCCATGTGTCAAGTGCCTCTGGATGGATAATAAAAGTACGCAGTTGTTGTGAGAGTGCCAGTTAAGGTGGGTGTTTATATTACAAAGTTGTAGCAAATACTTTACGTGTATATTGCTTATATCAGTTAGTGTAAAGCAAATGTAGGCTCGTAGCTTCAGTTAGCTGGGCTTTGAAGAACTCATATTTACATTGAAATATGTTTTGCATTAATGCTCTGCTAAATGTATCTTCATGGCAAATGCTAGCTATGTGCCATATTTATCATCTAATTTTGTTAACTTTTAATTATATAACCCTGGAAGTATTATATTCCATGTGCTGAATTTTAAAATAAATGTAACACAAAAGAAATAAAGCAACTGCAAATTCCTTGCGCTTTTTTCTCCCTTTACCTTCTTAAACATAGGGTACGAATCATGTATTCTGTCCTCTTTATGCAGTGCACAGTACTGTTAACAGTACATGTCACAGGGAGCTGCGCTGCAAAAATCTCATTTATTTTAATGAACCTTAAAATGTATTTGGTGGATATTTCCGTGTCTGATTCTGATTCCAGTATACTCTATGCCATTTCTAGATAAATAAATGATTAGGTATTTCCTCACTAGATGTATTACTCCAATGGGAGGCTTGCAAGCAACATTGGTGTACATGCACTGCTGTGCAAAACTCTTGAGCCACCTCTCATTTCTTTACATTTTGCTGGGAAAATAGATGCAACAATTTTTTAAACATCTGCAAACACGCACAGAAATACAATAAACAGTGTAAAAAATGAGTTTGTACAATTCCAGTAAGCCCGAGTTAAGTTAGTTAATACTAAATACTAAGTTAGTATTCTGTATGACCAGCTTTTTTCTTTAACATAGCCTGAATTATCTTTGGAATACTTGTAATTCCTGTAAGTAGTCTTTAGGAATAGCTCTCTGGGCTTCTTGAAGGACATCCAAAACTCTTCTTTGTATGTTGGCAGCCTTTTCTTCCATTCTCTGTCAAGATGATTCCACACTGCTTCAATAATGTTGAGGGGCAGACTCTAGGGAGGCCGCTCCATAGCTGATAGTGTTCCACTGTGTGTTTTTCTATCCAGATATGCTTTTAGTGCATTGGCAGTGTGTTTGAAATGACTGTCATGCTGAAGCCCCTACAATTCAGATGTTTTCAAGATGCCTGCACGGTGGATCAAACTCTTATGGTACTTTTCTGTGTTAATAATTCCATTCATTTTGACATGATCCCAACACCACTGGCTGAATTGTAGTCCCAAACCATGACAGAGTCTCTATGGTGTTTTACAGATGGCTGTACACGCTGTTGCACCTTTTTCCTGACTTCTTCTCTACATATTAACAATGATTTTTATTTTTTTTAATTTGGTTTCATCACTTCATAAGACTTCTTACCACTGATTTTCAGTCCAGTTCTTATGTAATTTAGCATACCTCAGCGTTTTCTCCCTGTTTTCCTTCCTTAAGAGTTGCTTCTGGAAATTCATCCCTCCACTGAGACCATTTCTGATGAGGGCTCAGCCAGATATCTGGCACACACACACACACACACACACACACACACATGCCAAGACGTGCAAAGGTTTCAGTTAATAGGTGAATCAGAAAATATTACTTCATGCCTGTTCAACTGTGTTATCTTTGGCATTTTATTACAATTACAAGAAGTTCTGGCTGCTTGGAAGCAAAAGATAATGAAATTAGGGGTGGGTCAAGACTTTTGCACAATAGGTTACATAGGTTAAATAACCGTGAGTGTAATTAGTATTTGAATTCAAGGCTATAACTTCTAGTCAATGCTTTTAGCAAGAGGAGCTACTTTTCGTTATTTAACTGTCATACCACCGATTTCTCTAAATCCCAAGCGGGAGAACGGCCTCATAGCGCTTCTAAGTGACAGGTTTTTCAATTTCATTTAATATTTCAGATTGTATATAAAGAAACATTTAATATCTAGCATCATTAAATTATCTTTATTAACTAAAACTATTTTTAGTATAATGCAGTATTTTCTCGACCGGCCAGGTTGACTCGGGACGATTTTACTAAATGCACTTGTACTTCATATTCGTATCTACAGGTGGCGCCAACACACACCCACACACCATTGACTGTGTTCTACAGTCAATGCCACACACGTCTAAGAGTTCTAGTTGCCTTAGAAGTTGCCTGACGAAAATAAATATATCTCGCAATAAATATTTAAGAATCGTCGTTTCGTTGATTTTACATTGACGTTTATTTATTTTAAAATTTCATCATTATAATATACTTGTTGTGTGTCTGCATATTTTTAATGTAGTAAGGTTTCTTTGTTTTGTTTCCGGCACACAACGGACGCACGCACTCGCGGCTCAGGGTCTGCACGCCTGCCGCCAAAATTCAAGTTAGAGGAGAGGAGAAGCAGTTTCCCAGTTGTCGGTTGTAAACACGGGGCTAATATTTGGTGCTTTCCGTTTAAGGTGGTGGTTTGTCACCTGGCTGTAACAAATCTTGCCTCCGGAATCAGCAGAGAGAGGAAACCCGAAAGATGTACATCAAGTCTATTATTATCGAAGGATTCAAGTCCTACGCGCAAAGGACGGAGATCAACGGCTTTGACCCACTCTTCAACGCCATCACAGGACTGAACGGCAGCGGAAAGTCCAATATTTTGGACTCGATATGTTTCCTTTTGGGTATTTCAAATCTCACCCATGTAAGTGTGCTGTTGTCCGTAAGCTAGCTTAAAAGCTATCAAATCCAGTGTTACAGTTGTTTATATTTGATTACTTAGAGTTTTTGTTGAGTTTGATAATGGCAGTGGTTGTATTCCTCTCAGTAACAAACGAAAGTCACAAATTGTTATAGTGCTGAAAACTACTGTATTTTGCGAAACAAATTTAAAATAAAATGAAGTATGAATACAAGAAATACATCTAGTTTTAGTTTCGTAGAAGCTGTCAATAGAGTAAGCATAAGAAGGCATCGACACTTTGAGACTGCGGTCGCTTCATGACTGGAAGTAAATAGCCGTCACGATTTGTTTATAACAATATGGTTCTCTCATAGCAAGTGACAAAAAATAATAAAATAAAATAAACATATACTTTCTGAAAACTGACTCAGGTCAAACTGAACTGCCACAAAAGTGAGAAACAAAATATGAAGAACAACTGTTGAATAATACGAAAGTATTATTCAACCCTGAACTGAGGTTAACTAAGTAAGAAGCATGTGTAGTTGTTTCTCATTCAAAATTTGCATCCCTTTTTGTTTCATCTCACCTGACAGGTGCGAGCGTCCAACCTCCAGGACTTGGTGTACAAGAACGGACAGGGTGGCATCACAAAGGCTACTGTGTCCATTACCTTTGACAACTCCAACAAAAGCCAGAGTCCTCTGGGGTTTGAAACACATGATGAGATCACTGTTACGAGACAGGTGGGGAAAGAAATAAAGGAGGAAACTCTCTGGCTTTAGGGTTATTATGCAGTCCTTGTATTAACACGCATATATTATTTTTTTTTAGGTAGTAATTGGTGGCAGGAACAAGTATCTCATCAATGGAGTCAATGCCAACAACACCCGCGTGCAGGACTTATTCTGCTCTGTTGGTCTTAATGTCAACAACCCACATTTCCTCATCATGCAGGTCAGTCTTGTGTCAGCGGTGTCGTTGTGGTTGTAAATGGATATGATCTGTCACCCCATTCATAGATTTTCCTTTTGTTTTAATACATTAGGGGAGGATCACCAAAGTTCTGAATATGAAACCACCAGAGGTAAGACAAACACTTTGCCCATTAGGAGGACACTTGTTTCCCTCCCTTCTTAGGACTTATAATACTGAATACTTCTCATCTTTCAGATCCTTGCCATGATCGAGGAAGCAGCAGGTACCAGGATGTATGAATGTAAAAAGATTAGTGCTCAGAAGACCATTGAGAAGAAAGAGGCCAAGCTGAAGGAGATCCAGACTGTATGTTAATTCACTCTGACTATATCACTATCTATACTTGTTCGTCAGCAAACTGCTGCTGAAGCAAACCATTTGTTGTGTTTGCTCTTTCAGATTTTGGATGAGGAAATCACTCCAACCATGCAGAAACTGCAGGAGGTAGTTTGGAATTAAGATTTGAACCGACTATCTCTCTCCACAGGTTCAACCTGTGAAGCCTGTGTTCTTTTTGTTTTTACTGTTGTAATATCCATTTCTGAACCTTCCTCTGTCCACAGGAACGATCATCATACCTGGAATACCAGAAGCTGATGCGTGAGATCCAGCACTTGTCGCGGCTGTATGTGGCCTGGCTGTTTGTGTGTGCAGAGGAGACCAAGCTGAAGTCAGCAGAGAATCTAAAAGTGATGCAGGACAACATCGCCAAGATGCAAGCCAGCATGGCAGAGAACGAGAGCAAAGTCCAGGAGCTCACAGCCCAGATTCAGGAGCTGCAAAAGAAAAAAGACCAGGTACTTTACACTGGGGAAGAAAGGGAGCGATTTTTCACAATTTGATTTTTTTATATAATAGTGGGCAGATTTTGCAGTACCTTTGTTGAAGTCTTTAAAATAATTTGTATGCTATAGGTTTGTTTTAATCAAACTGCAGCAAAGTAATCTGTATCAATCTGCTCATCTGTAGGAAGTAAATGGAGTATTAAAGTCTCTTGAGGAGGCTCTAGCTGATGTTCAGCGTGTGGATGCCAAAGCTCAGAGTGCACTTGACTTAAAAAAATCAAATCTCAAAGATGAAACCAAGAAGAGGAAGGAGCTTGTAAAGAACATGGAGGAGGTAACAGACTGATAAATCTTGCTATTCTATGACTTGCAAACAAGGGTAATCTGTACATCTGAATGATTTATTCAAACTGTTGTTTTCCTTGATCTGCAGGACAAGAAAATGCTTGTGGTGAAGGAAAAGGAGGTTTCTGTGTTGACCAAGCAGCTTCAGGCTCTGCAGGAGGAGGGAAAGAATGACAGCGCTGCCCTCGAGGCAGCTGAGCAGCATTTCAAAGCTGTGTCTGCAGGTCTTTCTACCAACGAGGATGGAGAGGAAGCCACACTCGCAGGCCAGATGATGGCCTGCAAGAATGACATGAGCAAAGCAGATACAGAGGCCAAGCAGGTGATGAAAGTAGATGGGTGGATGTCTTTAGATTCAGAGTCTTGCTTTTAGAATAAATATTTATGCAGAAGACTGATTACACGTATATGCTTCTGTGACTGGAAAATGTTTTTTTCACTGACCTTATTCCCTGGGTTCTTATTTTATCATGAATTTCCAACAATCTGTTTTTTCTTCCTTATTTATGCTCAGGCCCAAATGACGCTTAAGCATGCCCAGGCTGAGCTGAAGACCAAACAAGCAGAGGTGAAAAAGATGGACAGTGGCTACAAAAAAGACCAGGACACTCTGAAAGCTGTCAAAAACAGCAGGGAGAAACTAGAGGCTGAGCTAGCCAAGCTCAACTACGAAGGTACTAATTCATGATTATTTATGTATTTGTTTAAACAGGAGTCACATGCACTCACGCATGAGGTGCCTTTTCTGTATAAACCTGTGTACTAACAGGAGGGTTTTTTATGTCCTTCTGCAGATGGGAAGGAAGAAAGTCTGCTGGAAAAAAGAAGGCAGCTGTCCAGAGAGATAACTAAACTTAAAGAGACGCATGAGCGTCTTATGTCACGTTTCCCCAACCTGCGCTTTGATTACAAGTAAGAACTCAGATCTCATCAAATTATACCACATCTAATGTTATAAAGACATTTAATGATTTTCTGATTAGGGAAGTATTAGAAAAGAAAAATTCAAAAGGAGCACTGAGAAACTGTTTCATGTTAAAAATTTATAGTTGTGTAAATTTATTTATTTTTATAAACTTGTATTCCTTTGCACTCTTGGCTGACAGTTCCCTCACCTTTTAGCTTTGTTTGTTGTATTGTACCTGTGAAGGGGAGTCTTAGCCATTAATATATTGATATGATGGCAGATATGTATGGGTTTTTATGTGGTGCCGGAGGACGCAAGCTAATAAAATGCTAGGACATTTCTTTTCCCTCCTGGGTCCCCACTCTCTGTGGTCAGTTGTTGTTGGTGTGTGCATGCGTGTGTGTGTGTGTGCGTGTGTATGCCCACAGTACTGAACAGTCCAATGATAATAGTTCTGGAGTGTGTCAACACAACATGTAGTTACATTTCTGGGTCGTAGGGTTTGTAAGCAGTTTGCAGTTATGATATTGGGATAAATCCCCAATAAAGCCCAAATTTTAATTTATAACAATAAACAAACAAATGAATCACATCCTCTCATTTGAAAGGCAGGAAAGAGACACTGTGTGGAAATTTAAAAAAAAAATACATAAGAAATATGTATTTCAATAATTTCTTAGCTACCTCAGAATATCTTTGGTAATTATAATTTCCAATTATTCCAAGTCACCTCTGTTAATTGATAACGTCATCAAATTTCTTCAGTATACTTATCTTAAAGACTTTGATTTTTTCATATTTTGTTTGGCCAATGCTCGAAAACGGGATTAAAAAAAAATCATTAGAGATTAAATCATTCCTTGAAAAACAGGGTTTATGTGTTTTCAGAGGGAGTGAACACTACTTAATGAACTCAGGTGTGTTAACCTCCTAAGACCTGAACTCTTCCACAGCATGCATTTTTAATTTCTTATTGATATTTGGGCATATTGGGACTCAATGAATGTAGAAACAAAGAATTACCTGATTTGCCTGATTTTTGTTTCTAAGAACAATGAGAGCCACATATGAGGACATTCGTTTTAAATTTTGATAGAACAGTGGCAGTATAATGTCCTCGTAAGTGGATATCAGGCCCTTTAGAGAAAAATTTAGTATTTTTCTCTAGACAAAATGTTAATGTTGTTTTTAATGTCCCTCTTTAGGGACCCTGAGCGAGGGTGGGACCGCAGCAAAGTGAAGGGGCTTCTAGCTAACCTGATCACAGTCAGCGACATCTCCTATTCAACAGCGCTGGAGGTTGTGGCAGGAGGACGGCTTTATAACATTGTTGTTGACACAGAGGTAGGTGTGTGTGACCAGTCTGTGTGTTGTTTATTTATTTATTTATTTTCATTCACAGATCAGTGGGATGGCATAACTGAAGTTATTGATTTTTGGTTTTTTTGTAGGTGACAGGCAAAAAGTTGCTAGAGAAGGGAGAGCTGCAGCGAAGGTACACCATCATTCCCCTGAACAAGATCTCTGCAAAGACACTTAATGACAGAGTGATCAACGCTGCCAAGAACCTGGTGAGAGAATCTTCTGAGTGTTTGGGTTTGAAGATGTTTGGAGAAGTTGTAAAAGTGCACTGATTTTTTTTCCCTGTTTACTGAAACTTACCATTGACTCTTATTGGATTCTTTCTGTCTTATCTTCATCCAGGTTGGAGTGGACAATGTTCACACAGCTCTGTCCTTAGTTGGTTATGAGTCTGACCTACGTAAAGCCATGGAGTATGTGTTTGGCGCCACACTGGTGTGCGACACTCTGGACAATGCCAAAAAAGTGGCTTTCGATAAGCAGGTGATGACCAAGACAGTCACACTCGGTGGAGACATCTTTGACCCACAGGGAACTCTGAGTGGAGGTGAGAGCAAGGAGGACGTGTGTGCTCTGTCATGTGTTATTTATTGGATTTTGTTGCCACTGTTTTATGATGATTTTGAACATTATAGCTGCAGCGATGGTTTTATTGTAACTCACTCAAGCACTCAAAAAGTAAACTGGCTTTTTCTCCTCTCAGGTGCTCGCTCCCAGTCTGCATCAGTTCTGTCCAGCCTGAAGGAGGTGAAGGAGGTTCAGGACAACCTGAATGAAAAGGAGGCCCAACTTCAGGATACTGAACGGCAACTGGCCAGCCTGAAGGGAACCGCTGAGAAGTATATACATGCAAACACACAAAATATGCCCATGTTTTAACTGTTTACAGCAAAACTCTTAAAAACCTAGTTTTTAAGACTTAATGCACCACAACGCCATTTAGTATTTAAAAGCAGTGGGGAAAAAAACACAACAGAAACACACTGTGATGTAGCTGCCAGCATGTTTTCTCACCTACCAGGTACATTTCCTTGTTTTTTTTCACCACACTTCTCTCTCTCTCTCTCTTGCAGGTACCGTCAGCTGAAGCAGCAGTATGAACTGAAGGTGGAGGAAGAACAGATTCTGCAGGCCAAGGTGCAGCAGAGCTCCTTCCACCAGCAGCAAGAGGAGCTGGAGAGGCTGCGCAAAGCAATTGGTCAGAGAAATCAAAATACGTGGGGCAACAAAAAACCGTCCAGTCTGCATTTTGTGTTTTCTAACTTGATCAAATGTGCTGTTTGTTAATCCAGAGGAGAGTGAGGAGACGTTGCGTGTTACTAAGGAGGTGCAAAAGCGGGCTGAAGAGAAATACAAGGTGCTGGAGAACAAGATGAAGAATGCTGAAGCTGAGAGGGAGAAGGAGCTGAAAGCTGCCCAGCAGAAACTCAATACAGCCAAGGCCAAAGCTGATGCCTTCAACAAGAAGCTGAAGCAGAAGCAGCAGGTTAAATGAACTTTTGACTGCTTTGAATAATTGCTATAATATACAATAATATATTTTTAATGTATTATTTATTTGACTCTTTCTTTGCTCATGTTTGCAGGAGGCTGATGCTGTGGCCCTGGAGCTGGAGGAGCTGCAGAGGGAGCAGGCTGGCTATGAGCAGCAGATTCAGGCTGTAGACGAGGCGATGAAGGCCATCCAGGAGCAGATTGACAGCATGGCTTGCACTGTATCCCAAAACAAGGTATTTGGGCCATTTTGAATGTGCAAAGTAGCTCCCAGAAGTCTTTTGGCAAATAGACTTAGATGAGTTTATTACTGCTCCACTCCAGGGGTGGAACTCGTTCACATGAACGTAAAAAGTGTTGATTTATCACAATCAAATTGTCTGTGTGGGTTCTCAGTCATCCAGGTTATGACAGTCTTAAGAGCTTGAAAAAAAGAGGGCGACTGGACTCCCCTTCTTTTGTTAAGCTCTTACGAATCCCAGTTGATTATTAACTCAGTAATAAGTCTGGCAACTTTAATTAGGCTGTTTCAGGGTTTCCACGTAGTTGTTTTGGTCCTCATTATGAATTATATTGTTTTTCTCTTCTTGTGGATTATTGGGCTGAGCATGTGCCATCTTTCTATGTAAAAAAAAAAACAAACTAAAAACGACATCTAATATGATGTTTATAAATTTAAGTATCCAAATGCTTTCCTAAATTATTTTTATTTTCTATTTTTTCTGTTGTAATGTAGGAGGCGGTGCGTAAAGCCCAGGAAGAGCTGGCCAAACAGAAGGAAGTGATTGTGTCACAAGACAAAGCGCTCAAGGTAAACACTGCGCTCTCTCTCTCTCTCTCTCTCTCTCTCTCTCTCTCTCTCGATCGATCGATAGATAGATAAAAATAAAATAATGTTACAAGCCTTCCACAGGAAGATTGTTGTTGTAACTGCAACAGTTTCAGTTTCTGACTCAAACATTTTAAACATTTCACACTCCTCAGCACTGACAGCTTCACAACTGGTTAGAACTTTCAGATATGACTGATTAACTGAATTGTCTGTCCATCTCAACCCTCCAGACAAAGTCCACTGAGGCCAATAAGCTCAGAGAACAAAACAATGAGGTCCAGCTGAAGATCAAGGAGCTGGAGCATAACATCAGCAAACACCGCAAAGACAGCCAGGATGCTGCTGACAAGGTACATGCAAACTCTCATTAGCCCACAGTCCTCCCACTGCAGTAACACTTAATGTTGTCTTGATCCAGAAGATTGGAGTGAGTTTCATCTCTTCTCGTATGACTTGAGCATCATAAACACGTTTCCATCTCTCAGGTGACTCGGATGCTGGAGGAGCATGACTGGATCAATTCAGAGCGCCACTTTTTCGGTCAGCCAAACACTTCTTATGATTTCAAGACCAACAACCCACGTGAAGCAGGCCAGCGGCTCAGGAAGCTGGAGGAGACCACCAGCAAGCTAGAGAGGAACGTTAACAAGAGGGCTATGAACATGCTGAACGAGGCAGAGGAAAGGGTGAGGAGGGAGGGGAGCGACAAAAAAGTATATTTGTAACTCAAAGGCCTCAGCTACTATCTGTTCCTCCATGTAACGTCATTCCTTTCTGCAGTACAATGATCTGATGAAGAAGAAGAGGATTGTGGAGAACGACAAGGCAAAGATTTTGCAGACCATAGAGGAGCTGGACCAAAAGAAAAACGAGGCTCTTAACGTGGCGTGGCAGAAGGTATACTTCTCAGCACCTTTTATTTATTCTTTCTCCTTTACTTATATTTATTGTCACCTTGCTTTGTTTTAAATTTACCATTGCAGGATTTTCAATAAATCTAATATCTGTGGATGGTATAAATCAGTAATGTCAGTGAACAGGACTTATTTTGTGCAGCAGCCACTTCTGGGTCTTTCTCTAACAGGTTTCAGTCACTATGAATATAAAAAAGTGTTAGGATCATAGGCTGTATGAAGAGTATCACCACCCCCATCTTTAAAATGAGGTCAGACAGTGAAACTGTACATATGTTAGTATGTATATTTAGTCATCCTAACATTTAATTCCAGTCTGATCCAAAACGGGTGACTGAGCCAAGAATCACATCAGGCTTCTATAGGTTTTGCCCCCTGGTGGCCATTAAGAAGAAAGCAGGTTGGCTGCCTTTTTTACAGGAGTCACATGCACTTCTTAGTTTCTTTTTCTGCCTCCATATGACATATAGATCATTACCTCCTTCCTGTCTTGTTGTAGTTTTCTTTGTTTGTTTTAATTATTATTATCCTTAGTATCCTGTAGTTGTGGCATTTCAGATACTGGCTTTTGGTTGTTTAACTTTAGAATAATTAATTTATTTACTGCCCATTATCTCTCACTGTAGGTAAACAAGGACTTTGGCTCCATCTTCTCCACCCTGTTGCCAGGAGCCACAGCAAAGCTGGCTCCTCCGCAGGGCTGTGGTGTCCTGGAGGGCCTTGAGTTCAAAGTGGCCTTGGGTAACACCTGGAAGGAGAACCTCACAGAGCTCAGTGGTGGTCAAAGGTGAGTAACCTCATTCAGTATGGCCTTTTAGTGTCACTTTGATTGCACCTAAACAATACTGTAAATAAGTTGTGTCTGTTTTCAGATCACTGGTGGCCCTGTCTCTCATCCTGGCCATGCTGCTGTTCAAACCCGCTCCCATCTACATCTTAGATGAAGTGGACGCTGCTCTGGATCTGTCTCACACACAAAATATTGGGCAGATGCTGCGGACACATTTTAGACACTCTCAGGTAAGTTAAAGCATGAAGGCTTTCACTTTATTGCGCAGAATACACTTCCTGCCGTGAAGTACCCATTAACTTTTAAACCAAGTTAATGGGTAAAGTTTTTCCAAACCTTGTAATTTTTATTGTCTTTGCAGTTTGTGGTCGTGTCACTAAAGGACGGCATGTTCACAAACGCCAATGTCCTATTCAAGACGAAGTTTGTCGACGGCATGTCCACAGTGACGCGGACCGCGCTCAGCCAGAGCGACCCCAAGAAAATCCAAGAAAAGCCATCGCAGAAAGAGAAGAGGAGCAAACAGCTCATCAGCTAATCATTGCACTGAAATTTCATCACACATTATGTCATCTAAAAACCTTGTAACATAACCTAAGGAGGTATCGGTTAATAAGAGTTTTGTCTTTATCTCACGTGTTCTTCTTTCTTTGTTTACATCTTTGCATTTCAAACAATAACGAGCTTTATTTTGTCTGAACTTTCCTTATTTATCCTGTCTCTTTTGTGGTTCACGTTCCCCTGCTTCCTGTCATCTGATTTATGTGCAGTTTATATTTTAGTAAATAAAGGAATAAATGCATTTTTGTCTGGTCTTGTTAGTTCTCCCATTGAAAGGGAGGGAGTACATAATTCAATTTGTTACTCAACCATATTGAGTGATATAAAAGGGCACAGAGAAAACTGTACGACACACTTTAATCCTTTTTCAATACAAAACCCTACGACAGGGGACGGGAACTCCAGGCTTCAAGGGGCAGTGACCTGCACGTGTTCTCACCCTGGGTCAACACAACTGAATCAAATGATTAGTTCATTACCAGGCCTCTTCAGGACATGTTAAGGGGCAAATTTAGCCATTTAAATAAGCTGTTTTGGATCAAGGTCACATTTACAACCAGCAGGACACTGGCCCTTGAGACCTGGAGTTCCCCCACCCCTGCCCTAGACATTAGTGACACCATAGCAGGCTGATATTAGCATTAAAAAAAAAAGAAAATTGTAAGGTGTTTTGCCTTATGAGGAGTTACTCATTGAGTGCGTTTGTTCCTAGTGCCTTCCACTGAGGCTGAAAGCGCTTAGACATGTGGTTTTAATACAGAGCCTATTTGGAATTAAGTGAAAATAAAAGTAATTGGTGCAAATTATTAAGGGGATTTTATTTATTCAGGGACAAATTCAAACAACTATAGCATCTCTTTGAAGTTGACAGCAGGTTTTTGTTTTTAAAAGACTTCACAAAATAGCCTTACATCTTGCTCATTCATCAGGCAAATAAAACATTTTTTTTTAAGATCCCAAGAGTTCTCCAGTAGCCCCCGTCCTTTCACCACTAAGCAGTGATGGTGTTCACAACCCCTGAAAAGCCCAGCCCCCACCCTTGTCAACTAAGGTGCACAACCGCAACTGTAGTTTCCAATGTTAGGCAAACCCACGACAACAGTAAAGCTCCCAAAATTGGGGCTACAGGAATACAGTGTCCACAAACCTAACACACTGGTTTATATATCATTTATCATCAGCTTACTGTCCATTTAAACAAATAAATCTCAACAAGTTACGATAACAGCCTCGCCCTTCAACATGTCACTGAGTGCAGATGTAGAGCAAGGTTTGTTAGTCTCTTCAAGCTTTGCCAGCCATAAACATGAAACAGTCTGCATAAACAGGTGGGAGTCTCTTGGGCAAGCCAGCATCGCAGCTCATGGGAATTATTATTACTATAGAGTGGGATATTTGTGAATCTCAGAGTATCAAAGAGGTCGGAGAAGTGTGCTAATGTATGGTCACTGATGAAGAAGGAAAAAAAGAGACGCCGATGCTGTATGTTCTTGCCGCTGTGCGCTCAAGGTTGGCTTTGGATGTGTCTGCGCAGCTCCTGGGCCTTATCCCGCAAATCAGGTCTGCTGTCGGACTGCAGCGTCGACAGGGAGCGCTGCAGCTGCTCCCGGCTCTTCACAGACACACAATCCCACTGTTCACTCTCTGTTCATATCAGAAAAAGCACAAAGATATCATCAGTCAATCGATCAAATCTTTATTTCAACATATGAGCAATAAATGTAATCACACATTAAAAAAATCAAAACATGAAATCACTCAAACACGAATATGTACACACGATCTATAATTCTTTAACTACAGCAATCCAAAAGCGTTCCTTTTTATAATATGTAATTATATAGAATTATCAATTTTTAATGTATAATACAACCACATCAATTTTTAATACTCTGCTTGATCCATATAGTGCTTTATAAGACTACACATGCTCCTCATTGCTGTCTATACTTTTTTTTTTATACACTTAGCTCTTCACCACACAATCTTTCTTTTGTTTAAATTTAGTGACTATTTGTTCATATCAAAGAACATTTGAACTTATTCTTTTCTTTTATGATTCCCTCTGAAAGCTGCTGTAAACTCTGACCTGAACAAAACATGTTCATATCATCTGCAAATAATACAAGTTTCAGTGTGTTTGAGGCTTTACAAATGTCATTTATGCATAATATGTGGAACAAGTCTGAACCTTAATTCAGAGCAAACCTCACTACTGTAAAACTTTATGATCAAATGTAGATGCTAGAAAAAGAATAACGCTACATCGCCCAAGAATAAAACTGAAAAACAAAATACATGCTTGTATATAAGCAGGAATCGATATTTACCTCCAGTTCTCTTGACGATCAGATCCACGACTGACAGGGCCTCGGTCCTCACAGAGGAGTAACTCTTGTTTTCTGGATAGAAAAGCAGCACAGCTGGGCATGGAACGCATGCGTATAAACTATAAAACAAAGTACCAGGAAGTAGTGAAGGGCTTACCTAAAGGATATGTGAGAGCAGCACAGGTCTCTGTTAGAATCTCTGACAATGAATTCAAGTCTTCATTACCCTTTTCTAGCAGCAGTAACCTGCAACAAAAAACAACTCGATACCTTTTAATCATTTTTTTTTTCTTCACAGCAAGTCGAACACCTTCTCTTTGTTTCGCTGCTTACCCCTGGAAGTATGCCTTCATAGACTGAAGAACAGCCAGCTGCACTTTCCAGGTGCTTAGCTTAAGCTTCTCGCACATCAGATTGCACACCTCTGCCTGGAAACGTGCTACACACACACACACACACACACACACACACACACACACACACAGTTGAGAACATTACTTGATGATCTTTCAATCAGCTCAAACACATTTCTTGCCCATTCTGTGGTAAGAAATTTGTGGAAGTTCTGCCAGACAACTTAAAAATCCAAGATACATGTAGTGGCTTAAAATACGTCTAAAAAGTAGACAAAGGGAAAGAATGGTGTCAATTAAAGGACACCATTTTTGAGCTGGTCCTACATTCCCATTTCTTTAAATGCCATATACAATATGTCAAAACAAATTTGGGGTTCAGTTTTGTCTCTTGTGAGAATAAACTTACTCTGAGTCTCGGGCTTTCTTGGCCAACTTTTTCCAAGAGTCTCAAAAGCACAAATAATAGCTTCGGTCTGCAGCTCTTTCTCTTTCACATCTTTATCATCATCGTCGTCTTCCAGTGATCTTGGGGATCCAACACCACTCTCTGGACTGCTCTGTTGTAAAATGATTAAGACAGGTTGAGTTCATTAAAAGACCTTTTCAAAATATGGCATCAATATTTTAATATTCATATTCAAGAGGCAGTAGGGAGGTTTCAACCTTCTTGATTAGAGGGAAAAGGATCTCTGTCATGTCGGCGAAACGGTCCTCCTGGCTGCTGTGGAGCACGTCCCCAGCACAGCGCAGAGAAGCAATTTTGTACACGAGACTCTCCTTACGACATTCCTTCAGCACAACCTCCAACACCTCAGAGATGGTGGGCTGGCCGCTGCAAGGCTTCTGTAGCTCCGTGCTGAAAAGGAAGAAGTGTGACAAGAAATGTTGTGATGTACTTGGAAGAAAACATACAAAGAAAAGGCTGTGAGAGACTTTTTACCTGCATTTGGACACTACAGATCCAATGGCTTTCAAAAGCTCCTCCTGGAACAAAAAGAAATAGTTTAAAATAGAAAAATAAAATGAACACTTTTTTTGTTTTCTTCAGGTATATTACATATCATTACCTTGCCAGCCCACGTGCGCCCAGATAGACCCTGCATTAAAGCTGTCAGCACCAAGCCAAGGTGTGGCGCCACCAGTGAGCCTGTCTGTTCCTTGGCAACAGTTGCCATGGCAGCTGCACCCTGAGCCTTCATCTTCCAGGACTGGGACTGCAGCGCTTTCTGTGTGATGGCAATCAGCTCGGTCATGTACAGTCTGATGCCTCCAAAGCTTCCTTGATTAGAAAAAAGTTTAAAGAAGTGGAAACAGAATTAAATCTTTATGTCATCACAAATATACAGTACATCTGAAGCTGAAAGGATTAGTTGGTAAAACAGAACCTTGTAAAACAGGAAGATTTGCTTTGTTTCCTTGTTCAGTGTATTGCAGCAGATTAATCAGTAATGCATAATTTTCATTAATGCTGTCTGGATTTTCCTCACCTGGAACGTTCTCCTGCCACACCTCAGACCACAGCGTGGCATCATGACTCTCTCCTTTGTCCTCATCGGGACCCGGTGCCTGATGCATGCCCAGGAAAGCCAGTGGCAGGGCCACTCCCGCGTGCCCTTTCAGCACATCTGGACTGTAGTGGCTGATTGCATGTACTGTCAGTACACAGGATGACTTGTACACATTCTCTGGGAGCAAGAAAACACAAAGAGCAGAGTCTGAAAGCTAGCACTGAATTTAGTAAACCAACTTCTTGTGTTTTTAAAATATAGAGCAGCTGGGAGAAATGTAGGCATATTTTACACTTTCTCACCTTCTTTCTCCAAGTACCAGGTGTTGAGTTTCAGCAGTAGTTTTTCTACACTGCTGTCTTTTGCTGTCTGATGGGAGAAAACAGATGTCCTTATGACTTTAACAAATATTTCTAAATCATCAACAAGATTACTTATCACAATTGCTGCTCACCCTGACCAGGTGTCCCAAAGCAAAGGCATAAGCTTTCTGTACTACAGTGCTTCTGTCATGGATGCCATTCAGCAGGGAGCTCATAAGTTTACCTGAGAAAACAAAAACAGGTCACGGTCACAGGTCCATCATCCAATACACAAACTAGATGAACAGATTCAAACTTGTCCTGCACCTGAGTGTGGGGTCAGATCCTGTGGACACTGCACTGTGAGGGAAACAATTACACTAGCACAGCCACCCTGTGAGGAGAGACAAAGAGTAGCAGGTAAACTTGGAACACCTTGGTAGAAAAAAAAAGAGAAAGGAAAGAGCCACTGTGTGGAAAAAAGGCAAATGTAAGAAAGATCGGTATGATGATGCAAAGAAAGCTAAATAACTGTGTTTTTTTTTACCTTGGTGCCCAAGCCTACTCCACTCTTAAGCAGCTCACAGAGTCTGGGAACAAGTTCTCCCAGAACAGCAACATCCAGGTGCTGCAGACACTGAATACAAAGACAGCAAAATATATGTCACATGCTTTTGTAACACTTGAAATAAGGCGCCTTTTTGTGACACATCTACTTAATTAATTAGTAAGGTTTTTTTTTTTTTTTACCATGTTAACAGTCTCCATCATTGGAGAGGATTTGGCAGCACTTAGTCTGGCAGCATCCATGGCACTCTAGAAGTAGAGTAATAATAACTCATGACAACTTTTAATAAACTTATAGGCTTCAATTTTTTATGGTGAGTGCTGAGGTTACCTTTTCCTGCTCTGTGGCTCGGAGACTCAGGTAGTTGAGGACCTGAGGCTCCAGAGTGCTGAGGGACTCCAACAGAGCTGGGATTAACCGGGAAGCATGGGGCCTTAGTCTGGCACCGGCAGTCTTACTGATCTTCACCAGGGTCTGGATACTGATTTGGAAAAAAAGAGATTGTTGAGAGAACAGAACACACAATTATACAGCAAAAAATTACGACCTGGTAACGTGATGACCAAATGATGAATTAAAGTTAGCATCGTGCCATGTTGGAAAAGCGGAAAGGTAAATTTCCTGTTGCTGAGTCAACTGCAAATACTTACTAAGAAATTACACATTACCTAACATAATTTTTGCAGGATCATATATTGGTATACAGCAAGCAGCTAAATTTCTGGTTTAATTATGCTTGAAAAACAAAAAACCATCCAAGACAAAAAAACACAATCTCTTACTACTAAAATATTTTACTAGAATTAAAACTAGAATTAAAGCACAAGTTTACATTAAAAGCAACAACTGCTACAGAAGAACAACCAAACCAAAGTTATAGAAGAAGATATTACCTGAGTGAGCGAACCTCTGAGACATTGCTAACAATGCCTTTTTCCAGTAGGGTGGGTAAAATCACCGCCACAGTTCTCTGGGCTCCAGAGCCTGTAGACTCACACATACGGGTGCACACCTGGAGAGAGAAAAAGTCTGCATTAGAAAAGGTACTCAGACAAGCACACATGTACACACAAACACATACACAGGCCAAAGTTGTGGGAAACAGCTTTACCTTACTGAGTGTTTTCAGTGTTAGGTCTGCAGCCTTCCTCACAGACTCCTAAACAGAAAAAAAAAAAAGTACTTTGTAATAATGTACATTTTATTTTTTTTGTTATGCATCAGAAACAGTGAACAAATTCAAACCTTTGTGCCACATCAATGAAAGAAACACTGATGTCTAATCACTTCCTTCCTACCTTGATGTCATCAAGGACTCTAAACAGGGTCTCCCATATTTCTGCCAGGTGATCAATAAGGTCATCAGCCTGACGGCCTCGAATCAGGTCATTTAAGGCCAGGCAGCTGAAAGAAAAATTCACATAAGCGTTTAGCCTTTAAATCTTATTCTAAACAAACTGCAAACATTATTAACAAAGCATCCATTCTAATGCAAGTTAACAAAGTCAAAAGCCAAGGCTGATGATCTTATTTTTTTTAATATAAGTGTACATGCACCTGGACTCTCGCACTCTCCAGGCGTTGTTGGTCAAATTAGAAATCACATCCTGAAGGATCTCTTTGAGATACTTATCCACCTGTAATAAATCAGAACAAGCAAGCAGGCACATGTAACTAAACAACTATGTCTACAACCATTTTTTTCTAAAGACAAATAATGTTTTGTAGTTTGTTTTTTTAATGGATGCAAATGTACAACAATCAGCTCTTACCAGGGTCTTATCAGTGACCAAAGCATCCCAGATGCTTGTCATGGCCTGGCGAATGTTAAGGTTGGGATCAAACTGGTAGCGGTACAGACGAGGAATTATCTGAGGCAGGAATGGAGCCAGCTGTTCCCCGGCTTTAGCTGCGATCATGTGGAAACCAAAAGCTGCTCCCTGAAAGGAGGATAGGCATGATCAGGTTGGAAGGGGCATGGATGTCACGGATGTAAAAACTGGTAAATACAAACATGATACCTTGCGAGAGTTCCACATGGCATGATGATTGGCTAGGTTCATAAATTTGTACACAAGATCTGGTTGGTTCAGGTCGCTGGCCAATGAACACAGCTCCTTGTATGTGGACAAACCGTGACTGCCAGAAACCATGAATATAGATTATGTACAGAAGTAGGCCAAAAAGGGTGAATGTGTAAACTGAGCACAAAGATTAAATACATTTTAAAAAGCCTGAATATATTTATTACACTTTCACTGAAATAGGAGCTAAAAAGGCAAAAAGAGGTGATATGCCTTACCCATCAGGTGTTTTCCCCAAACCTTCTCCTTGGAACACCTCTGTATCCCCTGAGACTGCATGTTTTACTCTGTTTACAAAAAAATAATAATGATTTAACAATTAGCCCAATGCAAGTCACGATTGTGAGCTTGTTACAATCTTCGTCCTTCTTCAGTTTAACACTGGTTTCAATCAGAGTTTCAAGTTTCCCTGACAAACCACTGGAGACCAACAAACCTGCCTGGATCAAGCACAACTTTAGGTGGAAACTGAAGGACACCCACAACAATATATTGCTTTTGTTCTATTTTTAAAAGCGCAAAATTTGACAGCAGCTCGATGCATGTGTTCATCCTGCCCATGGTGCACATTAACTAATCATTAGTCCTCCCACAGTGCTTAATGGACCATATAAATTATTTATTTTTAGACTTCTTTTTTAAACATTTTGTGAATCACTGCTTTATGATCCAAGTCGAGTCAGTCAGCTCTGTGAAACAGATACATTCAGAGGTCTTAACCCAGGAAACTGAGCAGCATCTTTGTGAGTCCATAATGTTCCATTCCCATTTGTTCTCATTTTTTATTCTGTACACAAACTTATCAACACTTGCAGTAAAAAAAAAATAAAAAAAAAATTAACTGTATCTTTAGACCATTTTAGCTTTCAGCTGGGTATGTGGAGGACCTCATTCAACATGCACTACGGTCTAACAGTTTGTTTCAAAATAATAAACCTGTTTCTAGATTTTCCCTCCTTCGTGCACAAGCTTGAAGCTGTTGAATGTGTACTCAACCCAACCATCCACTCACCTTTTACCAGTCATGAGCGTTTCAACAAGAGTGGACACCAGTTCCTGCTGGTCACCCTCTCCCCCCATCTCATAGACCAGACCAAGGCCTTTAGATGCCACATCCTGACTCAACTCTGAATGAAAGAGGAAGAGTGAAGCGTGAGGAAGTGCACAGGCACAAAGCTAGCAAGTAATGAGCTGATCAAACAGTTCACTTAGACTTGAGTCTGATCTTACCGTCAGGGTCTGAGAGAACAGAGATAAAGGCACCCTGAATCTCTTTCAAATGTGACTGTAAGAGTAAAAGAAGAGAAACAAAATTACAGGTATTTGACATACGTGCATAAAGAAATTTGCACACTAAAGACTTTGGCACATGAATATTTTTCCCAGAAAGGTACAATTTCACATTTCAAACAAAATTTATATTGTGAATAAAATATGAGCTCACAAGATCTGCAAATCATTGCATTCTATTTTTAATTTACATTTCACCCCGAGTCTCAATTTTGGGGTTAAAAATACACACCGTAATCTCCTTGTGCTGGTTGAGCTTCTTGACAAGGGAAAGCAGCCAGATGCAGGCTGCCTGCCGGACGTGGGGGTTCTGGCTGGTTATATACTTGGTCAGGATGGCGTTAAGGACCCAGGGAACCACATCATTGTTTTTTACATCTGTCAGCAGAAAGGAAAAAGTGGAAATTAAAACTTTTGTGGATAAAACATTCAGCTTTTAGATAAAAATGGACCGTTGCGGGTGAATATATGCTCAGAAAATTCAAAATAATGTTCAGACAGAAAAGATAACCATGGATTTCATTAGGACAACTGCTGGTATAAAGCTGAATATGGTCATGCAGAGTGGACAGTAGGCGTGCCACTATACTGGAGAGTATAGTGGCACTACTCAAAGTAGTGTGAACTTCAGAAATGGCAAAATTCATTAACTTAAATTATTCATTAACAGATAAAAAAATGTTAAAAGCACAATACAAGCTGGGACTACATTTTAGAAACGTACTCTGTGGTGGAGTGTAATGGTCCTCGGTGCAGGTCCATGGATCTCTGGCAGCTCCAGAACTGGTCCCTACTGCACCACTTGTTATGGCCTCTCCTACTGTGAATTGTAGCTCCACCTGCTTGGCCTTGGAAAGATTGAGAATATAATAAAAAAAATGTGAGTACTGCTGCCAGCAACGAGTTGTTAAGCCGAGTGACAGCTCAAGTAGAAATGTTTAGAGACAATGCCAGCATATCTGTGCAAAATAACCACCTCAATACAGCCTGATTCATTACCCTGACCTCAAAAAGTAAAATGTTAAAAAACAAACAAACCTAAGCTACCAATTACACCTGTTCATTTGAACCTAGTCTTTTAAAAATGTACTATCCATCAGTATGTTTCATACCTCTACAGAGTCCATAAGTCCCTGCAGCAGCTTCTTCTGATGAGGGAAATCTTCATCTCCCACTGGCAGATAACCCAAGGTCATGATGGCTCGTTCCTTCATCTGGAACAAATACACAAAAAAGACACAAACATGATGATCAAGATAAAAAAGTAGGCAAGAAAATCTAAGGACCCGACATATTATTAATTTATACAGTGCAAATAAACCACTGATATAATGTGTGCCAGTAACGATCACTGGAAAGTGCCTCTCAGCAGCCATTTTTTTGATTAGATTTCAGGAATACCTTTGTACTCTCCTTGCCAGAGGGAATGCGGGCGAGCAGGTTTTCTACAACAGAGAGTTTAGTCAAGCCCTCTCCCTCTGCAGGGATCAGCAGGGGGCCATTACGCCCAATTTCCCCCAGAGCTGTACAGGCTGCTATAGCCAGCATTGCACTGCTGTTGTCCAGGAAGGAACCTTGACGAACATGAACAAAAATGGGTCAAACAGCATACACAGAAGCAAATCATTATTTATGATATAAACTTTAAAACTGTCAACTAAAAACTAAGGAATTAAAAAAAATACTGTATAATCATTACAGTATAGGCAAAATAAAATTTAGCATCAGTTTTTGGTACTCCAACAGTTACCAGATCAGTAAATGAATGAAGCTGATGTGAAATAATTACATACCAATTGTCTTTGTTGCCATGGCAGCAAGTTCATCATCTTCCTGGGAAGAGATGTTCATCTGCTGCCCCATATTTTCTGTCGAATCAATGGATGTGGCAGCTTTTTTCCTGCTCATGTTTCTTCCAACCATATAGCCAAGAGCCAAAATGGCACCATGCTGAGTTTCAGGGCTCTGTGATTTGACAAAGCAAGTAAACATTAATGCAAAGTAAATTTTCACAGCTATAAAATAAATGAAGCTACGAACGGCTGTGTAGCAACAAAGTGACATTACGTGGTTGTCTTTGGTGATTTTGACGAGGTTCTGCACGGCCTTCTGCAACTCGTTGCCAGTCATAGTCGAAACCACAACAGCATACAGCTGGGCTGCCAGCTCCCTCATGTCCTCCTTGTTTGTGTTCATCAGACTCTGGGGGAAAAAACATCTGCTATTACAGCAATGAGATCTGTAAAATGTGCACTAGGCTGACGGTTTTACAATATCACAACACAGCTGAGCATCTGGATTATCTGGTATCTGTCTTATTTGTGAAATAGTAAATACCAATATTGGCACTAACATCCCCCATGTTTATGATACTCACTTTAATCCAGTCGATTTTATCAGCAAATCTGGGAGCCAGTTTCTCCGGGCACACAGACACAACCTCCAGTAAACAGTACATGACAGGGATTCCTGTTAAGAGATTATTACATTAAGTACAATTTCCTGACAAACATAAATACCTGGAAATGCACATGGATTCTTAAAGGAACACTTCTTCTAGCAGAACTTATTTACATGAAGCACAAATTGAATTTTGCAGTCTTTTATCAAAGAGACAGTCTTCTTGAACAGAAGATACTTGCAATTTTTAAGAGTCAAGAGATTTTTTTGTTACTTAAATATTCACTGCACTGCCGCAGAGCAAAAAAAATATGTCCCAAAAACTGCTTGATTGTTTAATAACTAAGTGCTTCCTCACCTCCTACAGCAGAGAGCAGCTGCTGCAGAAGATCCATATAGACATGTACAGGATTTGCTTCAGAGCCCTTTGACCCTGAGGGCTGAGAGTCAGAAAACAGCAGCGTGTGGACATAGCGGCCAATGGCGGGGGCATCATCCTGCATGTCTGACAAGCGTGTGGACATGGGCATGGCCCCGGCACTGTGGGCTAAACACATCCTCAGGTAGAGCATGATCTGGGACAACAGGAAACGGAAATGAGACGGATTAGAAGACAAGCATCTAGCACAGGTATAAGAGGTATAAGACTATAAGATGGGCCAGTGTCATGATTAATAGATGCCGTGAGGTCATAACAAATTCATATTTACCTCGCCAAATGCAGAGGGGTTGAAAGGAATTGTGGAAGTTCCCACAATGTACTTAGCTGGAGTCTTGATTCGCTGAGCGGCCTAATAAAGACAAAAGTGCAGAGATTTAAGATTTAAAATGTCTTAGTAAAAACACCATCATGAGAAACTTGGAGAATATGCTCAGAGCCTCACTTTCTCCTGGATATAAGCCACCATATCAGGAAAGGAGGGCATAGGTTTTGGTCCCTCCTTCTCTGAGCTCTTGGTATGGAAAGACCTCAGCACCCTCTGGGCCTCCCCAGACACCTCTTCTCTTCTACAACACAGAAAATAAGACACTTCAAGCTTTTCTGCAGGTAAGTACACCTAGGACACATTTTAGTTTAAGCTCAAAGCTTCTTCTTTGTACTATCAAAAATGTCATGACCCAGTGTGTGTTCTTGTCATTTATTTACCACCACACGAACAATTGCTGTGTTTTTCAAACTTACGGGTCTCCAGCAGCCAGCAGCAGTAGGTATCTTGATGGCACATGATCAGGAGCAAAGACCGTGCTGGCAAACTTCATGGCCACCTGGCGAACCTGCACCTCCGGCTGTTACAAAACAAAACAAAAAACAACAAAGAACTATATGAGTGTTTGATTTGCCTCATTTCTACTTATTAAACCCACCAATATTAAAGTTTATTCTATCAGTTCTGCCTCTCACCTTTCCAATATATGCAGCCACCAGGGCCTCCATTAGGTTGAGCAGTGCTCCTTGGAGGTTAGCGTAAGCTCCAACCATCATAGACAAAGCCTCCTGAATAGCTAGACGGACATCAGCTTCTTCCTGAAGAGGAATTTTAGAAATTTCAATACCAGATGCACAAGAATAGAGTTTAAGGCAATAATTTTATATCGACTGTGAGTGCCAATATCTTATAATGCATTAGTTGCTTGGTACTCAGTTTTCACTGCAAGCAATGTCTTTCCCCTACCTTACACATGGACTCAAAGAACTGCTGCACAAGTGCAATGTCCTTTGTGAAGAGCTGGGGCATACGACTAGAACAGAGGACCGAGATATTTTGTATTACATCATTTGAAATACAATGCAAAACTGGAAATGTTTAAATAAAAAAATAGTTCATTATTTCCTTATACCTTGACAGCTTTCCAACAGCAGAGTAAGCAACACATAGCAATTTAGGATCCTGCAAAGACAAGTGTTTCCCAGTAAGTATATTTCAAATTAAAGTGCGCAAACCTGTATGAACTTCACATTATTTATGTCTGATGCCATTTGCACTTTACCTCCTTGTATTCATTGATGAGCTTGGTAAGACCATTAAGCAACATTAGCCCTAAAGGCTTATTAGTGTCAGGGCATCTAATGAAAAATCAGAGAGACAGAATCAGCTTTTAATTACTTGAAACACACTGATGAAGACAGATGTATCTGTAGGAAGACGAAGAAAAGACTTACACCATGCAGATATGATGCACAAACTGTAGGGTGAGAGACAGCAGTTTGTTGTTCGTGTTGGTCCCAAACAGACCGTCATAAACAACCTACAGAGGACAGAAAGCAAACTAGTGAGAAAAACTGGAAAGTTTACTGTTTTGCATGGCAGTACCTGAAAAATACCCATATATCAGACTTATCTGGATACACTAAAACAAACTTCACACCGAATAAAAAGGAAAACATGGCCAGAAGCATCACAGATCATACCTGGATATTAGCTGGAAAACACTCTGCAGCCAGACGTGAGCGTAGAAGATGCGGCAGGATCTTCAGTTTAACTCTTGTGCTTACTGGCTCATGTTTCAGCTCTTGCTTCATGCCGCCCCCCTACAGTATACATATAAAGGGATTTTACATTTCTACGTGTCTTATGTTAATACTTGTGTTCGCAGGTTATGTTAAAAAAGAAAGTTTAAATGTTGAGTTTGAGTTGACAAACCTTTGTTTTAAGAGGGACATCCCCCAGATACACTTTGAACATCTTGTTGATAATTAGAGGATTGTTCCAGTCGATGATGCTGAAACATTACAAAACAAGTGCATTACTAATGATAGGAATGACAGTTTGACAGTTTATTCAGCTCCTCAGAAATACTTGAAAAAGTCTGACTTTTTAAAAATTATTTTTACAAATCTAGGAAACTGTTAAGTTGTATAAACTACCGGAAAAAAGGAGCACTTAAAAGTGGAGGACTTGGTGATGCAAATATAAACACAGACATAAATCAAGTTTCATGGCCTACCTTTGTTTGCTCTTCAGCTCCAGATCAGCTGCAGTGGCCACACTGTGTCTGGTGTCACTTGACGCCACCACCAGGTGGACCACCGTCTCCACTTCTGGGACTTGCTTTGCCTCAATGAACTTCACTATGCCCAGTTTACACTTTTGGAACCAAGTACACAACAAGGAACTATTTAGTCATAGTAAACATGCCACATGGTGCTTCACCGTCCACATTTATATTAAAAAATATACATTACAGAAGAAATTGCTCTGAAGAAATTATACCAAACAGTCAAATTAGGGATGAAGGTGGAAAATTTATAGACATAACTGATTCTAAACTGAATGTTTAGAAGCTATTCAAAGATTTGCCTTATAAAAAAACCCTCCATATCAGTGTTTCCCGCAGATTTGAATATTTTTGTGTCGATAACCTGTATGTATCCACAAGCAGAGGCACAAGCACTGCATGTGTATAGCAATAATCATCTCCAGTCACTCTTTACGCCTGCAGCTGGACTTCAAATGCACAGTGCTGAACTGCAGCTGGTCGTTTTTGTCATTCTCTGCATCATCTGTGATCTCAGTATAGTTATCCACCTGCTGCATGTTTTGATGAACATGAAACTCAGTTACAATGAAACCCAGTTTGCATCGGCTCTCCAGAGGAGAACAGGGATTGTCTTTGTTAACTGCAGTGCACAATGATATAGTTGGGCACTATTCCAATGAATGACAGTGAATGATATTCAGGATTGTCATTAAAGTCACCTGACTAGCAAAAGACTGGGATGGCCTAGATTAGTTGGTAAACAACTGAACTTTCAAAACATTCAAATCTACCAAATCAACAGGGCATTGAGCTATCCACACAGACAGACAAAAACAATACAGGTGCAACGATACACAAAATTCAAGGTTCAGTTGGATACTTTGGTGTCACGGTTCGATATTTTTTCGATACAAAAAAATGTTCATGCCTTTTTAATTTGTCATTTATTAAAATCATAAATATATATTTTAACTCAAAAGTACAGTTTTTAAATTTAATGTTGCTGAAACAAAATTATAAATCTATCTGAATGAGAAATCACTCATCTTTGGAAAGAGAGTTTATTACAGAGAAATGGCTCTTTCCTAAATAAAAGCTATACTATACGCTTCTTCTGGGCTATACTCTCAGCAGCATATTAAACATATCAGGTCCCCATAAAGAGAATCATGTGCTAACGGCTGTCTAAATGACTCGGGTAAAGTTTGTAGCATGCGTGCTTGTTGTTTTTGTCTGCTTCCACTTGTCTTTGCACTAGGATGATGTCGGCGTAAATGTGCTGTTATATTCGTTGTGTTAATCTCGTTAAAATGACATTAACGCCATAACGCGGCAAATCTCCGTTAACGAGTTACCGCGGATCGCCCCGTGCGTGGGGCTGGACGGCATCAACACATTAACGAGCTAACTGCGCTAACGCACTAGTTCCCACAAAAAAGTAAAACATCTGACATACTGTTTTACTTTTGTTTTCATGTGAAGCTTACCATCAGGGTCATGCGTCACATGAAAACCAAGATAGTTCCAAACGCCAGATCTGAATGAGGGTGGGGGAGGTTCAATTTCAGGTAGCGTTGAGGCAGTTGCCATGTTGCAAACTTAACTTCTGTCTTGCTAGCTTGCGCTGCACTCAGTGGATCTGCACTCGACAGTGCAGCCTAGGCAGAGTAGTTGAACGCAGATCCACTGAGTGCTCAACACAGACAGCATCGTCAGAAGAAAAGTTGATAAAATAAATAAAAAATATTGTATTGTTCGATACATATGCATACCGAACCGAAAGCACTGTATCGAACGGTTCAATATCGATACGAGTATCGTTGCACCCCTAAAAAACAAGTCACCAAACATACTCGGATGGGCATAAATATACTTGGCCGGCCTGCCCAAACACTGAGCATATTACCTTTCCAAACAGATAAACATATAAAGCCAGTACTCATCCTCCCAGTTCAGTTTGTATACCTGCTCCAGCTGTTCAGCATTCCACTGGGCTTCTCCAATCACCCTCTTGGCAGCATAAACACTCATCCCCGGAGGAGGCTGCGGGAGACCCTGACTACTCGCAGCCACTGTCCCATCTCCAGAAGTACCCTGGGAGGAGGAGGGAGCGGGGCGAGTTGGAGATTCATTCAGCACAAACCTAGGAGGAGAAGGACACTACAGGTCAACAATTTGTGGTAATTTCACCAGAGGTAGGTCTGCAACCCTTATTCGCTTATGAATCGTCAACTCACCCATAAGGCATCAGTAAAACATCTAACATGAACTCCAACAGCAGGTGCATTGTCTTTGGCCGCTCAGTTAGGTTAAACAGAGAAGCACTCTTGGAGGTGTCAGCAGGATACTTTATGTGGTAAAGAGTAGGGATCAGCAGGTGCATCAGACTAAGAGAGAACATAGAGTATAGACAAGTCATTTTAAATTAAGAATAATAAACTGATATCTCAAGATTGCTTAACACACATGTCACACAACCATATCCAAAATGGGTGTTTGGATGCATCCCCTTACCTGTCCTGCTGTGGCTGTGGTTTTCCTTCCATGGCAGTGATGAGGGTCGGGGCTAGCTCACACTGTTTTACCACCTCCAGACGAGGGTAGCCCATTTTAATGTAGATGATGGTGAAATTCTGCATATAAATGTGACCATCAAAACTCTGCTCTCAATAATAGGCCAATTTTTAAAAACACAAGTCAATCTAGGACAGGGGTCGGCAACCTGTGGCTCCAGAGCCGCATGCGGCTCTTTAGTCCTTATACTGCGGCTCCGCGTGGTTTGGGAAAATAAATTAGTATTTAGCTGAAGTGTATTTTATTTATGTTAGTTCTTTTTAACTTGTAGTTCTAAATTGGAAGATTATTGTGATATTGAAATATAAAAATAAAATTATATTCTATTATTTTTTCATCGCTCAAAATAAGAGTCACACTCGCGGAAGCCGGTATACCTGCCGAAACGCCGTGCATTTATCGAGACTTTCAACCCCAGGTAAGCCAATTATGGATCTTCAGATCCACATTATGTCAGCAGCTATTCTCCACCGTGAACTATGTTAAAGACACACCGCTCACGCCTGACAGATGACAGCTTATAGTCCTGCGTAAACTGACTTCGTACAGCCCCGATTAGCAGACGCTGTGCGCAGAGATTCAGGAGCAGAAGTCCCATTGTAAACATATCACGGCAGACTGACGATGTTTGCATGAACACGCTTTTCAGCATCTCTTTATTGACCACTTTTCACACACGGTTGCTGTACGCATGCAGCCAGCTGTAGCTTTTCACCTCACAGCCCGACATACACCACCAACAACACAACAGCACAGACGTAAAGGCAGCGAGGCATGATTGCGGGTGTGGCTCAGTTGCGTCCGCCTCCCCTGCAGCGGCGCTGCAGACCACGCCCCGCCGCACGCATTAACCTGGTAAAATACATATTTAGGCAGAATTTTGCAAATATCTATTTTTAATTTTTCAGCAGCATAGTGCTTTTTTACCAATTATTTTTTAAAAGTCAGGTCAAGGCTCCAACAGCCCAAAGGCGATATAAGGGTGGCGGCTGACAACAGTTTTTGTTTGCTACATGGATCATTTTAGTTCAGGTTGGTGTCTTTCCTTTTGTTATATTTCTTTAAGAGTTCAAAATGTGTTGATTACATAAATAAAATGTAATTTTCTCTGTAGCACTTCATGGATTTCATAAGTAACACACCTTAGTTATTCACACAAAGCATAAAGGTAAAAAACAATATATACAGTGTTATCTTCATTTTAGATGTCAAAAAGTATTTGCGGCTCCCAGTGTTTTCTTTTGCGTGGAAACCGAGTCCAAATGGCTCTTTGGGTGTAAAAGGTTGCAGACCCCTGATCTAGGATCACTAACTAGATTTAAAAAAAAACCCACATAAACGTCAATTCAATCATGTGTATTAAATTGTGTTTTTAAAAAACAACAACAACAACAACAACAACAACAAAGGGACAAAAACACTGATCTGATTAAATCCCATGTGGTAACTGTGTGATACCTTACCAACGATGTTCATTGGCCCATAAGGCAATCACGCCCACAAGGCAAACACAACATCCTCCACTATATGGCAAACATCCTAATATGAGATTCTTACCGTAACAAAAGAGGCAGCTGCAGGGTCTTGGTACTGCACAAGCAAAGTTTCTACTGGAAGTTGAATCTTAGGCCGGCTTTTTATCCTCTTATTCAGGTGGACCAACAACTCCATTACCTAGCAGAGAATATGCAGTTCCCACATTTTATTATGTAGTTAAATAAGACAGATGCATAAACAAAGTGAAAGGGATTTAAGCTCCTTGATGAACCTTTGCATCTAGAGAACTGAGTCTATATCTCTGCTATACCCTCAAATAATTTTTTTCTGGGCTGAACTTTGAAGTAATGATACTGCAATTTATAAACACATCTCCCTTGTAATGCAGTCATTATAATCTCTTAAGTAACAGAGACAGGCTACACCCTTCTTACTTTCTTCCGCACCCCCTCTTGAACGCTGGAGAGCTTGAGGAGAACAGGGGGTAGGAACTTGGAGATAATGTCCTGCAGCTGTTCATCTGTCTCTGCGTGGCCCAGGCGAAGGAACACACGTTCCAGTTGATCTGCCAAAAACACATAACCCTTGTTAACTCATTTTCCGGGCGGTATTTGTCACACGCTAATTATTGGCCCCATCATGGCTAATTTCGCAATATCTTTCTATTCAAGTATCTCACTCAGTAGTAAGGTATCTGCAACACAAAGACTACGACCTTCAGTTTAACATAGAGCAACATGCATGTTTAAAACGGTCTCACGGGCATGTTGCTGCAGTTCTGCTGATAAGTTCGTCCTGTCAGCTGCTGTGCTGGTGCGACCATCACCCAGCCCTGCCTTCCTTCTCCTGGCATGGCTCACCAAGCACCCAGCTAGCTACAACAACTGACAAGACTATTCACGCATTTGATCGTTTCTGTATTATTCAACTAGCTTTTCACTTAAGGTCACATCCTGCAGGTCAAATCCCCAATACCCCGAATATCCTAGCAGTTACTGCGCACTTTCAAAGTTTCATAAATGGATATATATTAATAGCCTACGTGATAGTTTCTTTTTGACCATGACTGGGCAAACGGCCTCCTGACGGTAGCATTCTGGTTAGCTTAGTAGCTAGCTATCGCACCTACCCCTGGTTTTTAACTAAAAGAAGCTTTAGCGTTACACCAAAAAACACCCCAACTGTCAGGGCGGATCAGGCATTTTCCTGGATACGTTTTTAGAAACCACGAGTGCGACATTTGACAAAATATATGAATCGCCAATAACCCAAAAAGAAACTTACTGAGTTCATCCTGGGCAGCCATGTTTGCAGAAAGTCAATCAGCGACCTCCCCAGTTTAGAGAGTGTTACTGCATCCACCGACGCCACTCCTAAGCTACTGCTTCATCACCCCAGACATCAAAAATTATTAAATGACACACAAGAAATCACAAGGAAGTTTTGTACATTTAAATTGTGCAGCACAGAGCCTACATGCTCTTATTGTACAGGCTCTCACGACAAATACAACTAGATAGATATAGATAGATAGATAGATTTAATTAGAGGACAGGTAGTACTTCTATCTTCTTCCCTTCTTCTGCTCCTCCCATCAGCTGCTCATTTGACTCCATATCGCCCTATCACTGGCATCCTTTTCTGTCACACCAACCGTCTGCATGTCCCCTTCATTACATTCATGAATCTTCTCTGTGGTCTTCCTTTTTTCCTCCTACCTGGCACCTTGTTATTCGGCATCCTTTGTCAAATATATTGCTCCTCTGCACATGTCCTCTCTGACTTTGTCTCCAAACTGCTCAACTTGAGTTGTCCTTCTGATCTACTCACTTCTAGCTCCACCCATCTCTTTTTTTGTCAGCACCATCATCTCCAAACCATACATCATAGCATGTCTCACATTCCCATTTATTCTAGCTGCTATTGTTCTTTCACTCTCTCTTGTATACTATCCATGGTTTTGGTTGATCCCGAGTATTTAAACTGGAGTCCACGGAGACTCTATGGAGATATGCCTGACCTCATCAGCCAACCTATCCATTGCCACTACAAACCACTACAACCCAGAAGAAGCTTGTAGGACCTTATTCCCGATTTAATCCCAGCCCCACCATGAACCTATCTGTCACTGCTACTGCTCTTGTTTTCTTCATCCATCAGCTCCTCAAAGTACTCCTTCCATCGTCCTAGCACACTCATTAGCAGCTCTGTCCTTAATCACGCTAACCAGCTGCACATCTTTTCCAGGTCAAAATCTTTGCCAGTCAACCTGTACAAGTTCTCTATTCTTTAGTGTCCAGCCTTGCATACAACTCACTAGAAGCTGTGTCCTTTGCTTTTGTTCCAGTACTGCTGCCCCCTTTTTCTTTGTCATCCTCTTCTTCTTGTACCTTTTCCTTCCACCACCAAAGTCTCATTGTCTACTCTCCTCAGTCCAGGGGATACACGAAATAACCTTTTTTGTACAATTATTCACAAATTACTAATTCCGTACTAATTCTGGAGCATTAAATCCCAACCTAACAAACCTCTCACAACCAGGCAACCCAAACGTTATTTTCATCAGATGCCTAAAAGAGCCTCGGCTAAGTTAAGCTACTATTAAAAAATCCTTTGGGATTTAACTTAAGCTTAATTGTTTTAGCCCTTGATATTACAAATTGCACAATTAACTCCAGATTTTTTTTTTTTTTTAAATGTATTTATAGCTTTAAAAACAAAAATAACTTTCACTTCTGGGCCTCAAGGTGAAGCTATAGAAATGACAAAAATATTAGACCAGCACTTTTTGACTTTTTAGCGCTGGGGATGCACGTGCACTTACTACCTACGTTTCTGGCCGCGTTCCAGTTGACGGGCTCGCCTCCCGATCCGCAGATCTCACAGCGCCTGGATAGGTTACTGCACCACGGCCGTGCCTGTGGAGGCGGTGTGGGACACCGCCGTTCTGCACGGCACGAATCAGCAGCAGCTGTCATGTGAATCAGCTGTACGAACAAGGAAGGGAATAAACAACAACACGACCCGAGTCTTTCTAAATCAAGGTAAAACAAAACAAAATAAAATCCCGTACACTTTAATGCGGACGTGATGTGAAATACCGGCGATAATTGTGCAGAGGAAGCTAGCTTTGCGCCAGTTTGTGTGAAAGCAGGGTGCATTTCGTGACTCCTGTGCAGAATTAGCCGAGCTATCAACAGCTAAGCGTTAGCACTGCCACAAACATAAGTTGGCACGGTCTCATGCCACTGGACTTCTCGCGGTGTATGTTTTGGCTTTGTTTGTTGGTCTGTTGCTAAACTTGCATAACAAATAACAGTAGAGAAGTGCTAGATGAAATGTTCTGCACTACATAAAGTGGCGAAGGAGGTAGCTACAGGCCTGTGTGCAGCCTTCTTGTGAGAGGCATTTAAATCCCATTGACTCGTGCAGTAAGAAGTTAGCTAACGCGATAGGTGGCTTAATTTAACACTTAGTAATGCTTTGCCCTCTCTAACTGTTAGCACCAAATACTGTTGAGCCGCAATGCCCCACGAACACACATTAAATTAAAGCCGGTAAAGCCGGTGGGTATCATTTAAATATAAGCGAGCTAGTCAGCCGAGCTAGCAAGCTGCGCTGTTTGTTCAGCCATTATTTGGCATCCTAACAAAACGTAGGCTAGTTGGCTAGTTAGCTTGTTGGCAGACAACAAAGATCAGCAAAGCCAGAAGCGTTCATGCAGTGTTATTAATACGTAAGTACAATTCTGCTGTGATTTAATGGAGATATTTATTTATTTATCCCAATATATATATTATGCCAGACCGAGGTTATGCAGGGTTTTAAAACGATTGTTTTAACACCCTGACAAAGAGTAAGGATGTAAACATTGTGCTTAAACATTTTTTTAACTCCCCTCCCAGAAAACTTGTTCCAGCCTGTGATTGTCTGTTACATAATTAGGTTGCATGCCACTAATTGGGTCGCATGTAATGTAGATTGCAGTAAAGTAGCCTTATAAAGAAATATAAGGCCAAACAAACACAACAGCTTCACCCGTTGATCCTTTGTCTGGATACACAGGAACCTCAGAGTTGGGAGTGGGATGGGTGGAAGGGACAAAAATCTGAAAAGGGTTGTTGGCATGAGCAAAAGGATCAATAGATCACATCCACAGTTGTCGAATCTCTATCTCCATCTAGTGGCGAACCTGTCAGTTACACGCAACTCAGTTACCCTGCTAATGAGCACAAGATCTTCTAGTAATGCGATTTGTATTTTTTGCAATCGTCAGAAAAACTAAAGAATTTCTAACATTATAACTATAGTGAAGCTGTTTGAAATTATATATCATTGTGATGAGTGTGGAAAAAGTGAAATGGGAGGTGAACAATTGTTAAATGGCATTTTGCATTGTATTTTGCATTTGTAACAAGACTTGGTGCTGGGGGTGCAAAACCATCTGTCCCCTTGTTGCACCACTCTTAAAATTCACTCTAAATAACTAACTAATACCCTGCATTTTCACTAACCATAGACAGTATAGGGCTAAAGTATTTTGACGGATACAGATACTTTTTATGTGAATTTTAAAATTCATACAAAATTCACACTAATGTTGGAACATCATCAATATTTTCTGTTTTTCTTTCTCCTCAGGTTTTACCTGGTAAGGTGGCAGGATGGCGGGAGCAGAGGTGCATACCGCTGCAAACCCCACCTGCAAGATTATGACCTTCAGGCCCACTATGGAAGAGTTCAAGGACTTCAACAAGTATCTGGTTTATATGGAGTCTCAGGGTGCACATCGGGCAGGCCTGGCTAAGGTAAGTAGTGAGTTGAATCAGACCTTGGACAGTTCTTTTTTTTTTAAAACTTATCATATTGTTACCTTATCTTTGTGAGTGGGTTTACATTTTATACGTAGTTTGAACCGAAGATGGATTTAGGCAATCAAAAGAAGGAAAGGAAGAATGATGTATAGTGTGACATGTAAATGCACAAGGAACTGACTTTTTCTTTTGAATAAATTTCCTACATCGTTGTTTTTGATTCCTCTGTTTATCCTTCAGGTAATTCCTCCTAAAGGCTGGAAGCCCCGTCGCACCTATGATGACATAGATGATTTGGTCATTGATGCTCCAATTCAGCAGATGGTGGCTGGCCAATCAGGGCTCTTCATTCAATACAACATCCAGAAAAAACCTCTGACAGTGCAGGAGTTCAGACGATTGGCCAACAGTGACATGTGAGTTTTAACTAGCTGGTTTACATGTTTCGTTAACTCTAATAATCAGGAGGAAGAGTTCTTAATTTCACACAAATGTTTCATTTTGATGTTGTCACAGCCAAAACCCAATTTCTTCAGAGTTTATGAGTATTTACAAACCTTTGTAAAAGGCCTGTAAGGTTTTGTCTTATACTAATAAAGAGAAATTGACCACAAGCTGGCAAAACAGTATTAAACATGACCATTAACAAAATAGAATAAAGGAGAATAGCTAAAATATGATAGAACAGAATGAAATGAAATGAATGAAAGCTTAATAAGGTTCAAATTACATAAAAAGGAGGTCAAGTAAACAGAAAGAGCAGTAAATAAACATGAATCAAACAAAGAAGCTCAATATGTAAAAAATTACGCACATACCATAGAAAGCAATGTGAAAAGCTTAATATACAAAAAGCCATAAATAAAAAGCAAAAATACAATAAAAGTGAATTTTTAAAAAAGGTAAATGTTTAAATTAAAGACTATGTAAAAACTGAATAGAGAAGTAAGCATGATGTAAAGAAGCTCACAATCAGTAAAGTAAAATAAAAATAGGATACTAAATCTAGCAAAAAAAACACAAGCATAGCAAATATTATTAAAACAAAGTTAAGAGTAGAAATAAGTTGCTTTGGTGTTGGTGTCAGTAGCTCTGATTCCGTGTCTCCGGTTTAGACTACAGCAAAGTACTTGTACAAGGATCGCTGTCTAATGTCAAATGAAATTTCTTTCTTTTTCTCACAGGTACTGTACGCCTCGCTACCTGAATTATGAAGACCTTGAGAGGAAGTATTGGAAGAACCTCACTTTTGTTTCACCCATATATGGTGCTGATGTCAGTGGCAGCCTCTACGATGAGGTAGATGGATCTTTCTTCTCTCTGTTTTTGCTTCTTTCTTTTTTTTTTTAAATGCACGCTGATGCTAAAGCCAACCTTTCTAGTTTAGCTTTCTCTTATTACATTCCCTGCTGAGTTTTTACAATTCGTTTTATCATAAGCAAAATAATAGCAAAATTAAATTGACTGGCGATCAGGTTCATGGCCTGTTCCTTCGTTATTTCATGACGAATGAAGCAGATAATATTGGAACTTGATGAGTGTGGAACATGTATTTAGTGACTTGTGAAACAAGTGGCAAAGTCTACCTTCATGAATGGAAATGCAGAGAGTTACAACAAGGTGCAAATCACTGGTTACACTCAAAAACAAGAAGTCTGGATTCAACTTTGACAGAAAAAATCTAAAATAGCCAGAACAGTCCTGGAAAAATCATTTGGACACATGAAACGAAAATGAACTTTTACCACAATGATGGATAGAGAAGAGTATTGAGAAAGGAAGAAACAGATTCAGGCAAATACTGCAAAGCTGATTAGACAGCACTTCACAGTCCACGGGGATAATGACAAAGCATACTGCAAAAGCAATGGAAAGAAATGGGACATCATTCAATGCCCAAGAAAGTCAGTTAACCCCAGCACAATAGAGCAGCTTTTCACTTATTAAATACACAACTGAATGCAGAAATACCCATAAACAGGTAGTAAAGGCTCAGCAGAGCACCTCAGTGGAGGAAGCGCAGTATTTGGTGACGTCTGTCAGATTGACATTTCGGGCAATGATTGACTCCAAAGGATTTTTGGCCAAGTGTTAAAACCAATCCTTATATTTAATAATGGTTCCGGTTTTTTCACCGATTAGTTCTGAGCCTTTAAAAATGAGGGACTATGTATACAAATAGCTGCAATTCCTAGTTTGGTAATGCAAATAGTTTTGTTAAATAAAAGCTGAAAGTCTGCACTTTGATCATATCTCGATTGCTCGATTTAAAATCCACTGTGGTGGAGTACAAAGGGAAAAAATTGACATTTTAAACGTGTCACCGTCCAACAACTTACACTTTACTGTATATCAATATTGGAACTGTTTGACATTTCTACAAGCACACAAATACACCAGAATAATGAAGGTAATCAGAAGGATTTTCTACACAGGGACTTCAATAGTCATTACAAATCCTCCAGTTTTGCACTGCATTGTTGACCCCCAGTAAAATCAGTGAATAGTGCAGTTTCTATTAATATAGAGTGATTGGAAGCCTGGGTAGCATTTCTTCATTGCTGGCTTGAACAACTGAAGGTCAAAACATGTCGAGCAGCACAGCGCACTTGTCTCTTTGTGTAGTTGAGCTGATAGTGATTGGATTTAAAATGCCATCATCAACTGCGGTACCAATCTGTAACCCAGGTCTAAAGCCTGTTTCTCATTTTCTAGGATGTGGATGAGTGGAACATTGCCCACCTGAACTCTATCCTGGATGTTATAGAGGAGGACTGCGGTGTTTCCATTCAGGGTGTCAACACTCCATATCTATACTTTGGTATGTGGAAGACTACCTTCTCCTGGCACACCGAGGATATGGACCTTTACAGCATCAACTACCTTCACTTTGGAGAGCCCAAATCTTGGTGAGTAAGGAACAGTGATTAGTAGGAGATGGAATCATTTTTGTGTTTTCTATTAGTCATTGAGTTATAATCTGACTCCTACAGCAAGAAGGTCTAATCTAACAATGTTTCACAGATTGTATCAGTCCTTTTTCTCTTTTCTATTAACCAGGCAGACAAATTAGACAAAAATGAGAAACTTGACGCTAAAGGTGACTACAGCCCTTTAAAAGCATTATATCGAAGTCCTTAAATAATAAATGCAATCAAGGTTCAGAGCACAGAAGGCGTTGATCATTAAAGAATAGTCAAATTGGGTTTTTTTCCAGTTGATCTTTGTTCCTACCTCCACTTATGGCCAAGGGCTGTGTCTTGTGAAATGAAAGGATGACCTCATGGTTACACTGAGCTTCCTTTGAGTGGTGGCTGGGTTACTTTCGAGACAGGGTGAGGACACTTGGTCATTCAGGAGGAACTTGGAGTCTTTACTCTTCCACACTGGAAATCAGCCAGTTGAGGAGAAAGCATCTAATTAGGATACCTCCCAAATGCTTTCCAGGCGAGGTGTTTCAGGCTCTTCCTACCTGGAGGAGGCCCTGGGGCAGACCCAGGACTGGTTGGAGAGATGATATCTCTCAACTGTCTTGGAAGCATCTCAGCATCCCTCTGGATGAGCTGGAGGCTGTCCAGATAGAGCGGGGTCTTGGCTTCTCTGCTTAGACTGCTTGCTCCATGAACCCAAACCCAGATAAGTGGTTGAAGGTGGATGGTAGATGGTTTGGAAAGCCAAATTCTAGTTTTCAGTAGAGGAACCAAGTGCAAAAAGAATAGAGAATTCTGCTGTGAAATAATACAATACATTGAACACTTTAACTTTGTTAACAAGTCTCTCCTTTAAGCTAGAGGACACTATTATAAATACTATTCACAAAAAAGAGGAAAGTTTTCCTCCTAGCGTCAAATCATGTTAAAGGAGTTTGGTCCCACTGAAAAGTGGCTGTGTTTGCAGATAATTGTCTATACTTTTTTTTGCAAGGTAAAGAGTTAACTCATGTTTTGTGGATTTGTGAATAATCAAAGAAACAATTTTATGTGACATGTTTAAACAAATACGGGGCATAGTGGGGACTATTTTAAGGCTGAGAAAGTATAGAGGAGATGCATATCCTTTACATTTCTATCAGAGCTGGAAAATAGCTTTTATCATGTCCAAAGTGGATTTAAATAGCAAGTATTTACAGTGTTACAGGTTTAATTTGATTTACATGCCAATTCAAATGGATAGAGACCCCAGAGGATTCTTCCTGTGGTTGTTTTTGGCACACAAAGAAATAAATGAGTGTTGAGTCTCTAAGTAGTGGTGAGAGCTGTAAAGGAACAACAGATGAAGCAATTAGGCTACATGTGCAGGCAGGGAATGTGCGGCAGCTGTGCTATTCTCCACGGGTGCAAGCATTTAAATTGACTTCTCGGAAGCTGTCTTTCCTGTATGTACAATAGACCAAGGTGAAATTTGGCATTTTAGCAAGTCAATCAATACGGTACACAGTTAGCACAAACGCTTAACACAGATCAAAACCACAAACTCTTAGTAGTAGTAGTAGTTTGTTAAGCCTGAGATTTCTCATTGTCTTTGAATTGAACGGAACTGCATTAGTACAGACAATTAGAGCTCCAAATTGTCCGTGTTGGAGGGTTTTGTCTTATACTTTGAAAGTGTGGCATCCCAGCAAGCATCATTGATTTTTTTTCTTACAGATTAATTGGGGTCTGGGGATATAATTACTGGAATTTTCTCTGTTGTTACTCTTTCATTGAGCCAGCTTAATGAACAGATTTTTCTTTTTTTCAATTCGTCAAACTATCTTCTTCATTTTAGAGAACGTACTTTATTGACCACAGTGAAAGGTATCATGATCCATCACAGAGTGCCTGTTGCACAGGTCTGATTGGTATTTGTGAAAGGAATTATCATAGCTTAGTCATTAGGAGGTTAGGACTAGAGTAATAAAGGTAAAGAAGAAGTGGAAATGCAGGTAGATCAAAATGAAGTTTGCTTTTCATTTCTTTGTCAGCTTGGTTGTTCCATTTCTCTCTCTTGCCCTGGAGGGAGTTTTGCTCATTAGAGCAGTGAGCCCTGCAAACCCACAGGGATCAGTGTCACAGCCAGACAGCCAGACACACAGAAACAGTCATACACACTCACAAAGAGCAGCCTGGTGTACCAAATACCCACACACATGCATACCCTTATCATCTAGTACTCTCTCATACACACACACACACACACACACACACACACACACACACACACACACACACACACACACACACACACACACACACTCACTCACTCACTGACGTAGACTCTTTCATCTCACTGATGTGTTGACATCTTGTCCCTGGAGGGGAGCAGCTTAAAAGATGCACTTCTCTCACCTCTTCTCAATCCTGTACACCCTCCCCCTCCTCTCCCAAACTCCCCGTGTCACCTCTACCTGAGGTTTGCTTCCTTTTCTCACCCTGTCTCTCACTGCCGTGTTAAACTGACAGGTGGTATGATGATAGAAATTCCACACACCTGAGGGCGGATGGTACTAGTCAAATGGAATGCCTAGTCAAACCTAGAGGGAATCTTGTCACGCTTCATGGATTATATATTCAGGTTGCATCAGCAGCATGAACGAGAAGACACAGAATAAGGTCATCTTGAAATTCTGCAAACTCATAACTCTGCAGCAATCACCGATGGTTACTGTGACCTTATCGGACACATAACTGGGCTTGAATTTTGAAATATTATAGTGGCCAAGATTTAATATAATATGAAGACCAAACCTTAAATGGTCACATATGCTGGAAAAATATGTGTAATTGTAAAGGAGCGTGAGCACAGCTGGGGGATTAATGATAGGATCATGCTGTATGTTGTTAAGATTACATATAAAATAACAGTGCAGTGTATTAAAAGCTTGATCCACCTTTCTGAAGTTTTTCACTTGTCCACCACTTGATGGCAGTCTTGAAACTGCAAATGCTCATTGAAAGTTTGTTTGCAACTGTCAACACATGGTGCCCCGTAGACATAATTAACAGAGCATGTTCATACACAGTCAAAAATAACTCTCTGCTCCATATCTCTATCTTTAACAGGTATGCCATCCCCCCCGAGCATGGGAAGAGACTGGAGCGCCTGGCTACAGGTAAAAGATTAAAAGGAGTTGGGTTGGGTAATTTAAAAAATATTGAATCGTGATCGCAGCATACAGAGGCAGGTCTGCATTAAACAACAACATCCACTTCATAATTAATCTGAGTGCGCTCGAGAAAACAACCTAGATGTAGCATGCTAATGAACTCTGGCTGCAAAGAGATGTAACCTGACAAATCCATAAACACATAAGTCCATGTAAAATGGATGTAAAATGCAGTTGAAATGCCGATTGGCTTGCTCAATAAGTTGAAAAACAACTAATTTGAGAAGAAAGACAAATACATATAGTTCAGGGTTCTCCAGCCTCCTTTAAACTGAAAGCTGTATTACAAAATGAAAGCTACTGATAGATACTCATGTTTTTTAATGTTTATTCATGTGTCACATCAAGACATTCAAACAAATCTCTGAACCAATCCAACCAATCAAATGCACTTTTTTGTATCAGCACCTAGTTTTAATGAAAAACCACACAATATTTGGTTTAGCCATATGTCCATGTCTATACATTTCGGTTTCAGTATGGCATTTAAATGACTTAATATTAGTTTCCAATTAATTATTATTGATGGTTTTTGTTATGTTTTTCTTTGTCTGCATATCTCACTTTATCTATTTCATAAATCGTTGAGAGTACTGATGTTGCTTGGGGTCTCAGCGACTTATAAAGCTGGATTGTATCCTGGATTGTATTGTATGTATTAAGATCACCCTTACAAATCAGATGAGCTCAATTTTAATCTGTTAGTCTTTTTTTTCTGCTGAAATGGTGTCTGAATAAGTAAACTTGAAGTCATTGTCTAGTTTACCATCTTTGCTTTGTCAGACTATATAGACCACTGTAAACAATGCACTGGTTGTTGCAATGATCTTCTTTTTTGACTGGATGAACAGAGACAGAGATCTTTTTGTCTTATTGTTCCGTTAAAGTCTGCTATCCCCAAGACACCTCCATACAGCATTTTCATGGACGTTAGTAAAACTAAACAAAACTGTGTCTTTTAGTAGAATGTATTGCATGTGTTTGTTTTGCAGCTGGAACAGCTTTTCTAAGAGAAACCGTGTCATTTAGTATTTGCACATTATAGCCATGGTTTGCACATGAAACTGCAAATCCAAAAGTGGTTTATGACCCAAAATAATTTTGTTACAGACAGCCATTTCCAATTTCTTATATATGAGAGTCCAGTCCACTATGCTAAATTGTAAAAAAAAAAAAAAAAGACCATAAATAATTGCAGTTCTTTCTGTAGGATAGATGGTACTAAAGTGATTGCACAATGCATCAACGAATTGACAGATATAAAATTAATTGCTGGCTGTTGTTTAAGTACAATGTTTTAGGGTTTTTTTCTGGCTGTAGTTGCATTCATTCTAAACAGAATACTGCTGTATTTCTTTCACCATTTATCAGGGAAAGTAATTATGTTTAAGATAAGCTAATAACTGAAATAATCTTTGGTTTCCATAATGGAAAAAAATGTCACTCTACTCGATAAATATTAAAAATGTAGCAGTCGATAATAAGCCAGTTCTCACACAGCTTTTTGATTTGGCTTTTTCATTCACCTGTTTTTGTTTTGTTTTTTCTGTCTGACAGATTAAGTCTCTCTAATGGTTTTTTTTGTGTATGTGTGTATGTGTGTGTTTCTGTCAGGTTTTTTTCCCAGTAGCATCAAGGGGTGTGAAGCTTTCCTTCGTCATAAGATGACTCTAATCTCCCCTTCTGTACTGAAGAAGTATGGTATTCCCTTTGATAAGGTAGGTTCTCTGTCCCTTTGAAGAATTACTCTCAGTCTTAGTTCCTTTATTTACCACCTGTTTGAAAACAGCTTTTGCTGCTTCTAAAATAGGCAGTGTTAATTTTTATTGGTTGCAGAAATCCTCAGTGGTTTATTTTAAACTTGTCATTTCTTTTCTGTGTTATTATTTTTTTGAAAACCACGAGGACATTTAAAGGTCAATCACTCACATACACACCTATAAACCAATCTTTTGCTCCTCTTTCTTTCCTTCTTATATGACAAATTACCAGATTACTCAGGAAGCCGGAGAGTTTATGATCACCTTTCCTTACGGTTACCATGCTGGGTTCAATCATGGATTCAACTGCGCAGAGTCAACCAACTTTGCCACTTTACGTTGGATAGACTATGGAAAGGTTGCTACACAGGTAAGATTGCACTTAATTCAGTATAATCATAATTTAGATCTCAAATATATGGATTTAAGATCTAAATTATTTTGAATAGCATCCTAACTTTTTTGGCAATGTTGTTGTAAAATTCTGGCCAAAGATCATCACAAAAAATGAATATCTTGCCGTTTAGCCTTGAGTCTATTGTGGAGTCTTATGCTGAAAGAAATCTCTTTAATATAAATCTAAACTAGAGATCTCATTTTTTTCTTCCTGTAGTGCACGTGTAGCAAAGACATGGTAAAGATATCAATGGAGCCTTTTGTGAAGCGTTTTCAGCCTGACAGATATGCTAACTGGATGCTGGGTAAAGATTCAACGTCAATTGACCACACACTTGCCACTCCCAGTACAACACCAGAGCTGCAGAGCTGGTTGCAGAGGCGCCGCAAGACCAATTCTGGAAACAAAGGGTACTTTGTTTATATTCATGCAATGTTTATTCTCTTTTCTTTAGTTATTTTCACACCTTCACTGAAAACCTGAACTTTTCTAGATATTAACAACAGGAGGTACACGTGAGTTTCTAACGTTCCAGCTCAGTAGTAGAAAGTCTGTGTAATGTCTGATTGTACATATGTCAGATAGCATTCACAGCGAGAAAGTCGGTGGCGTGTGTTCTGTCTGCTGCAAATACTATCCATGCTACACGCTTGTCTTAGCCAAATGGGCCATTTTCAGTAGTGATAATGTGGCTGACAATTTCAGACAATGTCCCAACATTCTTCGCCCAATATTGTCCTCTTGAATGCGTAAACAGCTTGTGGCACATTATTACATCGAGTAGAGTTAATGGTGGTAGTGGGCATTTCATTTGGAGTAGGAAAGAGAGAGTGCATATATGCATTGGATTGTGATAATTTAACGACTGGTAGCTTTGGTGCAGTCATTGGTGATCTAGTATTTGCCCTCTCAAAAGGCACATCTTTCTACATTTGCTTTTAACGCTTTCATTGCTTTTCGGTTTCATTCAGGGTTTTGAGTTTTAATCTTCTTTGATCTCTTCACCTTCTGACAGCAGCCACTCTCGTATGCGCTCCAAGCGTCTCAGGACTACAGAAGAGCCCGTTGACCTGGATGGCACCTCAGCGCTGAAAAGCAAGAGGAAAAGTTCGGCAGGTCCTCCCAGCCCGAAGGTGCGAAGGTCTGTGGCTGGGACAACCGGCAAAAAAGAGCAGAAAGAGAAGAAAAAGGAAGCTGAATCAAAGCACAACCAGAGTCAAAACTCTGTTCAGCTCTCTGGTAAGAAACTGACAGATGATAAAAAGGATATTTGAGATATTACTTAATTTTTTTAAAATGTACATAGCTGTCTGTGTTCCTGGTTTCTTATATTTGTAAACTCCTTCATGTGAGGTCTGTAAAAACTTGGCAGTGACTGTTTTTCATATTTTAGCCAGCCATTCTTTTATTCTCAACAGGTCCTTGCAGACAGATGTGTGTGGTCAAGGTCAATCGTGTAGAGAGTAAAAGTTTGGGGGTTTCTAAAGAGAACTCTCATGACTCTCACGATAGCCCTCCTGCCTCACCTTTGAAGGATGACCTTAAGGCAGAAACAGACATTCATATTGACCCACAATACCTCTCAGGGCCAGGTCTCACAAGCAGAACTGCTGAAAGTCTCAGACAAAGGCCTGAGGCTACTCAGGCGGATCCAGGAATTAACGAGCCAAGGTGTCCCTCATCTGAACAAAGAGACCTCTCATCTCGTAAAGACTGCTCAATCAGGATGCCTCCTGTGGAAGCCAGTGAACACAACTCAACTTCCCACACAAGCACTTCTGATGAGACTGTGGTGAACTTGTGTTCCCCTGTTTCTAAAGCTCACACATCTGCTTCAGTATGTAGAGAAGACACTTTAAGTGAAATATTCAACACTGATTGTAGCATGGACACAGGTACAGAGAGTTACTCTAACAACAGCTTTAAAGCAGAGAGAACGGACGCAGTTGTTGATTCGAAGCCTATCAATCCACACTCCACTACAGAAGCACTTTATGATCTAAAAAGTGAGCCAGTAGAGGGGGGTAGCTGCACATCATGTAGCTCCCCTTCTACACACAATCGCATTTTAAAAAGCAACACTGAGGAAAATCTCCCCCCCCCTCTCCTGCAGAGGAATGCAGTGGATATGCCACAACTCACTCCGGAGCCTGCAGATAAGGTTGGAATTTGCCCTTTGCCACCTGTACTGACCCAAGAGATGCCCTCGCTTACGCCTGCTGATGATGGCCTGACTGATTTTTCAAAATCTCGATCGTGTAGTCACCAGATTGCACCTGTGCTTCAAAGGGAGATGCCAACTGGCTCTTCATCCTCACATGGAGCCAGACAAGAGGAGAAAGAGGGTGATTTAGTGATGTCAGCAGAACTTCATACAGGAGAACATGCCAACAACTGGCATTTAAATTCCCCATATAATTGTGAAGGGGCAGCGGTGTCTGGTTCAGAAGGAAAAATGGCTCATTTAACTGCCAGTGGTATGCATAAAATAACATCTGGTGGTGTCCATGAAATGATGATAATGCCTGCAGTTGCTGCTGACAAGGATCACGCAAAGCTGGAAAATCTTACTGGACCGAACAATGCCTCCCTTGGGCAGCTTGTTCAGAGCACTGCACCTCAAAGAGAGCAGAAACCCAACTTACAAGAGTTTGCAAATAAAGATAATTCCAAAGATCCATTTCAAAGAGAAGGCGGATTCAGTACCTCGAACAAAAACATCCCAGCCCCTGCCCCTCCATTATGCACTCAAAGTGACAGCCACTCAGCATTACAACTACAGCATCACACTACATACTCCTCTTCCTTTTGTACACCCCAGCACCCATACACAGAGCCTAAAACATTTTCCAGTAGCATCTGGAAAAACTTTAATTCCCAAAATCCTGCAGTCCTCATCCAAAGTCTGCACCCAGAGCTCCCTTCTGACTTTACCCACGACCCTCTACCTTACACCATGTGGACTGAACCTCAGTGCAAAGAGGTCACTGACCTGGAAAACCCTGAGCAAGAACTACGTGAGTCCGAAAACCAGGAAGGAGAAAGTGGGCCTCTCACCTGGGCTCAACTCGAGCCCACTTCTCTAGTTTCAGTTGGTGCTATGGAGCCTTTGGGACTTTGTGGAGAGTACGAGTTGCAAAGAGATGATGGGGCTGATGCGCTGTCCCTGTGCAGGGAGCTGGGGAGACAAAGGGAAGCTGAGGAGAGACTCCATTCGGATACTGCTGTTTCACCTCTCGGAACGGGAGATGGAGAACAGGATAGGGTGTCTGATATGGAAGAAGGAGGATCTGATGACGATGAGGCAGAGCAGCACAGTGCCAAGAGAGAGAGCAGTAGTGACTCCTCTGATGACGACGATGATGAAGAAGAAGAAGAAATAAACGATACAAATAATTATGAGTGCAATGAATCAGGCCTGGAACCTGGGGAGGTTTGTGCTGTGAGTGTTTTTTTTTAAATAGTCAATTATAATAGTTTACACATTACAGAAACTAAAAAAAAAAGTTTAACACCTTCAATCAATCCCTGTCTATGCCAGTATCCTGCCCTGTCAATGAAGAGGACCACAAAGAGCTGGCGTCACCCACTCAGGAAACCCACCGCAAGGGCTGTACCAACTGCTGTCAAACAACAGGTCACCAGTGACGACGGTGGGCACACTGAAAAAACACGCATATATACAGTTAACACAGTTCGATGAAAGGTATTGCTATGGTTGAGCCTTAAAAAAGACATTTAGACAGCGACACATACACACAGTATAAGCCAAGAGTCAAGCCTATTTCAATAAAGAAACCCAGGGACATTTCCTGTTGTGGTTAGTACTGCATGGTGGGTGGCACCGGGCCAGAACCCATGATTGTTAGACTTCTTTTTGGTTGCACTGGAGCGAACAAGAATGCAATCATCACAACATTTAGATGTTAATCTGTTTTGTAGTCCAAAAACAATAACGCATACTTTGTAAAAGTTTGTCTTTCTAACACAATATACTCAGAAGTAATAGAACTGACTCTGTTAGCAGCATGAACAACAGTCTTGACAAATATAAAGTACACTCAGGTAAAATTTGTGTTTTCCCACAGTGTGCCATTCCACCCTGTGGTCCACACTTCCCCTCCTCATTTTTCAAATTTTATGTCCCTCCGAAATGATTCTTTTGACGTCAATGCACACATAAACCAAACACATTTAATTCTCGGGCCTACCACAGTAAAATGATCTAGTGATAGATATTCTATTTGTTTTCATGGTTTTAATGGGGTGGGGTTTTGGGTGGGGGGAGGGGGACCTCCATTAACAACCACTAATGTGCATATACACACACAGTCACATTTATCATCTCTGTAGTTGTGAGAAAGGATGAATAATTCAGCAGCCGTTGTAGTTGTTTATCCGCGAGTAAGAAATGACCATGGCTGTGAGAATCCTGTTTTATGATCATAAGAGTGCTTAATTATTTTTGGGCAATTTTGGAAACTGACAGGCGTCTATTCCGTGAAAATGTTTTTCAAGTCACTGGAGGAAATTGTCACTACAACAGCTGGATTAGCTCTGACTTCTGCAGCGATTCTGTGCAGAAAATGCTGCAGAATTCACTTTGTGAGAGCAGTTTTGTGTTGTGTTTTTTGATATTCTGGCCAGATGATTATTTCACATTCAGAAAAGGCTTAATTAACAAACTACCAGGCAAGAGATTCGTGGTTGGAATTGCATGAATCATTGTCCGCACCCCAGTAAAAGAAACCACCGTTTGAATAGATGAGTGATTACAGAGTAAGTAAGGCTTTATTTTGTCTCCATTTAGAGCCACCTGAAGCAATCTTGGCAGAAGAAGAGGGGCAGGAAATGGAAGCGTGGGCAAAGCCGCTTGTCTACCTGTGGCAGAACAAAAAGAGCTGCTTCTCAACAGAGAGGGAGTACAATGCTCATGCAGCCACCATGCAGCCGTACTGTGCAGTGTGCACACTCTTCATGCCCTACTATCAGGTAAAGGGGAGGTCAGCACAAATTGGGAGATGATTTCTTTAAAAAAAATGCACAGTTCCACTGGTGTAACTTGAGTGCGCATTGCAACTTTCCTCTCTTGAGAATGTTGAAAGATCACATTTCATTCTGTGTTTACGTCATTTGCCTCATTTGGCTAGCAATTTTGCTACTCTAAGTAGAGGTTGTTTCAGTATTGCAGTGGTCAGTGATTCTTATCCTGTGTTGAGCTCATATGTCTGTGATTTTTTTTGTTTGTTTTAATCCAACTGCTTTACTGATAATTACAGCTTTTCAGCACATTTCCAGCTCTAAATGTAGTTAAAATTCAGTCTGGAGAGACAATTTTGAGTTTTTCATCTGTCAGAGGTTTTTATACATGAAAATTACAGTCTCTTTCTCCCCTAGGCGGAAGACAAAGCAGAGGACAATAAGCCTATGGTAGCTAAAGACACTTTCCAATCTTCATCTCCAATGGAGGGTCCCTCACCTCATGGTGGAGGGTTTAGGAGAAGCAAGCCCCTGATCCCAGAGATCTGCTTTTCTTTTCGGGAAGAGAATTGCCCCCCTACTCCCACTAACCCACTGCTGCAGGAAGACGGCACCTCCCTTCTGCTCTACTGCCAGAGCTGTTGCTTGCAGGTCCATGCAAGTATGTATGCACAAGGCAACAGTAGCACATATATTTGAGTTTTTGTGTGTGAGAGGAGGGGGGTAGAACATACAAACTGATGTGTATAGTTTTTAAACTTCATGCCATCTGTTTACCACTTACCACCAGGCGACATTCTTCGTTTTCACATGTTGTGCTTGTGTTACTGATGTCATTGTTAGAGGGTCAGTGGGTTTAAATCCTGACTCATTTCTTCTGTATGTTCCACCCTCTCTCTGTTTCCCTTTCTCCCTCCTTTCTTTGTGGTTTGGAGTATTTTATTTCCCTCGTCAGACTGGGGGTGAATCCTCTGTTTCCGCCACACACAGTTCCTGTTCAAAATCCCCAAGCCAGTAACAAGCTCTCACACATTTTCTTAAAAAAGGGAAGAAAAAAATCCCTGGAGCTTTTCTTTTCCAGGCTACTCAGACACGATACATTGTGCATTGTCGTAATCCCTCATTCACACGGATCTCTGTCCCAATCATGCACATTTCGATATCTTAAGCCTCCAGCCGGCCTTACGCACGCGCGTACACACACACACACACACACACACACACACACACACACACACACACACACACACACGCGCGCGCATGCAAACGCAGCTACTTTTAAAAGACTTAGACAGCAGTATGCCCAGCTTTCAGTCAGTTTGAGTCACTCTTACTAACGTTCACTTTGCCATATTTTTAGTCTGCTTGGTCTAGGATGTTGTGCATTTATTGTGTGTGTCTGGTGGGGTGGGAGTTAGAGATGAAGTGTATGTCATTTGACACTGATGAAAAAGCCACAAGTTTGGTTTCGAGCCCCAACAATAAGTACATGTTGATGTAGCTTTCTGCCCGTTCTGTTATTTGAACTCTGGAAAGGAAACAGAGGTGGGCTTAGATTTTATTTTTGGTTTTCTGATGGATAATGCAGGAAAAGAATAGTGACATGCACACATATACAGACTTCAAGTGTGTTTTTTCAAATAAAAATTCCCAACCTATGTGTCTAAAGCCTCTAGCTCATGGATTGTAATCAGCTGCCAGCTTTGAATAAGATCACGTTTGTTTTACTAAATGAAATTCCAGTGTTTTTCTGTTCAAGGCCATTTTTTATTTTGGAAAAACATTTGGATGCGAGGACTCAGACCAAAAAGCAAAGTTGCTACTGTGAAGTGTCTAAAATGACAGCGAGCTATGACACACGTTAATATGAGATAAACCCACACAGACGGACGCCTTCGTAAACAACGATGAATTGTACACCAACTCTCTCTTTTGTTGTGACATTTTTTTTTCCTTAATAACATAAAATTATCTTGCCATTTACTGTCAGGTCTGCTGTTTCTCTCCCAGCCCATTGACACAACAATTTAATAGCATTTGAGGAGTCAGTGAGTATTTTTGCTACAGATTTTTTGATCCATCCCTTCTTACTTTAGGTTGTTACGGTGTTGCTGCAGACGACATCAGTGAACAATGGTCATGTGATCGCTGTACCGAGGGAAACTTTACAGCAGTAAGACAATTTTATACCTTTGATTCAAGTATGACTGTGGTGTATCAGGAGAATAGCAGTGCTATCCTGAAATTTTAATGTGAACTAGTGTTAAAATGATTATACGTTATAGCTGATGATGATGGCTCACCCAAAGATCTGACCCCAGTCAGAACAGTCAGTAATATCTTAAAAATATAGATGACCATATTCATATGTGGTAGTTGACACACTGCAGTGCGATCACTGTATACAATAAAGACATAACTATTTTTTCTTCTTTCTGACTATTTATTAAGCAGAAATATCTTCCTCTGTTGCACGTGTATAGATTTTGTTGACTAGAAGAAAAATATCTGCATTTCGCCTTTCTCACTCATTTTTCCTCTTTTCCCAGGAATGCTGTCTCTGCAACCTCAGAGGTGGCGCTCTAAAGAAAACCCAAAACGACAAGTGAGACGAGCTTTTGTTCTGCGATTATCTCTACACACTTATCCCTCATCTCTAGATCTCAGCCAAATGAATTGTCTGGGTATCTTAATCATCACAATGTATTAATTTGTTTGTGTGTATATGTGTGTATAGATGGGCTCACGTGATGTGTGCAGTAGCATTGCCAGAGGCGAGGTTCAGCAATGAATCCAAGAGGAGTCCCATCGACACCAGCAGGATCCCCATGCAGCGATATAAACTGGTGAGAACACACAGACACACACCCGCACACCACACACACTCCTTGAGGACTGTCCTGGTCTAATTAATGAAGTGTTCACAGTTCTAATTAACAATGTGAGACGAACATGCCCGCAATCAAAGCTGGATAATTAACCACTGGTGGGTGGGAGTGGGGGGGTTGTGTGTGTGTGGAAGTGTGGAAGTATGTAAGACTCTCTGTGTGCTGATGTTTGCCTATATGTGTGCAGGTGTATGTCTGCCTCCCTGAGTGCATGTGCATGTGCTTGTGCATTTATTAAGTGTGTATGTGTTTGTTTAATGAGGGAGCTGCAGTGCGTCTCAGCAGACCTGACATGTTGCCACTATACTTAGCTTTCTGCTGCAGGCACTGTGATAAGTCAGCAGAAAGCAAAGTGTTGGAGAAGCACATCCTCACATAAGATGGATCACAGAGATGTGATAAGTTCAATTCTTCTTAGAAGCATATGTAATAAATCACAGTTTAGGACTCCTTAAAACAGCTCATGGCAAAAGATACATTAATAAATCAGTTTATTGTTCAAAATGGGTTGCGTGAGCTGAAAGTAACAAGGATGTGAATACATCATTAATATATATGAGCTGAGATTACAAAGTTATACAACAAAAATTAAAAGCCATGCTCAATTTAACACTGGCCGTTGTCCCTTCCAAAGTTGTGTTTGAATGCAGTGATGCACCACTTCCAGCCCTGCTGCTGTTTTTAGAAGTCTTGTTTTGAGCTTTCGTTACAGCACAGCACAGCTGCGATGGCCTGAGGATGTTACAGTAAAAGTCCATGCCTACACAGTCACAAAGAAGGAAAAATATACAACACCATGAATGGTATTTAAAAGAAAAAAAGGAAGATGAATCAGGTCTCGGGTTTCTAGCTCATAGCCAGAGAACTAGATCTTATTTGTCCCCCGACATAAAATGAAGTTAATTTTTGTCCATAGTGAAACTGCAAATGCACAGATGAACTGGACAGATCTGGGCTTCTAAGAAGGGTTGTGAAAAAGGTAGTATAGGCCTCGGATACAAAGGCCTAGAGACCTGTCAGCAACCATCTGGCAACCTCTGGTCATGAGGGAAAAAGAGGTATTCCCTGATAACGTTGCATGTGGTTGCTGGAGGTTGCTGGCAGCTACATTGAAATTGATTCCTAAAGTTTCGGCCATGCAGGCCTAGAAACGCGTCGGTGACCCCCTGCTAACCACCAGTCACTTGAGAAAGGTGTGTTTTCTATACCTGGCTGGTGAGTGGTTGCTGGAGGTTGCAGTCAGGGCAAACGCTAGTGACCAGAGCAAGCCCAAGGACGTTTTGGTGCAGCATACTTTACAACCAGTTTCACCTTGAGACAGCCAGCAATCACTTGCTAACCAATTGGGGAATGTACCCTTTTTCCCCGGTGACCAGAGGTTGAGAGAGGGTCACTGACCAGTCTAATGTGACTGAGGCTTTACTTTCACTGTTAAGAGAAAACCTGTTGGCCCAATGATCTAGCCTCAAAGTATAACGTTGGCAGTTAAATTCCAGATAAAGTCCTTTGGCTCTTATCATCTGCCCTTTCTTTCCAAATTAAAGAAATGGTAAGAAGACTTTTCAGTGTAACACAATGATATCCAGTTTGAGTTTAGTTATCAGTCCCTCAGAAAACGACATCTGAGTGAATAGACTTCAGTTATAACTAAAATGTCATACTTCACCACAGGGAAACCAGCATATTTAGGTTTATACATGACTGCTTACCCAAAAATAGTTCAAGGAATATTGCTGCACTGACACTGAATGGGATGCTAACTCTGTGGACACAGTGACATTACCCATAGGGTATTTACAGGGATATGGTTCATATCTTCTCACACCACATTGAAATTAAGCTCATTTGGATATGAAAGCACAAACCACAAAGTCAGTTTCCATATCCACGGGCTGAAATCTGAACAAAATGAAAATTATAGTCCAGACGGGAAGAGGCAGGGTGCTCATAAAAGCCTCTGACATGACCTGTGTGATGGCCAAAATGTAAGTATAGGAAAGACCTAAATTCCTTTTAGAGGAAGTGGCACTTCCTTGCTTTAGATGTTAAATGCTTTATCACAGTGCCAATCAATGCTGGATACCTCCCATGGGTCTTTGTAGCTATAAGTCTTAAAGTGGATTATTTGAGAATTTGTTATATGTTAAAGCATTTCCTACTTAACACAATGACACTAAATCTTTAGATTTAGTTTTCAAGTTTTCATTAATTAGCACAGTCACAGAAGTACCCATACTTCATTAGGTGGTAAAACATGAAAAACTGCACAGTATGCATGAATAACCAATATGTCCTTCACATGTACACCAGTAGAAAGTGTGCGCCTGTGATGCAGACTTTCTCTCAAAGTTTCGAGGATGGCGTACAGACTACCTTTCTGTTTTGTCGGCGTTGTCATTTGTAGATTCACTCCCCGAGCCACGTGTTCTGAAGTTCGCATTGGACCCGTTGCCCCTGCAGCAGCTCAGTACATTCATAATTTACTATCATACAACACACGCACACCGATGTGCACACATACACATTTATAATTTACTGTGGGAATGTTCTTAACGCATGGCACCCGAATACACCCTGCAGAAGTCACAGGGGAGAAATTGGCGAGGTTCACACACGCATTAAAACATACAATTATTCTTACATGTTTATATTACTTTGTGATCTAATTGGCATTATTTTATCCCCCCCCCCCGCCAATATATGTACATAAGTGCTCATTTGCAAAAATACGAACACAGATTTTGCACACAGTGCATGCCAGCTAGAATCTTGTTATGCTGGCCTCAATAAGTGGACTAGACAGTCGGGCCAGTTCATCTGTGCAGTGCTGTCCATAATGTAGGAGGTATGGGAAAAGGCTTTACGAAATGTAGGCCAAGTTAGTCACCGAGAAAAGCACTGACTGCTTCTCCCTCAGCTCAGGAACAGAAAGGACAAGAAACTTCATTATTAGGGAGGGGGGGGGGGGGGGGGGAGGATAAACTTAGGATTTTCTTCCCGTTTTAAAACCAGCATTTATATTGCCTTTTGGTTTTCTTCACAAGAGGAAAAGAGGGTAGTCTCTAACTATACACAATACCTACTGATCCCCAACTGATACCTGCATTAAGAGGGCTAAGCTGATAATTGTAAAGACGAAGCCAGCCCTGCTGTAGAGGTTAAATTTAATTAATGCTGAGCCAACTAATTAGATCAGTTATTGATTTGTTCAAATAAATGAACAAAGGGCAGTGGCTTAGCTGATAAGGACAGAGACTTTAAGAAAGGTTCGTACTTGGGCAGCGTCACCTTCTTATTTACCTCTCAGATGCCTTGCTCTTGTTTCTGGGCATCATCACATCCTATTATATAGAAATATACACGGGGGAATTAAACTGTCATAAGGTGCTTTTGATATTGTATTTTCTTAATATTTCAACACGTGCTGTTTAAACAATATGTAAACAACAATATTATACACAAGATATAGCAGTGATATGGTAATTTAGAACCTTTTATAGAAATAGATATTAAAAAAACCAGCTAATTCCCACTTAAACTCACTGAGGCACTGGAACGTGTCTGCATATAGACGTATTACATGTCGATATTATAGCATGGATTTCTGGGGAATTAGATTAATGAATAAATTACTTTCAGTAAGATGTGAAACCACGCTGCAAAGACAGAAGCCAGGGCAGGGAAGTGAAGCGAAGAAGAGAGCGTAGATGGGTGTTTTATTAAGAGCAGACTAGAGAAAATGGAGTGAGATGGAAGGCATGCAAAAGGGGTGAAAGAGGAAGAGGGAGCGAGTGGGGTTATAATGGGAGGCATGTCGTCATATTTTCCCTTTCGTTGGAGAGGACAGACAAGAGAGATGCCACAGTAGAGGGAACTGACTTGATGGGCTGTTTAGTGCAGAAACCCGAGAGATAGTCTTTTACAAAATTTCGCTTCAAGTGTGTTTGTGCATGGATGCATGGCAGTATTTGTGTGTAGGATGTGTATGTGTATTATGCTCGCCAGTGTGCAGTTGTGTACTCTTCACAGAGCTTAAACGAGGAAAGAAAATACCACAACATACAGATTGAAGCACTTTTTATTTGTGGAAAGCGTAAATGATGTCATCTGATTGGCTTAAGTTGAGAGTTTCTTTGTATTGCAGCAGTCCAATAACATGTTTCTGTTGACTATTAAACTGGGGTCTCTCATTTTATTTTCTGCTATCAATGACTTGTTTACACTACCGTATCCAATAACAGCAGATTTCACAGATATAATTTTTTTGGAGCACATATTGGCTTTAAATTATGTTAGAGGTTCACGGCACAGCTGAGCGGTGATTCACTTAGCGGTCTATTGTCACTAATTTGCTGTTTTTCCTAGCCAACCTTTAAAGTCTGGAGTGGAAATGCAAATGTTAAATTACTTTATTTTTTAAAATTTTTTAATTTATTTTACGCCAGACATAGGTGTTTTAGTGAATAAGGTCAGGTTTCCTCCACAGCAATAAAGGCAGTCACTGGGAGTAGGTGTATTGTGCAGTAGTTTGCATTTGAAATTTAAAAAGGAGAACATCCGACTGAAGGGCTTCCATTTACAGTGTGAATTTTTATTTATTTATTACTCTTGGGGTAAAATGATTTTCCCTTTGTGTAAATAATATCTTCAGTCTGCCCTTTTTGTATATACAGAGCAAATCAGCCACTCTAAGTGTGTGTAGGATGTTGCTGTCCATCACAACTTCCTCCTTTCATCTCTGGAAGCACAGTATTTCATGTTTTCTATCAGTGTCTTTTGATTTTCTATATAAAAAAACAACAACAAATGTACTAATTAACCAAAAAGTTTGATCAGTGTTCATCGTTCATCAAACTGATGTCAGCAGTGCCAAGATCCAAAAGTGGTGTCGTGGAGATATCCGATATGACGGTCCAGTATCAGTCAGCAGCTGCTGTTGGAAACTACTGTTATATACATAATATGTTACTTGTCCTGGGTACTGATCAAGAAATCTTTGTTAATATAAAGCAACACAAAGCTGTTTTGGTCTTTTCATTCATTTCTTCAAAGTAACTTTGGTCAGGATAGTGATAAAGCAACAGGAAGATGGAGTAAGTCTGGTGCCAGAATGCGACTGACTGGCTGTTACATCCAGTCTGTCATGGATAATACAGCATTTTACTGATACACTGGTGAAAATCGCAAATCTATTGCTGTCTGTTGCAAATCTGTCCCTGTCTACATATACAGAAATGAACTATTTAAATTCAGAGTCCAGCTAGAACATCAGTTTTGACACTGTTTCAGTAATTCTTTCACAAATAGTGACATCAATTTGCAAAATGATATAAAGATACTCAGTGGCATTGCTTTTATATTAGAATATAACTAGAAAATAAATCAGCTGGCAACCAGTTGAGTTGAGTCCCCATCTGCAATTATAAATTAGATGGTAGTTTTTTGGAATCCTTTGCTAATCTGTCTGAGTGATTGCAGTCAGTCTGAGCTGTACTGGGATTGTTGCCTGCCACAATGTGACCTGTGCAATTACAGTGGGGCAAAAAAGTATTTAGTCAGCCACCGATTGTGCAAGTTCCCCCACTTAAAATGATGACAGAGGTCAGTAATTTGCACCAGAGGTACACTTCAACTGTGAGAGACAGAATGTGAAAAAAAAATCCATGAATTCACATGGTAGGATTTGTAAAGAATTTATTCGTAAATCAGGGTGGAAAATAAGTATTTGGTCAATAACAAAAATACAACTCAATACTTTCTAACATAACCTTTGTTGGCAATAACAGAGGTCAAACGTTTACTATAGGTCTTTACCAGGTTTGCACACACAGTAGCTGGTATTTTGGCCCATTCCTCCATGCAGATCTTCTCAAGAGCAGTGATGTTTTGGGGCTGTCGCCGAGCAACATGGACTTTCAACTCCCGCCACAGATTTTCTATGGGGTTGAGGTCTGGAGACTGGCTAGGCCACTCCAGGACTTTCAAATGCTTCTTACGGAGCCACTCCTTTGTTGCCCGGGCGGTGTGTTTTGGATCATTGTCATGTTGGAAGACCCAGCCTCGTTTCATCTTCAAAGTTCTCACTGATGGAAGGAGGTTTTGGCTCAAAATCTCACGATACTTGGCCCCATTCATTCTGTCCTTAACACGGATCAGTCGTCCTGTCCCCTTGGCAGAAAAACAGCCCCATAGCATGATGTTTCCACCCCCATGCTTCACAGTAGGTATGGTGTTCTTGGGATGCAACTCAGTATTCTTCTTCCTCCAAACACGACGAGTTGAGTTTATACCAAAAAGTTCTACTTTGGTTTCATCTGACCACATGACATTCTCCCAATCCTCTGCTGTATCATCCATGTGCTCTCTGGCAAACTTCAGACGGGCCTGGACATGCACTGACTTCAGCAGCGGAACACGTCTGGCACTGCGGGATTTGATTCCCTGCCGTTGTAGTGTGTTACTGATGGTGACCTTTGTTACTTTGGTCCCAGCTCTCTGCAGGTCATTCACCAGGTCCCCCCATGTGGTTCTGGGATCTTTGCTCACCGTTCTCATGATCATTTTGACCCCACGGGATGAGATCTTGCGTGGAGCCCCAGATCGAGGGAGATTATCAGTGGTCTTGTATGTCTTCCATTTTCTGATGATTGCTCCCACAGTTGATTTTTTCACACCAAGCTGCTTGCCTATTGTAGATTCACTCTTCCCAGTCTGGTGCAGGTCTACAATTCTTTTCCTGGTGTCCTTCGAAAGCTCTTTGGTCTTGGCCATGGCGGAGTTTGGAGTCTGACTGGTTGAGGCTGTGGACAGGTGTCTTTTATACAGATGATGAGGTCAAACAGGTGCCATTCATACAGGTAACGAGTGGGGGACAGAAAAGCTTCTTACAGAAGACGTTACAGGTCTGTGAGAGCCAGGGATTTTCCTTGTTTGAGGTGACCAAATACTTATTTTCCACCCTGATTTACGAATAAATTCTTTACAAATCCTACCATGTGAATTCATGGATTTTTTTTTTCACATTCTGTCTCTCACAGTTGAAGTGTACCTCTGGTGCAAATTACTGACCTCTGTCATCATTTTAAGTGGGGGAACTTGCACAATCGGTGGCTGACTAAATACTTTTTTGCCCCACTGTATCTTGTGTTGTCCACAAGTTGAGGGTGTTGCATCCTTGACCTCTGGGCAACAAGTTTTTCACAACATGTACTTGCAATCAGTTTCCAACAGCAAAAAAATTCAGTGCAATCACTGCTCAACCACCAAGTTTTCTTGGTCACGATGAGCTTGGTCATCCTATTCATACTTTAGTGTTATTAAACTGTTAGCAACATGCTTTTAAAAAGACCATATATTCTAAAAGCCAAGAGTGGCGGCCCAGCTGTTGTTTTTATGTGTCTTTAGAACGCAAGCCATAACAATATAGAGGACAAATACTCCTGTTGTAACGATAAGGCTAGAGATTATTCGTTGTGTATATGTGACATCGTTTTGGATAATTTCCAGTAAGGCTTGAAAACATTTTGGTAAAGACGTACTTAAAGAACATGCTTATTGTTTACATAAAAATGTTTTTTGAAGAACACTTTGACAGCATTTTAAATCTAGTTATATTAAAACAAAACAAGCTGGATACAGTCTAAAAACACCTTTGGTTTGTCTAAAAGCAGCTGCTGATCGTTCTAGACCACTGGCCATTTTTTGGTTCTTGGCGTCTCTCAATTGTTTTTATAATTCCTTTGCAGTAATAACATTTTCCCAGCTTTTCGTGTGCAACCTAAGTTAATTCAGGCCTGTTGACAGTTTGGTCTGGTCCTTATGTGTTTACAGAAGTGCATCTATTGTCGTAAACGCTGTGCGGGAAAGCGGCACTCAGGGGCTTGTATCCAGTGCTCATGTGGCCGGTGTCCCACCTCCTTTCATGTGACCTGTGCCCATGCTGCCGGTGTTATCATGGAGCCCGATGATTGGCCGTATGTTGTGTCAATCACCTGCCATAGACACCAGTCGCGGAGTTCGTCAGCTGTAAGTTATAGGACAGGTGTTTGCTACAGCTGATCTGAACAAGTGCCCGGAATAAATAGACATATTATTGTTTTTGACACGCTTGAAATAACTGACTCAATTATAAGCACTTAATAATTTGTGTTAATGCAATTAAGATAGTGGCACAAATGACTACTCGCCAGATAATTGAAAACAGCTTGTTAAAGGGGCCCCTTTATGTTATGCCTTTGTCTCTGTTTTACCTGTTGCAAATACTACAGCTGAACTGCCTGAATCACCTTGTTTGTAGTCGAGTCTTTCTTCCATGACTTACACAGGGCACTGTGTAACAACACATCGCGTGATGCGTGCACAGTGGCTTGTTTGCACTCAAACAAAGAATGAACAACTACTATTTCCTTGCTAGAGCCTTTTTCTGCCAACTCTAACTCTATATTCTATTAATGAAGCACACCAAATGTTCTGTTGTTGGCTGCGAGAATGAACATAAGCATGTTCATTTACTCTTGGCATAAAAGAAGATGAAGATCCAATGGATTACGTTTATTTCTGATGTGAATGTCTCTGCAACACCAGGAAAATCCTTACACTTTATACTGTGTTAGCGTGGGATCGGCGGCAGTCTCCTCCTTCTCTAATGTACATGTTCTGTATTTTAATACAAACAAGCTCATAATAAATGATTCAATATTTTGTTTCAGTTGAAACAAATAAAGCGTGAGATGGTAACACAAATGCGACCCATTAGGACTAATGTCCCCACTTTACAAACTGCTGCTCTACACAACATACTCTCATTTGACCCCAAATAAAATTGAACTTGTGGAATTCCCCCAAAATTGGGATGCTGTTTGAAATGTAAATAAAAACAGAATGAAGTGATTAAAAAAAACTCAAAAGTTTATATTTCGTTCACAATAGAATAAAGAAAACATAGGAAATGTTCAAACTTAAGACAGTAATATTTCATGAAAAATAGCAGCTCATTTTGAATTTGAGAGCAGCAGCACTTTAAACAATATCTTAAAACTGGGGCAAGGGGCAACAAAAGGTTGGAAAAGTAAAAGGTGCTGAAAAGAAGGAGCTGGATGAACAATTTGCAACTAATTACGTTAATTGGGAGCTGGTTAGCCGCATGATGGGGAATAAAAAGAGCATTGTTCCACAAATTATAGACATCGTTTTTAGCAATTTCAGAATAATCCTCTATAGTTCATAATACCAAAATATTTAGAGAATCTGGAGAAATCTCTGTGGACAATGGACAGGGCTGAAAAATCAGATTATGTTGGGATGCCGCTGATGTTTGGTCCCTCAGATGGCACTTCATTTAAAACAGAAATGTTTCTGTGATGGAAACACTGCTGTGAGAAATCATTATCTGTGAACACAGTCATTGGGCCATCTATAAATGCACGCTAAAGCTCTATCATGCAAGAAGAAGCCGTATGTGAAAATGAGCCACATGACATTTGGTAAATCATTCTGGTTATAGTCACATTTTAAACGGCGTTCCAGCAGCATTTTTTGTTTTTTGGGGGGAATTGCAGTAGTAAATGTAGTTTGACGTTAAGTATTTACTGCAGTTACTTGTAGGTTCAAGTTCAGCTCGTTGCTTTGTTCACTTGCATCATCTATAATAATGCTGGTAACTGAATTAAACGTATAACCTGAAACATTGTCCATGACCATGCGGTTAGTAGTGCAACATTATGCTAGAAAAGGAGGAGAAAAGTGTGCAGTAAGTCTGTTTTGGTTTTTGTTTTTTGTTTTTTTTGTTGTTTTTTTTTGGGGGGGGGGGGGTTTGTTTGTTTGTTTTTTAGTTTTGGGGATTTTTTTATTTTTATGGATAAACCAGCTCACGACACAACAGATCATTATTATTGAGTTCAGTTATTTATCAGTTATTCTACTGGAACAGCCGTACCGAGTTAACTGCTCGTTTAGAAGACTATTGCTGTTTTAGAAAGTTCCCGCTTTAAGTGAGTGCAGCATACATTTGCACTGTGCCACAGTGGTGTGAGTGAATGCCAGTATCTAAAATGTCAAGGATGCAATTTCACAAATGAGTTCTTTGTGCTGGTACTGAAGAAAAGTTTTCTTTGGGGTCTTGTTAGAGCTGATGCCCAACTTACACTTAAACTCACACTAATTTAAGGTTTGTCTTCACTATGCTGCAACTAACTTGCATGGTGCAATTTCTTCCCTTCTAAATGCAAAGATAACAACCATACTCTGTTCGTACTGAGCTTAATTAAAAGTAAAAGTTGTACCTCGGTACTAGAAGCTGTCAAGATGACTTAAGAGACAGATCTATAAACCTGATTGTATTAAAAGCAGAGATTTGGGTATCAGAGCCTTTTATAATGCAAATAAATCTAACAGAACATTTCAGTTGTCACTAATTATATAACATTGCTGTACCCCAGTGGAATTTAGTTTGACTTTACTCTGTATTGCCATACATTAGTCTAATTGCTACTCTCTGTCTACACTAGAAGCAGCAAGCAAACCAAGCTTCTATCTCACTTGGCCAGACGGTGATCTCCAAACACAAGAACCTGCGCTACTACAGCTCCAAGGTCACGCAGATCACCTCCCAGTTGTTCTACGAGGTCATGTTTGATGATGGCTCTTTCTCTAATGACACGTACCCCGAGGACATAGTGGTGAGGATATGTTTAATTAGACGCACACTCAAGAGGTCACAGCGTAGTTGTATAAGGTCAAACCAGTTGTTTAAATCCCCCTCGTTAGAAAGGAACTTCTTTTTCTCCTTTGAAAATATGCTCTAGTGTTTCTCATTGTAAATCTTTCAGCGGGTTTCTGAAAGGGCCTTTCAGAGAAAAATACAATATCACACACCAGGGGTTTCCATGGGAGTATGGAAACTGACAGCTAAACGTGTGTTTCTATATTTAAGAGCACATTAAAGTTAAGAGCATTCAGTCCTGAGCCTCAGCTAGCTACCAAAGAAATTGTATATTATTACACCAAAATAACTAAAATTCCATTTGAATGTGTATGTTTTGAAGCCTTGTGCTTGTTTTGTTAAAAAGCTATGTACACCTTAAAGCTTGTTGATTGTCTAGTGTTGAAGCCCCTTACATAGAAGACAAGAAAACAAGCTTCTCGGGGATATTCAGTGTGTCACGGTAGCACAAAGCATTCACGAGGTCTTGCTGTCTGAACACTGAAACAAAACCATGTGCTCTTTACATTACCATAATGTCTCAACCATTTTGGGCTGAGAAGTTTTGTATGCAGCTTTGAGTTTAGATCTCAACAGCACTCGACTGTCAAATTTTCGACTATAGCAAAAGCTGTTGTCAGTCCACTTGAGTTTTTTCTAGCAGGTAAATATATCAAAGGGAATTACTCTCTTTAGCAGTTATCCTGACACCCACTTTGAATGACTTCTTCTGTCTTTTTGAAATCGTTTTGAAACACTCAGGCACTTACAGACCATCTACTACTCTCTTGTATTTCAGAGCAGAGATTGTGTGAACCTGGGTGCTCCTGAAGTGGGGGAAGCTGTTCAAGTAAAATGGCCTGATGGGCTGTTCTACAGTGCCAAATACCTGGGATCCAACGTCTCCTACATGTACCAGGTACCTGAACATGCGATCCATCTGTAAACTACTCAGTCACGACAGCAGTGAGTGAGCATGGGAGAGAAAAACAAATGGGCACGTTGTGCTGAATAAATGGTAAATGGTAAATGGCCTGTATTTGTATAGCGCCTCCCAGGATTAGACACAACCCTACCCTCCAGTACATCGGCAGCACTAGTTTGACCTGACGTGGCTCTACAGTCTTTTCTCAGGCATAGACTTTTAGGCATAGTTGTAGGTCAAAGCGGCATAGCAGTAAATTTGTTGAACTCCCTCAACGCTGACGTTGTCAATGTCCCCTGGTCTACGTGTGGGCAGAAAAGCGAGGGGGATTGAGGGAAGCGCTGAAGTCACGATGACTCAAGAGGAGATTGAAGATGACGGGAGGGTAAAAGACAGACGTAGGAAGCAAAAGCTGTTTGGACATAGAGATAGAAAATGGGGAGAGGGGGATAAAAACGGAGAGTGAGCAAATGAAAAGTGGAGGAGGAAGAGAAGGAGGTGACAATCTGCATTATTCAAACTCACTGAAATATTAACTAAGCTAAGACTCATGCAGCTTCCATTTAAGCTTTATTTAGGCGAGCTGGGCGTTAACCATTACTTATGCACAAATGCACCTGTGACGCAAAGACGGTTTAATATAGGTCAGATTAAGATGGAAAAAAATGGCTGGACAAGAACTTTCCATTGTCAAGGTGTATTTTAGAGATGAAGCCCCTGCTTTTTTCCAAGAACTCCAGCATTAATGTTTAAAGAGCAGAGGTAACATGAATGCACACTTGTGCATTCTGGCAAAAATGTTGTTAAAGTGAGGGGAAAGAAATTCTTTGTGGCCTCTTATAGTCTGTAATAATGGTAGCCTGGAAAAACACCCAGAAAAAAGCCCGTGTTATATAAATGCCTGTGTAGGTTCTCAGCTATCCAGGTCATGGTACTCTAGGGAGCTTGGATAGAAAGCGACTGGAATCCCGCTGTGAATGACCATCATTGAGCAGAGGGGGTGGCTTATGACACCACATTCAATTTTAAATTCAATTTCATTTATATAGCACCAGTTGCCCGAGGGTGCTTTTTATTGTAAGGTAAAGACCTACAATAATACAAAGAAAAGAGAAAATCTCAAAAATCATATGACTCCCTTTGAGCTAGCGCTTTGTTGACAGTGGGAAGGAAAACCTCCTTTTAACAGGAACAAAATTCCAGCAGAAACAGCCTCTCTGAGATGCGGCCATCTGCCGCAACCAAAAGCCACTAGCACCTGCTCTCTTTTGGATTTTCTATTAGGTGTTTTCAGTACCTGCTTGGCCAGAGTTCCAACTGAGCTGAGCTGGAATCCAAACTCGGACTCCTTCACAAGAATCAAAACTGCCATTTTTGAAGCTTGGCAATGAGGGAAATGCTATTTTGACACCTGGGCTCATGTGACAAGGCGTATGATTAATAGTAGGGTTTAAATACCGGGGAGACTCCAGCATTTGTTTTTAGATCTGAAGAAGTCTCTTGGATGAGAGGTGTAATGTCTTCAAGAAACTTTAAGAAGCCCAGTTGCCTTCTTTCCCAGCTCCTTAGACTGTTCTGTATTATTAATGCAACAAACCTACAGATACCACCATGTGTAACTGCTGTATCAAAGATGATTAAGTAAAAAATATTTAGAAGACAGTTAAATGTAAATAGGAGTTTTCTTTGGCTTTTTTTTAAGCGAAAATGTGCAGTAAATTTGGTGGTAAGATTTTGAGTGTGCATGTGCATGGATAGTATCTAAACTGTATAAATGCAACACATTTATTTAAAACCTCTCGGATAGCTGCTGATTGGTTTCACCTTATCTCAGGTGGAGTTTGAAGACGGCTCTCAGGTGCTGGCCAAAAGAGAAGATGTCTACACCTTAGACGAAGACCTCCCCAAAAAGGTGAAGCGCAGACTTGTAAGTATTAGATTTACAAGATTTACACATAAACTTTAAAAACATAAGTTTCAAACTTCATTGGCATAAACAAACAGAATATTCTCATGCCATGTGGAACATTTTGCTATTACTCATTGGTGCTTTCTGATGTCTTGTTTTCTAGTCAACGGCCTCGAGCATGCGTTTCCAGGATGCTTTCTTCACCACGCAGGGGGAGAGGAAACGACAGAGAACGCCAAATTCACGCTTCCAGAAAGACTATGTGGCCCTGCCAGGCCTCCGTACAACTGCCAAAAGCACATGGGAGCAACGCAGCCACAAAGGGAAATGAAGTCATGGAGAAGCATCAATGACAAATGAATGCACTGAGTTAACAGTGGATGTAGAGGGGAGCTTGTTTGTGTATGTGTGTGTGTGTGTGTGTGTGTGTGAGTGAGCTTGTAATTTTTGGGGATTTGGGGATTGCTATTTACATCTTAACTCTTGCCCACACAAGTTTCCTGTGAAAAGTTCTGAGGAAATGATGTAAAAGGGGGGTTGAATGAGGTGATGTGGATTAGGTGGATGTTGACTTGCGTGTGCTTCTACATTTTACATCAGTGACTGGATGGTGTAACAGGCAGGGGAGGAATTTTGATTGGACTCTTACAGAATGGGTTAACAGAGGGCATTGTTGCCTCAGTTGCCTAATGCTCTCACAACCGTCAGGGAAATTAATTGTGACTTATAATGGTCACATCACCCTTTTTTGGAATAACATTTTTTGCTTTGTACATGAAAACTTCAAAAAGCGATTTTTCTAATTAGTGTGCATACGGTAGCCTTTTGGGTGATCTTTTAAGTTTTGATTTTCAATGTTTATGTTCTTTGCCTGTAGTATTTTCCTCATGTCTTACTGCATGTTCAGCATCGTCTCTTAACTGCTTCTGCCGGGCCGAGTCCAATTACGCAAGAATGGCTTCCTCTCTGCCCATTTTTAAAAAAAGAAAAATCCCTTACAGATAAAAAATAAATAAATAAATATGTGAATTGTGTAATTTCAAGTTTAAAAGCATTAAGAAAAATGACCACGTGCTCATAACTTACTGTGGGGAAAAACAGACAGGAAGCCATAGCTTTGTGTTGGACTTTTCGTCCAATTAACGTGAAATGCTACTGTTGCCCTCTTGAATGAAACACATTGTTGAAATTATTTAAAATTTGTATTTATTTTTGGCTTGCTATAGTTAAGCTATTGCTAACTGCTGTAAGGAAAACAATAAAACATTACATATGTTTTTCTATTCAGTTTTCAGTTATTTTAACACCAAAAGAAATGATAGGAGCCACTGAAAAGCTTTTCAAAGCTATTATGAACACAAATACTGAAACAATACCTGGGTATTTAATAGTATATGCATTAGAGTATACAATGTAAGGTTTTAAAACTAGTGATAGATTACGGGTTTGTGGGCATTGCCTCTAGGTACTGACATCAAATCATCTACAGTTGGGGAAAAATAAAAAGCCCACCCCATGATTCATGTGTGTAGAAGCACCTTTAGCAACAATAACCTGCAGCAGTTGTTTCCTGTATCACTTTATCAGTTTCTCACATTGTTGTTGAGGAATTCTGGTCCACTCTTCTTTACAATGTTGCTTCACTTCATTGAGGTTTGTGTGCATTTGTCTATGACAGCTCTGTTAAGGTTCCACCACAGCATTTCAGTTGGGCTGAGCTCTGGACTTTGACTGCGTCACTGCAACACCTTGATTCTTTTCTTACAACTCTGTTGTAGATTTGCCGCTGTGCTTGGCATCCTCCCCTATTGCATGACCCACTTCTGGCCAGACTATCAGACAGCTGGCCTCACATTTGATTCTAGAATACTTTGGTATACAGAGAAATTTATGGTTAATTCGGAGACTGCAGGGTGCCCAGGTCGTGTGACTGCAAAACAAGCCAGATGCAACTTTGCAAACATAAGCTGTGCTGCCGTGTTCTTCTTAAAGAGAAGAAGCTTTGTCCTGGCATCCCTTCCAAACAAGCCATACTTCTTTAATCTTTTATACTGCTAACTGAGGGCTGTACACTCTGAGATGTACTTCTGGTGGTTTTTGCATTTTTTTCTGAGCATTGCACAGTCTGACCTTGGGAATTATTCCCAGGAAGACTGGTGAGTGCCTCGAATGTTTTCCATTTGGAAATAATCTTTTTCCTAGTAGAATGAACATCTTGAAATTGTTTGGAAATGGCATTATAACCTGTCCCAGACTGATCCGCAAACTTCTGCTTTGCAGAGGTGCTCACACTTGCTGACAGTTAATTAAGTGCTGCTACTTACCCTTTTAATTCCAGCACATGACTGCAAAGAACCATGTGAAACTTTCTTTTTCACATGACTGCAGAGTAGATGAAAAGAGGCTGATGTCAGGAAGTCATCAATTATTGTCTTCAGTAATATCACTGAATTTATTTCAAACCATTATTTTTGTCATGCTCTCACCTCTTGGCACAGTGGTTTAAATTTGTTATGCTTTCAAAGATATAACAGTAAATTATGTTTAAATATTAACATTTTCTGATGTGTTCAGGTTTTCATAAATGCTTTTAGAAACCAAAGCTTCAAGGGCAAGTCAGAAGTACCGGTTATATATTTTTAATCTGGGATACTCTGAACTATGGGGTCAGCCCTTGCAGGTACATACTGTATAAGAGCGCCTCACGCTGAACGATAAGGAGCAGAGTGTTCCCAGCAGCTTGGCAGAGCAAACGGGAAGTGAAATCCAGGCGGTATCTTAACTGGCTTCAAAAAGCTTTGTACTCCCATGGAAACCACGTCACAGCCAGCTTCAGATGGCTCTTTGTGATACTGAAGCCAAAGCAAGAAGACAAGTCAGCTTTGATGAAAAATGCCTAAAAAGAGAGAGCTAAACATCCTTTTAACACCGTTCTTTTGTGCGGCCATAATACCCAATCACGCTACCCCTGCTGTTCTTTCAAGTCCTTTAGGACTTTTTTTCTAAACCTTTGACAAAAACATACCCGAGCAGGCCTTTTAGCTGCTGGTAAATATTCAAAGTTATGCACTGGGTGCTGTGCTATTGAAAAGGTTTACTCCTTTTACCAGGGTAGACTTTGTTAGGAGTCTAATGTTTTGGCCAGCTATATTAGAATTTTTGGATCCTTCTTGAGAATAAAGAGGAAAAGTTAAACTGAAGGTTTGAACAGAGAATTCAAATCTAATTGAAGATACATTTCTTATTTGCATAGTTTGAGTTGTAAGCCAGTTATTGTTGTCGTTGTCACTATAAAGCTTTAAAAAAATTAGTGCATCATATGTCAATCTATCACACTTAATGAGTCAATTATTTATTATTCTAACTAATCTGTCAGAACTCACAGGTCAGCTCAAACTTTAAGCTATAACCACAGCTGGACTGGCCATTGGCCCACCGGGCATTTGGTGAGTTTTCATTTTTATGTTTGTTTGTTTTTGTAACCGTATAAACAATGAAAGGTGGTGGATCAGCCAACAATAAAAGACACAAAGCTGGAGTTATTCTGTGTCTTTGCTGCACAGCTGCCTCTCCTCTCATTCTCTCCCCTCCCTCTCCTGTTGCTACTCCAATCATGAAACTGATCAATGATCAGCTGATCGTCTCTTTTGTCTGTTTATCGCCCACTTTGCGCCAGAAAGAGGAAACCAGCGGATGTCGCGCTAAACAACAGCAGAACGTTTAAGCTTGATCAGCTGTTGTTTGAATGTATTTAATATTACTTTCTAGTATCAGCTGATGTTTGCTGGAGCCACAGCTGTAAAAGCTGCTGGTCATGATATCGGTTTGGATATCTGGTGAGAAGGAAGCATGAAGATGATACACTGTAAACAAATCATACATATATACCAACAAGACAGTGTACATCACTGTCACAACAGCATTTGTTTTCGTTCAAAGGATTTATGGTTTTTTCTATAATACCTGGTGGTCTAGTCAATACCCGGGCCGATTCTTTGTCCCAGTCCAGCCCTGGCTATAACTTATTTAGCAATTTCAGTAACATGCATTAATAAAATTTATGCACTCAGTGCTTTCTCTTTACAATACGTTTCACAGTCAGTCAGAAAGTGCTGAATTACTTTTCCTCTATTATCACACTATCAAGTGTGACAGGATAATGGGCAGGGTTATTTAGGTAAGCCAGACCTCTATTTGCACTTGCTTAACCTCTCACAAAGATGGAAGTTTATTTTAGCTAGACGGCTTGGTTTGAGTATTTCATAAATTGCTGGGATTTTCCCACACAACCGTTTACAGAGAATGGTCAGAGGAAGATGAAAGACAAAATAAATGGCCGTTCTCTTGGTGAAAAATGCCTTGTTGGTGTTAGAGGCCAGAGGAGAATGACCTTTGAGCTCATAGGGAGGCAACAATAACTTAAAATAAATGCCCAAGGTAGGCAGAAGTGCATTTGCAAATGCACAACATGTTTTGGTTACAGCAGCGAAGACCACATGTGGTGCCACTCCTGTCAGCCAAGAACAGGAAACCGACCTACAACTCACACCAGCTCATCAAAGTTGGACAATAGATGATGAAAAGAATATTCCCAGGTCTACAGAGTTTCTGTCTTGAAATTCAGATACTGGGGTCCGAATTTGCACGGGGCAACAAACAACATGAAAGTATGGATCCTTTCTTGTATCTTGTATCCATCCAGTTCAGGCTGGTAGTTGGGGTGTAACGGGATGGGGCATATTTTCTTAGCACACTTGGGCGTTTTGCCTATCAGTTGAACAATGTTTAAACAACACAGAAAAATTAAGGCAGTTCTGAAGGCAAAACCCAGTGCAAAAGAGGCAAAACAGAGAGCACGGGGATAAGTGTAATCATGTAAAAGGCCAAACAAGGGGAAGTGAAATGATAGTTCATAGCAAATGCAAACATTAAAACATTGGTGATTTAGCAAAAGACAGCTCTCAAATGTTCCCTCAGAAAGCCAGACATGAATAAGCATCAGCTTCAGCTCTTTCCACTTATTGCCTGAATCTGTTTTCTAATATGACTTTAACAAGACTAAAAGAATAGCACAAAGTCCCGTGAGGCTGCAGTGCTCATTGCACATCCAAACACATTATTGCTGATAGACTGCTGGATCTAAAGCACGGAGATGAAAAAAAGAGAGAAAAAACAAGAAATAATGTTGCTATTCTGAACATTTTTCCATTAGCTAGCGAGTAAAATGTTTTTGGTATGACCAGAGGGTGGCATGAAAGGCTGTCTGTCTGTACAATGACCATATTAGTACACCAGACTCAGCTCTGCAGTCAGAATAAGTTAAGCTGCTGTAAAATATTGTGATTTAATTACTATATTATTATTATCTTGGTTTTAGAAACGCCTCAACAGTGGCTTATGGCTGATAAGGGCTTCGTGCCATTCACATAATAAAAAACACATTAGTTTAAAGAGGAAATAAGAAAGGAATCATTTCAAAGAAGCAGTTAATTAACCAGCAGTAAATGAAGCTTTCACAACAACCACAGTAACTACCACACCACAGTTGGCCTAGCAAAATATAACATCTCAAAAGGAATCAAATAAATCAAACTTAGAGAAAGAGAATCGTTACAAGAGCTGAGCAAATTACAACACTAGAAGAGATGATCGCCCATGTTTTTGTCTTGGATTAGTATTTTTCATCAGTCACAGGTCGCATAACTCACAGGGAAATTCCCTCCCCCCCCCCCACACACAGACACAGGAATGGGTCTGAATCCAGAGGTGGAATATTGGAGTGAGGGGGTGCTGTCCAGTGGTTATTTCAGTTACTTTTGGCATCAACGAGGCATTTTGGCCCAGAGAACTGCTGCTTGCCAGATATTTTGCCTTTTTCGGCTTTTTTCTTTATGAACCCCAGAGAGATGCTTGTCCAGGAAAATCGTGGGTGGGTAGATCAGCAATTCCTGTAATACTCAAGCCAGGCCATCTGGCACCACTTAAATCACCTTTCTTCCCCATTCTGAAGCATGGTTTGAACTTCAACAGGTGGTCTAAACTATGTCTTCATGCCTAAAGGAACAGATGTATTTACATGTGATTGGCTGATTGTAGATTTTTGTTGGCAAACAGTAGAGCAAGTGTACCTAATAAAGTGGTGTATTAACATGAAATGTAATTGTCTCCACGTAGGATGATATTATTGTTTTGACTGTTGCCAGCGTAAAGATGTTTTGAAGGGAAAAACTATGGAAAATCACGTTTGTTATGAGCTGTAAAGGCACCTTTGTTTGCCCTTTTGTGGAGATTGAGTTGCTATTAGCGTTACAGTTCTCAACAGTTACACAGTGTATTATTAATTTTTTATACAGACATCTCATAAAATCTACACATTATGCATAAATTACTGAAAAGAATGGGACTTAACACTGCATATTCACATTGCTCAAAATAATTAAAGGAACACTTTCAAAGCACATCAGCCTTCAATGGGGAAAAAATCATGCTGGATATCTACACTGATATGGGCTGGGTACATCGTCAGATGGAAATGAAAATGGAGGATCTCCTACCTGACTGAGCTCCTGCAGTCTGAGGTCCAACCTGGCTGGTGGTTGAAAGGAAACATAACATCCCACAGCCACAGGTTTTCTATTGGATTTATGACAGGCGAGAGTGGGGGCTGGTCAGTGGTACCAAGGCACTGACTGTCAGCACCACCATGGGGTCTGTTAATGTGTCTGAGGATTTTATCCCAATACCTAATGCCTAGCCTATAGAGGTCTGTGTGTCCCATGATGAATATGCCTCCCCATCCCATCACATCAATCTATCATGCTGAACATTATTCACAGTCATGTGTCACATGTGCTCAGGGTGAACTTGCTGTAAACAGCACATTCAGGGTGCCAGGCACAGGCCTCACTAGAGGACATCGGATCCTTAGGTCACCCTCATGAACTTCCTATTGCACTGTTGTGTCTGCACTTTCTTGTGTCCGTATTATTTTATTCAGTCTGCTGTTGCACTGTTTTTTGCAATTTTTGCACACTTTATGTAGTCCTGTGTTGATCGTCTGTTATATGTAACACCATGGTCTTGGAGGAACACTGTCTTGTTTCCCTGTGTGAGGTACCACTGATTGAAATGACAATAAAACCACTTGACTTGACTTGAAGTCTGATTGTTTGGTCAAACACATTCCCACTTGTGGCCTGCTGGAGATCTTTGTGTCATTTTTCACTAAAATCACCATCCTGCAGTAGCTACGTAAATCTATAAATAATATCAATCCCTGTTTCAGGTCTCAGCAGTTCTGACTAGATTCTGTATGTAAGTGGTTAATTAAAATTTCCATGTACATAGACACCAACAGGTGTCTGTGAAGGTTCTCAGTCATCCAGGTCATCGTAGTCAAAGGAGCTTGCAAAGAAAAGCGTCTGGACTTCTTTAAGTTGCTTGAAGACGTTTCAACTCTCATCCGAGAAGCTTCTTCAGTTCTGAGGTCAAATGGTGGGGAGTCCCAGATTTAAACCCAGTGGGAGTTTCCCCCCACAGAGGGACAAAAGGACCCCCTGATGATCCTCTAATCACCTGAGCTAAGGTGTGAAACTGGGTGTGGGTCTCAATCAGCCAGGGTTTCGGGTGAGCTCATTGTGAAACCTGGCCCCACCTTATCATGTGATTTCCTGAGGTCAGATGGCCCAGGATGTGAGTGGGCGTTAAGGCGTCTGGGGAGGGAACTCAAAACTGGATTATAGATGGCAGACAGTTGGTGTCGTAAACCACCGCCTCTGTTCAAAGATGGTCGCTCACAATGGACATAGATGGCTTCTTTCACTCCTCTTTCAAACCATCTGTCCTCTCTGTCCAAAATGTGAACATTGGCATCCTCGTAGACACCAACAGATTTGCTGTTTTTGCTGATTTATCACCGATAACCTTCATTTGTATTTGAATTCAAAGTTTGACTCAACATTTAAAAATGACAGCGGTAACAGTCATTTTCACTTGAGTTTATTTGTAACAAATGAAACTTGTGTCGATAAAGAACAGAAATCCATACAGACCTGTTTTTCAGTTTTCACGCACTCCGAGAACCAATGTAAGAAAATAAAAAGCACTTGTTGACTCGGAGCAGAAAACAGAAACAAAAAGGTTTACATGTACAGACCAATTGGAGGTAACTGATCCCAATAACACATCATATTTTCATTTTTTATACAATTTATAAACTCCAGTTTAATCCATCTACATGATACATCAGGGTAAAATAGAACACTTCGTTTTGTGAAACTTCTCTTTTGTGGTACAACAAATCCACAATGTGATGTATTGCACATACTGCTGTGCCATAAAAACTGTGACTTGTGGTGCATCCTTTTATTATATCGTTCTGTATATCTGATAAATCTCTATTCATTCTTTGCCATTATCATTAGTTCATTCATTTACTTTTACGTAGTCATCTATTTATGCATTTCAATTACTCTCTGTGTTTTGTGTTATTTACATATACACAACCGTGTGAGCATTGCAGGGTCCATCTTTGCTGAGTTCAAGTAAGACTCCTTTTTTTGAGGGGGGGAGGCCGGGGCTATCGGAGTTAACAGGATACTAAATATTAGTGCATAGTACAAAGAGAGAAAGTGCAAGTCTTCCCGTAACAGGTGCGACCAAAGGGGCATCTCGAAAGTGGTACCATGCATACAAACAACAACAAGGTTACTTTAAGATGGTGGAAAACTGTCAACAATCCCTCATATGGCCGAGAGTTAATGGGCTTACAAAAAAATGAGTATATACTGTAGGTTCTGTGTCAGCGGAGACATAGCACCTGAACTTCTCTCAGCCTTCGTTTTTGAAAGAAAAGGAAAAATGCGGAACAGCAGAATGAGGAACACAGATGACCTACTCTGACTGATTTTAGGTAAATGGCTTCAGCTGGGATACTTAAGCATACTCTTACGGGCTGATGCTCCTCCTTTCGAACAGACTGACAAAGAGCCATTCAGCTTTTACAGATTTCTATACAGCCGAGCAAGTATGACTTGTTCGAGCCAGCTCAAAGTCTGCACCAAAATTTCATGGCGGGTAAAAGAAAAGTGTCCATAATGACAGTATATCCACAAAGCCTGTGTAAGTGTCCTGCGAGGAAAAGATGGAAAGCTTGACGTAGAACCTTAAAAAAACGATCAGTCTGTCTTGCTAATAACCTACTTTAAAACCACATTTTTTCTGCAGTCGAGTCGCTTGTAACATATGCTTATTTTCTTTTGAATGAAAAGAGATATGATGATGCAGTTGCTGGGTTTAAAATGTGAGTACAACTGTCCAGCCTACACAAACCCTTCCATTCAAAATTTCACAGCCAAAAACAACAAAACAACAACAAGAACAAAAAAAGAACAAAACAAAACAAAAAAAATCCCATAAAATACTTTTTCACATACAGTAACATAACACACACACATTCGGTTCACACAAGCATACATAAAATACACAAAAACCCTTTAAAGTAACTTTATCAAAATAGGCGTGTAATATAAGGCACTAGAAATCTAAAATTAAAATACTTATTAGATGCAGTTTGTAATATGACTTCGATCATTCGTTGCTCGCCGTGACACAAAGAAGGATGACATCATCTACTGGACATGTGACTTGATTTAAAAAAAATCGACTTCCTAAGAGGTCAGAGGTTATTTCTCTAACACTTTTATATGGTGGAGGGAACATCGAGTGTAACATCCTTGTGTCTGGAAAACGATGCACCATCATCAGTATTATCGTCGTCATCATCACCGTCATCATCATCATGGCATATAACTGCAGTTAGTGACTTGACACAAAAATATATAATACATCTACTTATTGCACACTGAATCAGACACAGAGAAAAGTCAACGGTGAGCATTCCAGTAAGAAAATTGTTCTCCTTTTCCCACCCCTTTCCTGCTCGCTCGTCTCGCTTTCTGCTTAGGAAATCTTAATGAAGCTTATTTGGACACCTAATATTTCGTCTGCTCTCTGCGCTTACTAGCTTCAGTCGCGGTCCGCCCAGCTTTCTTTCGGGCTACGCGCAGAACAACGTGGCGGGATTATTCTCGGGACTTTCTGGCAGCAGCAGTGTTAATACTGTACCCCGGCGGGCCCTCGGGAATTGAGAAATTACCGTCTTCGTGTCTTTAAACGTCGCAAGTGAGACAGTAATGAGGCTGAGAGTCCTGTGTGCATGCGAAACGTGTGGGTGGAGAATACAGGAGAGTGACACTCGATTTTTTTTTCATAGAACTGTGAACATTTTCCACACTAGATTTGATTGTACACTTTAAAACAGTACCGTATCACTTCAACAAAAGAAAAAGAAAATGGCTACAGCTCATTGGATTACACAGAAAAAAAATGCAACTTTGCCCATGTATGGTCAACGGTGACAAAATCATAAACCTATGAGAATGGAAAAACAGAACGTGCCATATGGAATATCCAGTTTTTAAAAAACAATATAGTCACATATTTTTTCTAGAAAACTAAATTAATGTTTTACTTTGCAGTATGCATTTTTAGACCTCAGTAAACCTTCCCTTATCTTAAATCGTGAAGCATAAGGTTGAACTGGTGGTGTTTATTACTGTATGGTAGAAATGTCTTCTTTTTCATTCACAGGAAACAAGAGTCTGTTTCCAAAATAAGACAGAAAAAAACAACCCACACTTCTTGTGTCTTTTTTTTTTTTTAAAGTTGCGTGTTCTTGGTCTTTTTAATAATGTGTGCTCTGTGTTTTCAGGCTCCTGTTGGCAATTCTCTGGTGCTTGATATCCCAGTTCTTTCTTGTCCACGAGGTTTCCATAAGATGGATTTGTAGCTTCCTTCTGAACTGTCCTCGAGATAGAAAAATTTAAATTTCCTGTGACAGAAAAAAATGCTGTAGCTGGGTCCCGTATTTAGGTTGGTGATGCTACACTGGTGGTGGAGTTCCGCACCCAAACAACAAAAAACGCAATCTGGGTGCTCGGAAAAGCACTGAAACGAATAAAAAAAAAAAGAGAAAAAAATCTATATTTGATCAAGTATTCTGATTGGAACAGTGGTTGAAGTTGCTGCTTCAGACTGACCAATGGGTATGTTTGGGCTGAGGGTGGCAGGAAAACACCCTTGTCAAGCGGGTTGCTATGGCTCAGTTAGAGGTGCTGTTTCTGGGTACGGATAAGCCGATGGTCCCCCTTCACTCTGCATGCAGTGGCAAAGTCTTCATACCTGCACATCGCAACCTAGTGCATTTATTCTGGCTGTGCATAACATGAGAAAAATGCACTTGGTTGAACGTGCGCATGATCGACAGCCACTGGGTTTATGTTGCATAGTGATCAAAGCTTCCCAGGTACTCCAGACTGGCGCGGTAGCAGAACTGGTACTGGTCCTACAGGGAAGCAGAAGAATTGTGAAGAAGAGAAGAAAGACTAAACGAACATTCAAGTGTTCTTTGAAGACGTGAAGTGGTTTAGAAAGCTTACCTCTGTCTGAACGGTGGCTGGTCTCTGGGTGCGCAGCATCTTGACAGTCTGGAAGATATCCACCACTCCCTCGTACCTCATCCTCTCTAGCACGATGCTGAGGGTGATGAACACACCGGTCCTTCCTACACCAGCACTGTTGGAGCACAGGTGGAAACGTATTCAGAGCTGGAAATACATCTACTTATGTATGCATCATGCACTAGCTCAGTTTGCTACTAGTTGTGCCAAACCGTTATTCTGAATATTTGCTCACACGTGGTGCAGCAAGCGGTGGTGGTGCTTTATTAGCGTATCAGCAAGAAAAAAAGTCCAGTGCTGTGAAAAACTATTTTCCTCTTCCTGATTTCATATTTTTTCCAATATCGGTCACAGCTAGGTGTTTCAACCATCAAAGAAGTTTTAATATTAGACAAAGAAAACCAAGTAAATACAAAATGGACTTTAAAAAAAAAAGGAAAAAAAAAGGGTTTTGCCCAGTCTCTTATTTTTGAATCATGAACTCTGACCTTAACTATGGCAAGTGAGGCTTACAGTTGTTTAGATGTTTTTCTGGGTTCTTTTGTGACTTCTAGGTCATCAGCATGGTAACTCTGGTAGCCCTGTCATTCCTAGTATGGTTCACTACCATCACTACTGGTTCACACTACCATTTATGGCCTTCACTGTGGTTCCCTGGAGTCCCTAAGCCTTAGAAATGGCTTTGTAATCCTTTTCAGACTGATAGATGTTAGTGACTTTATATCTCAGCTGTTTCTTTAGATCGTGGCGTCATCTGTTGTTTTTTTTTAGATCTTTTAGCAGCATCACTTTGTCCGAAAGGCTCTATTTAAGTGATTTCTTGATTCAACTGGTCTGGGAGTAATCAGGCCAGAGTGTGGTACTGAAATTTAACTCAACTTAGCTTCCCAAAAAACGGGGTTAATCACAGTTAATCTATCATTTAACTACTTTTTCACATAGAAGCAGGAAGGTTTGTTTTTTTCCCTTATTAAATGAAATCATTATTTAAAAACTGCCTTTTTCATTTATCTTTGTCTGATATTAAAGCACTGTATATATTTAACAGAGAAGTGGAATAAATTTAACGTAAAAGATTCTCCAAGTCTTTACTCAAGTAGAAACAAAATGTTCCAAAAATCTCTCACAGGTCATCTGGTGAATTTGTAGGTATTCTTTTTTATCGACAACTTAATGAACCATATGTGAAATGTTGAGGTATTTGTAGGCAGCCTAGACCTTACCTGCAGTGCACAGTAATTGGCCCGTCCTGGCCAAACTGTTCTTTAGTTTTATGCACTTGGCCAATAAAATCAATAAATCCTTCTCCTGACTTTGGCACTCCTTGCTCGGGCCAGTCTGTGAACTGGAACTGACGAACTGTCCGTGACTGGCCATCCTGGGTGAAAGAAAATATGGTAATTTGAAACTCAGAAAATTCTGGAAGCCAGTACAAATTAGTCTGTCTTGCTCACAGGCTGACGACTCACCCTGGCATCAGTGACTTTGAACTCTCTCAAGATGTACTGGGGCATGTTGTACTCAGCCATGGGATCCACCACAAAGTACTGGTACCTGGCTGAGCGCTCTGCAGGCCAGTACTGGTGACACTTCTCCTGTAGAGTACAAAGGCTTCTCTTCAGAGCGCTGCATCATATTTAAAGTACTCAGTGTGTGAGGAGAACCATTTCTAGGCAATTTATAATGAAAATGTCACCATAACTTGTGATATTCATTATTCATTTCAAGACCATCTCAATGCAGATGAGATATTATGTTCACTGAATTAATACTGAAAGTCATATCACTCTCACTGTGCCATGCATAATGCTCCATAATGCCCAAACATTTATTAGATTTAATTCATTATATTAAATTTTTGATAGATTCCCCCCCCCCCCCCCCCCCCCAAAATTGCAAATTCTTAATCACGAAACATTTGCTTTTTCCCCCCTGTTGCAGGCATCAAAAGCTATTCTGCTGCCCATTTTAAGAGGACATTGTTATTCACAGTTCAGTCCTCTCCTGATGTAAACTTCTGCAACAACAACACACGGAGCTGCTGATTATGCTGCTATTCAGTCAGCCCTTCAATATATTCTTTTACTGAAAATAATTAGCTCAAATGACAATATATTGTGTGATACTGCATGTTATAGTACACGCTTAGGCAAAAGCGATCACTTAATCAAGGGAAAAATGTGGGTCTATTGTTTAAAAGCTGCAGCTAGCCCAAACACATTTAATTAATGTGAGTTTCAAAGAATTTGTAAATTCTTTGTCTAGTTTTTAGTTAAGAGCTTGTACCCCTACACACATCTCCATACTGGTAATTGTGTGGGCTCTGAATAGCCGAATAGGATGGTCTGCTTTCCTTCTGTGAAGTGACATGCTTTTTTGTTGTTAACTGAAGTTATCTGTAACCTCTTCAGGTTCCTTTGGTCTAAAATATGAGACTTTCTAGAGCCTAACAATGGGAGTGGAAATCAGTCTATAAGGAAAAACAGAGTTGTTGTTTTTTTCTTTAACCATTCTATCGTCTAGCGTGTGAAAATCAATATTTGTAATTACCACCTTTATTCTTCAACACAACCAGAAGACTCCTAGGCAAGCTTTGTTGTTATTTCTTTAAGTAGTCTTCAAGAATGGATCTCTGAGACTCTTTGGCATATCTCAGTCTTTTCTTTCTGTTTTCCTTCCTTAAGAGGAACTTCTTGACAGCAACCCTTTCACTGAGACCATCCTGATGAAGCTTCAGGTAACAGTGGGTGGGTCGACTGAAGGGCCAGATGCGTCTCTCAGGCCCTGTGTCAGGTCTTTGCTGCATTTTTTTTCCTATTTCTCCAGGACATGACTGTCAGGTACTAACAGATTTTCAGTTAATAGCCCTTTGAAAGTCGCCTTGTTAGTGCAAAAAAAGCTATTTTATGATAATGGGCTGTGTAATTTTTTGGCATTTTCTGTAATTTCAACTAAAGAAATTGGAACAAATTTTGTCTATTTTTGTGATGGGTTGTTAGTAACAAAGTGCCTAAAGCTACAATTTAAAATTGCTTCTTTGCTAAGCTGCTTTGTGTAGACCCAACACTGGTTCATCTCTTGAGTTCAGTTCCTTTTTATCCTTGAACGGTTCATAGGTCAGTGTAAAATAGCTCAACATTCCTCTGAAATGGTCAAGCACTGGACTGAAAATGAGTAGAAAAGCTGCCAATGTCCAAAGGAAAAAAAACCCAACATGTAGCTCAAGACTTTTGCACAGTACTGTGATACAATAATTAAAAAGACATTCAACCAGTACAGCTATATGTTTTTATCCTGTAGGACCAATGCATGTATTACATTTGAGTGTGTTTGAGTGCATTTATCCGTACCCGTCCCATTTCTCTCAGTTTGGTTAGCATGACAACAATGGTTGAGTTATGTTCCCACAGCATCCTCCAGTAGTCCTCTGTGGTCTCAGCCAGTGGGCCCTGGGTTGCTATATAGGCCTTCTGCTGCCTATAAACACAAGGATAAGTATAAATGAAAATAAATTTCTCCCCATGCGTGAAAACATTGTAAAGTGACTGATGTTAAACTGACCTGTATCCATCAATGAAGCTGGCATTGATATAGTCAGATCCTTCCACTCCTCTGATTGGCTGCAGACACACACGCGTGGTCTCGTAGGGCATGATGTTCACCAGCCGGTTTTTGAACTTGTTGCACGGCAGATTGGCACTCACAAACCGTGATGTGTGGGCCTTGGCACTGGCCAGACGCTGAAATAAAAGAAATAAAGGAAATAAAGGAAATATGCTGTAATATTGTGCAGACGAAAATTACAGAAAAAAAATTACAAGCAGCACTGATGAGAGCACTAAAATGATGGTGAAATAAAAAAGGACGGATAAGCAAGGAAGTAAAAGAAAAAAAAAGTACTCTTTTAAAAAGCACAAGGCTTGTTTTTTTATTGGACAAGTGGAATTAGAAAACCATCTTTAATCTGCAGGCCTCAGGATATTTAGTCAGACATCTTCAACTGAATCAACAAAGCAGGGCCGATATAGGGGACGAGGGCAGCGGTAGGGAATGGAAGAGGGAGAGGAAGGAGAAAATCAAAAGTCAGGGGGCAGGAAACCACAAGGCCCCACACTGTCTCAACACACACATGTGAACCACAGTTGATCCAGTCAAAAAAAAAAGAAAAAGAAAAACTGGAACACACACATTCATATGTAGATATGTGCAGACAGGCAGCTGTAAGTACATGCCGTACACTCACTCACACTCGACCATTGGATGACACGGTTTAAAAAGAAACACAGAGAAACAGAGAATAGGCAGAGGGAAACCGCAGACTCAGGGGGAAACAATGGGGTCTCATGAACCCAACGTCTACCATCAGCGGCTACCGGAGTGCTGTGGGAGAAACAGCAGTACCTTATTTTCTTACAGACAGACTGAGCTGGAAAATCCCCACTAACCACAAGTTCACCAGTTCATTCTGGGTACTCTGAACCCAGTTTCCAGCATCAACAATAGTAATTCTTCATGTCATTTGGTTTGAATTTGACGCGGTCTTATCAATAAAGCCTGGCAAAAACAAAGCTTTTCACCGCTTCGATACATGCCAATATTTTTCACCAAGGAGAAAATCATGCCCTCCTGGCAAGCTCCGAGAACTCCACCAATAAACTCTCTGTGAAAGGAAACAAAAACACGGCGTATTAAGGTGTTGGATTACCAAAAGCAGCCAGAAAACATTCACCTCTCCCTTTTCCTCACACGCTTGCTTCAACTTTGTGATTTTATTTGAAGGACATGACGCCTCTCTTACACGAGAAGTTCCAACCTTTTGGTGTTTTGTTGACGGAGGTGGAAAGTAATCTTTCAGACGGTGGGCTGTGATATACCACGCGAGTTCAAGTGAGATGAAATATGGTGAGTGGGACAACCCCGCCATGTGTTTCACATCAATCTAAGGCTGTGAAAACAATACAGCGAGCACTCAGTTCATTGTCATTCTGAGGGGAGCGCTCCTATTAGAGGGAGGGAGGAAAGCTGGGGCATAGGATGAGGGAGATTGCTCAGAGTCACTTTGTGTTTACCTTGCCCTCTGATTGTCTGAGCAGACACAAGCCATTCCTGGGAAAAATTAAGCCACCTGCTTTCAATGTATACCTGTAAAGCTACAACCGATTCTCTCTTTTTCACCCAGCCAGGCCAGTCAGCTCTGCAGAGAACTCATCTGGCATGAGGTAAACAACACAGTAAACAAAATAACAACTAGAATATAATGAAAATAGCACTTCCCAGCACCACTTTGAATCCCTTATGTTCTCACTGCGATTGTTTATGATGCCTACATTTGCTGTTCTCACTTTATATTCTAATCAGCTCCCTAAAGTTTTGAAAAAGCTGTTATAACTTCCAACCCCCTAAGATTTTATTACAAACTTCAACTTTCTGGCCTACATTATTTGGTCTTTACGTGCATGCCTATCAAACTTCCCAAACTGCGATGCTTTCAGAAACCCTCAGAAAAGCTAACTCTCTTACCTTAGATTCAAAAGGTGCAATCCCATAATCCCCTTCAAATCCAACCATCTATATGAATCTCTCAGAGGGGGATTGAAACTGTAAGAACCACTAACAGCCCTGGGAAAGATGCTCAGGGGTTATCAAAGTCAAAGCTTCCTGAATTAAACATTCTGTATGTCATTTTAGACAATGTTTTTCCCAAGCTTTGGTGGTAAGAACCATCTTCCTATGAAAACCCTCAGCATGGGACCTGAAGTGCAACTTTGTTTTTTGGTCAATTATGGCTTTCAAGGTCAAGAATTAAATATGAAATATGAACGTTTGCTCTATTGTTTATATGGACAGAATGGCCAGTAGGTAAAGTCTTCAGACAGTGATTTATCCCGCTGGATATCTCTGAGCAGGCCCTGAAGATCTGCAGTGCTTCAAAGATGCTTTCACTGGCTCTTACTGTTAACCTTTTAGGTGGCGAAGGGCAAGAAAAAGACAACTCGGCCTTACAGAAACCAGTGAAGTGTTACATTATTATCATGAATCGGTTTTATGAACCACCATAAATCTGTAGGGCTTAATTTTATAGCCTTCGGGGGAACAAAGTGAATCCTCCTCACCTTGAACTCCAGCTCCATGCCGGTGACATTTTCTCCTGGTTCAATCTGCGTCAGCCTCTGGATGTAGGAGTACAGGTTCCTCGCAGGGACTTCGGTGTTCCCGCAGGTCACTGCCTCCAGCAGTGCATCGTGAATGAAGATGTACTGGTCTTCCGTCTGCACCATGTAGTTCCTCTCGGAGCGCATCAGCGTGACATGACCGTAGATGTCGATGGTCTTCTCGTGCTTGATTCGCTCTGTCATGGCATCAATCACAATGAAACAGCCAGTGCGGCCCACTCCAGCACTGGAAATAGGAAAAGAGAACCAGATAGTGAGGTTATTTTCTCACATAAACTGCAGTGTGTGCACTGTGTCCTAATACCTGGTGCAAATCTGGCCCCGCGGAGCTCAAACATAACATGCTTTGCCTAAATCAGCTAACTATCATCGAGATCCCAGCCAGCAATATTTCCGTCAAAGCAGGTAAAAATTGACATCAGCGATGAGTCAGCAACCCTGTCTCGCTGGCATTAAGAAGATATCCTCCCTATCGACACACAATCCGGAAATATAATACCGTTAGCTGCCCACCCAAACACTTCACATTTTTGCTGCGCTAGTAAACGGTGAGACAACCTGACCAAGCAAGTTTGTGCAAGTGAATAGAAAATTCTTTATGTGGTTAAATTAATATCGGTGTGCATGCGCGGGAGCGTCGTCGAGGTGGAATGAGATTTGGTCCGTTGTTTGATACAGAGGTTGGTTGAAATGTAAAAGCACATTATGATGGAGTCTTGCCAGGATAATTAAATTTGACTGATAATCCTGTTAGATACTCCATCTGACTGCTACGGAAGATTAGGAAGAGCTGCTCTCCTGCCAATCTTTTCCGCTGCATCCCGCCCCCGTCGCTCTGCCTCTTTTTCTTCTCGATAAGTACCCTCTCACGCCAGCCCCGACACTTTTTCACACTCACATTTGTCCTTTTCTTCTTCTTCTTGGAAACCATTTTCTCTCCATCTTTCCTTTTCTTTAATTCATCATTTTCATTCACTGTGTCCTGGATTTGACCTCACCTTCTTTTTTCTCACTCTGCACACATCTCCTCCTCTAACTCCTAGTCCCTCGCTACCTTTCCCTCTCCATCATTGTCTCAGCCTCACCCCCTTCCCCTCCTTCATTCTCCTCCACAGCTATACCTCACTAATTCTTCCTCCCGAGAGTTTCTACTCCATATTCCCACTGCCCTGCTCTATCTTCTTTTCTCTGCGATTGCCGGTAAGAGCAAACAGAAGCTTCATTCGAGCTCTGGAGCTAAACGCTGTGCCAAGCCTGTAATGACAAGCTCCCAGAGTCTCTTCTCCATCCAACACATTGGCCTCCTGCTGCTCAGACAGCAGCTCATTTGAATATAAACTTGTGAACCCAGATGTACTCCTGGCCTAAATGGTATATTGTCAACTGTGAAAGCTAATTATGGAAAATAGGGTCAGCATGGTAGCTGATGATGGAGATGACGGAGGTTGTTGTGGGAGGAATGTGGGCGTCTAAGCCACCCAGGATGTTTGGGGTTTGCATAATCGCAGGTCAATCTTATTTTACTTCAGCGCCTTTGAACTATTTTATACAAGCACCCTTGGACTCTTGTTGATTTTCACAGACTGCCAGGCTTTTGAAAATGTTGTTAACTCATAAATGCCAAAATAACGCATAAGTGTTTCATGCAGACTCACAAACACACAGTCACGGAGCAGACCTGTTTCCTTTATGGTCGTGGATGGATATCATAAATAATTCTGGTTCAGTGAATAATAAGAATGGATGAGCCAAACTGAAAATGCACAGACACATACCTGCAATGGACAACCATGGGTCCCGCATCTGGAGGATTGCAGGCCTTGACCCGGCGAAGGAAGGCCAGGAAGGGGGTGGGATGTTCAGGCACCCCGTGGTCTGGCCAGGCTGTAAACTGGAAGTGACGGACTTCACGCTTCTCATTTGAGCCGCTCTGGTTGAGCAGATTAGACGTGGGGTTAAATATAAAGACTTAGTTATTCTGTAATTTTTGTAAATGTCCACAAATCCCATTAAAAAAACGTAAACAAGCATGTCATGAGCTGCCCAGGCTATCAGGTTTAGTCTAGTTTATTTTAAAAGAAATCTGCAGGGCACTATAGTTTTTGGCAAACACTGCTCAAATATAAAGAAAGTGTATTAGTTGGCACTCTCTTCAGCCACTGATTAATACGTTGATGTGGTTTGATCACTCCTTACAGCAGCAGGATGGTTTATAGTGTGAGCTCTCAGAGCTAGCTCTAAAAATATGCTATCCAACCATGCTGGGAATGAAATTTTGTTTATAGACCTGCAACGAAGTATGTATAAATATTTGAACAGATCAATTACGCACACTCCATTATACATGCCATGTTTCAGTACCTTGTAAAGAGCGAAGGTCCTGACAGAGTAGGTGGCCAGCTCCACCGTGTCAAGCAGAGTGACCTGGATCAGGCCGTAGGTCTCTGTGCCACGTGTTGGCCAGTACTGATCGCACTTGACCTAAAAGGGAAGAGGGGGAGAAGCTGTGAGAGACGAAGAGGTTGAATATTTCTTTGCAAAGATTTTGGTGAAAGAAAAGAGAAAGAAAAGAGCTGACGTGACTTCGAGTGCATGTGTAGAGGGAACAAAAAAAAAAAGAAAAGAAGGGGGAGAGGAGTGCTAAAGCAGATCAGTGAGAGAATTTGAGAGAATCAGACAGTAATGTACATACAGAGACAATCCAGCATATGAAAAGGGTTTTTAGTAAGTGTGTGTCTGTGTTGGGTGGGGTGGGCGTTTGATCATGCTAGTTAACTGCTATAGGTTGGTGGGCTCTCTCAAAGATCCACACCAGTGCTCAGAAAAGCCAAGAGATACCGAAAACTCATCCTTCACATATTCGATGCTGTACGTTGCTAATACATCGCAGCCTCACAAATCCCTACATAACCAATCGTATCACACACAAAATCCCAGCATCCCTATCAAGCAAAACACTTTGATTTCCCCTGCACCCAGCAGTCATATTTGTAGTTCTTCGATTCGGCTTCGGAGACCACAGAGGAGGGAGGAAAAAAAATCCCAGAGGAGATGAGGGGGGGCTTGGCAGAATCAGGCCAAACCAAACGTTATGTGCTGATCCCTCCAGTCCTCACATCAAAGACTGCAGGGAGCTCAGCTCAGCTTGCTCTGCATTCCACTGCTCCAGACTGGGGATTATGCGTTTTGGCCCGTGATGTTCAGGCTGTAATTACAGCTTTTCAACTGTTGTTTTCCCACCAGACCTTGAGAGACTGTGGGGACAGGAACGGTTGCCTGTGTAAGGAGGAGGGGGGGCTCACACTGACAGAGCATAAACAGGATCGCAAAAAAAATAAAATCCCTGGTGAGAAGACTATATTATCCATTGATTTATGAGGCTAGCAGCATAACTGTGCCCTGTTCTAGCGTGGTTTGATTGGTGCTAAAAGGAAGGATGCTGGCATCGTTCCCACAGTGGGACCATCTGTGATCATCTGTGCGCTTAATGCGTAAACACATAATGGTATAATGTTGAGAGGTGTTAAATGAGATTAAATAATTTTCTCCAACAAGCAGCCCACTACTCACTCAAACAGTACGTGCAGAGCTAGTGGGCTGATAATAAACAGCTAAATATCTTCAAATTGAATGTTTTCATTTCATAACGCTGTTTATTGAATTTTGACAATTTACAGCTTCACAAGCTCAACACAAACTTGCTCTGCAGTGGAAAAAAACACAAAAAACCCAACCAAAAAACAACCAAAAAATAAACCTTATGACAATGTAGCCAGAAAATAAGGACTACATAATATACTACACAGTCACAAGACAGGAAGTGGAGGAGAATGCCCATTGTGGGTGCGATCATGCAAACCATAAACACTTATGTGCACTCTTTATGAACTGTATTAAAAGCAAAAATAACATTTTTAACTAGTTAACTATGTGGTCAGTTTACAATACAATTTTTTGCATTATCATCCAATGCATTATTTGCTTGGAGAAAAAAAAGAGGAGGTGGGGAGGGAGCAGAAAAACTATAACAAAACGAGGGATAAAGGTAAGGAGAAAACCATGAGAAGTGAGTTTGCACTTATAAAGGGATTTTAGCAAAGGAGAGAAAGAGAGATCTTGCCTTAGAGAAGAAATAAGAGGGCATCTGAGGGTCAAACAGACACAACAGAGACAGTTGGAAAAAGTTGAAAAGGAAACAGCGTTTTAACACAAGGCACAGGTTAATAGGAAAAGAAGCACAAATGGGAAGAAAGGATAATTTTCTGAAAAGGTCTTTGGACATAATTGGTTAACACTTCAGTCATGATTCATACCTCAAGCCATTCATGTTCATTTTACTCTGACATGACATTCTCATTACACTGAATCTTTACTCAAGTGCACATTCTGTTAACAATAGCAAATGCCTTGAAGCCAGATTATTTTCTAATTCATTACTTACCCCAATTTAGCTGTACTTGTAATTCCTCCAGGTCTGGTTCATCAATCCACACTATTTTTTTTTGCCTTCTACTCTGATACACTACATGCCCATTCTGACTTCCCAAGAACATTTAGCTTGGTCGTCATGCACTAAATGTTGTATTCCAGCGATTCCTCGCCTTTCCTCTTCTAGCCTATTTTGTTCACTCCACCTACAATCTATTGTCCTCGTGCATTCAAATAAAATAAAATGAAATAAAATAAAACTCATGTCTTTTTCTAGTCTCTCTGTATCTCCTCAGAACATGCCACAACACCTTAGCTGTAATTTAGCTGTTTTGCATTTCTCACTCATTATGTCATCAGTTATATATACACGCCTCCATCATGACAGCTTATGCATTAGTCGCACGTTGCACATAACTTGCTTTCTAATGTAAAGAAAAAATACTGACGATACAGATGATGAAAAATGTTTGTCCGTCAGCATGCCTGCTAATGCCGAAAAATATTTAGGAGCTCACTAACAATATTTCAGTACTTGCCTAACAACTAAATAATAACAGTAATTACCAACAAAACGACTCTTTTCCCCACAAACTTTAAAAGTTAATTCAGCCACAGAACATTAGCTTCCAGTTCGGAGTGACTGGACAGCATTGCATATGGTATAAAACAGCAGCTTTTGTTGGCCTACACAATCTCACTAACAAAAAGAGAAAATATATGAGGTGGCCTTTTGATGTTATTTAGTATTTTTAATTATGTGATTAATTTAAGTTTCAATGATTATGATTTTGTGTATACCAATTTAGACACAATTTTCATTTGAAGCTATCCAATGAAAACACCAGCCAATATTACCGTATTATTATCAGCTTATTGCCACAGTAATGTAATAATAGTAGAAGTTTTTAAGCCAAAACATTTTCTTGTTACCACCTTAACACATGGCGACCAAAATATTTCTACAACGCTACCAAATAGTTCTACCTCACTGGCATCCTTGGTTAATAAATGTAAATATTAAGTTTACAGCGATATACAAATTGTTAATACCTTTGTATTACTTGCTTAATATCTTGGTTATTAAATTATTGTCTGATTATGTTGTTATTATGAAACTATTACCCTACTATAAGAACATTACTGAGCTGTAATGGAGGCTGCTATAATATATTTATTGTTGCAGATGAACTCTTTATATCATATTCTTTTCAGCTTGTGAAAAAGTAGATAGTTAATAATAATCAAGTTAATAATCAAAGGCAAATAGATAACCTCATTAATTTTAACCAAACGTGTAACTTTTCTCCTATTTTATGCAGTGGACCTCACAATAGAGCTTACCCAGTTCTTATACTACATTTGATACATTTAATCCAATAATAAAACCACAATTTTTCTCATCTAGCCTTATGCTTCATCATGTCCTGCTCTAGTCTTTGGCTTCGTCTGTAATATTTTATTTGTACTCATTCTCTGTGATGCTCTCTGTATTCAGCTCTGCAGTTGTGCACACTCCCACCTTATTCCATTTTCTTACCCGTGATTTCTCTTCCAGCTTGGTCATCATGATGATGTTGGCTGTGTGCTGCTCCCAGACCATCCTCCAGAAGTCCCCAAAGGTCTCGGGAAGGGCGCCCTGAGTGGCAATATAGGCATTCTGACGGCGGTAGCCATCAATATAGTTAGCGTTGATGTAGTCACTGCCCGGGACACCTGAGTAATAAGAGAAAAAGTGGATGTTATTTAAGGTGGAGAAAAGAATAGAAACACATGTGTGCAAGTTGAATTGGAGAATGGATTAGATGGAAAAAGCAAATAAGGGAAAAGACAGAAAAACAGATGGGAGCAAAAGATACAGGTGGTGATGAAACACTCAATTCTAAGTCTGTATGCTGAGAGTATGGGAATGATGCATGGCACTGATTGCATCAAATTACTGTCTGCAGATGAACCTGATTTTTATGCTGTTCCATGTTGAAATAATCCAAGTCTACTACTATAAAGGCAGGTTTATGTGCAAGTAATAAAGGGTGAGGATCATCTGAGGTCATGGCAGGGAGATTAATGTTTTCACAGGGCCCAGAGGCCTTTGGTGTTGGATTGTTCAGCCGTCTTGTTTTATAATACATGCTAAGACGATCATGGGCCTAATCTGAGTATACTCTGGATGTGTCGCTTTGAATGGCAATATGACTGTAAGGCCGTCTCTGTGTAAGACTCGGCTGACACTGCTTGTCCTGGAAGGGATTGTGTGTGTGTGTGAGAGAGAGATGTGAAAGACTGTCTGTGTGTGTTTGATTTAGGATCAGGCCTGCTCATCTAGGGCCTAATACCATAATCCCAAAAATCACTGAGTCACAGCTCAAACATGCACACATACGCCAAAAACACCAAAGTACACACACACACATACACTCAGGCACACATGCGTACGTTCAGCTGCGACCCGATTCTGCCGAAATGGGACCTAAAACTCCTTTTGAGCCTTCAGATGGCAGTTTACGTTTAAACAGATTGAAATCAATGAACAAACAGCGGGATGCTGACAGGAAGAAACTCCTGCAGCCGAGTCTCCTCCCGCAGCTTATTTTACGAGCACGAATCAGTCCCATACAGTTGTAAAATCCCACGCCAACATCGCAAACACACACACACACACACACACACACACACACACACACACACACACACACACACACACACACACACACACACAGCAGACACACACACTCAAATGACAGAGGAGCAAGAGGAATGCTTATACAACTTACTTTAAATGGGATGTGGACAGACGGTAAGAAGAGCTTCTAACATATGTTTATCAACCCCAGTCTTTAAAAGACAGCTTGCCTAAATTCTTTGATGCGCTACAACTTTACTGCAATGGACTACAACAGAAGCAATCTGCAGATAAAACACACACTCGCACTTTCCAGTCACTTGGTGGGAATGCTGGCTTGGCAGAAGGTCTGCGTTCAGCAACGCGTGGAAGCGGCTGCAAGGAGAGTATATGTTTGTGCTCGTCCACATCTGGGCATATATGTTTTTTTGTGTGTGTTTGTGCGTGCATGAAAGCCCTCGTGTGTGTGTGTTTGGACATGCTCAACAGTATTTGCATTTTCTTAGCTGGAAGAAAGACAGACAGCCAGGGCTCCAGGACAGGCGGGGGCGGAGGGGCTGCTCACACATGCTCTGCCCAGATAAGGCTCATCTGTTTGGGCTTGGCCTCCCACTGCCTTCCTCTCTCCACATTGGAGCTGCCAGTTTCTCTGCCTCGGGTCTTTCCCAGCTGAGGTGGGTGAGTGCGCTTCAAAATGCACACTGAGTACAGAACTATTTGTTTCTTCTCATTTTAAACCATTCAGAAAGCCCAAATCGAGGAAAATGGGCACACCATGAATAAATTGGTAAACAGTCTAAATAAAGCACGATTGCACGCTATCTCCTCAGATATTAAATTGGTCAGGCTGGGTCCAAACCAGTCATATGATGTGGTAAAACAGCTGGGTAAGACACAGCAGTCGGTTAGATGGGAAAAAATGATTGTTTTCATTGTGTTTACGTAGGCTCAGCACTTGGTTTGTGATGCATGGGAACAGCCAGTGCAGCACAGCTTCGAACATCCCATCTTTCACGGATAGAAGCTCTCACGCAAAAGTTCACACAGTCATATACACACATGCACAGTATGACATAACGCACTACTTTGTCTCCACACCCAAACTCAAGAATCACAACTTCATGCCCAATTTAAAGCCTAGCCCAAACCATAACTCTGCAACCAAATCGTAAACCGTAAATGGCCCTGAGAAAGTGACCAGAGTGGCCTCATTTCCTGAAACCATTACCGTAGCCATATAAAGACGGAGGTAACAGGTCATGCACACCCACACACGCACACAAACACAGCGGAAGTGTGTCCTACCCTCGATGCTGGAGAGTATAACTCTGGAGTGATCGTAGGCAATGACGTTCGCATAGCGGTTCTTTGGTTTGTTGACCTCCAAGTTGGAGTTCTCCCACGTGAACTGTTGACCAGGATCGACTGACTGCAAGACACGCAAGCGAAGGTCAAACAAAGAACAAACATCAACGAGAAGCTGTTGCAGTTATATCGTTTCATGTGGCTTACCACAGTTGTTCTGTGCTCAATCATGTTTTTGTTACCAGAAATATTTTGGCATTATTAAAGCAAGTGGGTTTCAGACAGTGAGACTAGCATGCAGTCTGTCAAAAACATTAGATTAAGATAAATGGCCGTGGCACGAATGATTCACAGGACTTGCAATGAGGAAAAAACAATCTTGCTACATACCACTTTTAATCCCTGTATGATTGTAAGGTACAATATGCTGCTTATGCGTGCACAGCATTGGCTGATTCTCTAAAATCACACATAAGCACCAAGCATTAGCACTTAAAATTTACTGCTGGCATCGATATCGCTATCTCTTAAACTGAACCTCAATGTGCAAGAAATTGGCATCCAGAACAGGAAGATTTTAACAGTTCCAAGAATCTGAGCTCACAGGCACCGGGGCAGGATCGTTGCAGCAAAACCCAATGTTAAAACCAAAAACAAACTGAAAATTAAGAAGGTATTATTGATACTGTATAGGAACGTGGGCAACCATGATATCCCTTTTCAAGAAAGACTTTCCACTTTCAAAACTAGCTAAAAGAGAAAGACGATAAAAGCGCAACCAATAACCCTGAGAGAGAGGGGATGGTTGTGTTAGACCAACACATTAAGTTCCTAGAGGGTAATTACAGCAACCATTGCTGTTAGCTGAGAGAGGTAGACATGAGGTCATTATCGGGCTGTCGATGGAGAGGGACGAAGAGGAGAGAGCCAGAGCAATTTAGCAATTCTGAATATTTTACGACACATAATTATGGTTTGGTTGAGGAAAAAGTGGACAGGAGCGGTACTGGATACGTGCACGCATCTGTGTGTGTATGTGTGTGTTTAAGACTGCTTTCCATGAGCAGCCGACATCATGTGTGCCTGATTATTACACCGCAATCATTTCTGGCCTCTCTCTCGCTCTCTCTCTCTCAGTCCCTCTTCCATCCATCTCTCTTGTTCCTTCGTTAAAGCTTCAGTACCGAACAAAGCACACAGTCATGCAGAGAGAATGTGAGGCTCAACCGAGTGGTTCCAGCTCACACCACAATTGCATACAGCTTCTCCCTCAATGTCTCCTCCATCCTCCTTTATCCTTTCCACCAACACTCTCTGCCCCCAAAAAACATTCTTGCTCTGTTTTTCTACTTTTTGCATAATGTGTCCTTGTCTTTCTCTATATACGTACTATATATCTGTCACGCACAATTTGTCTCCCTTTTGCGGCAACCAATTAGGGCCTTATGCCGTCTCCTCCACCCAGAAGCCCTTGGCCTAAACACATTTTTTTATGCAGGGAAAAGAAAACATTTTTACTCTTTTAACAGCTCTCCGTGGAGCTCATTGTAGCGCTATTCGCGACACAGCCATAATATTTCTGCTAATGTCTTTTTTTTGAGGGCCACAGTTCAGCACGACAAGTTCAGCCACACTGTTATCTCCAAGCAAATGGCTTTTCTGTTGTTGTTCCACATTAACTCTTCTGTAAGTTGAAGGAAACTAATCAAGAAGTGTCTATTTTACAGAGAACATTTGCCTCTTGCATCTCTTGGCGAGTCTGCTCTCTGTGGCTGCTGCTTTATTTCTAGCTCCCCTTTTCTCCACCAGAGTGTAGAAATGAGGGCTTGATAACCATCTGGCTGTAAGCAAACTCTCTTGGAGCTTGCAATTTCAATTTTCCTCTTATATTTGTATAGATAACAACAAGACAGCAGAGAGAGGGAGATGCGCTCGATTTTGTATCATTTGACGGAGACGAATCCAAACGTAACTTAACTGTATAGTCAATGCGAGGCTTTAGATCTACTCACGCTCGCTATCAGAACTGGAACTGAGCAAGAAACGGCAGGTCAGTGATAAATATGCGAGTGTGTGTGTGTGCTTATGTGCATCAGATAATCAGCATTCGTACCTCGTACTCTTGAGAAAACTTGAGATTGTCATTTGCCTTGAGGCGCTCAATGTGATCTGCCAGCTCAGAGATGGGGACGGGCGGGTGACTTGCCATGCCTGCCGAGCACAGAAACAGAAAAAGAGGCGGTTTTGATACACACACAATTGAACTCCTTTGGAGGAAAATGTTAAGAGTTAGGATTCTCAAAGGAGGTGTTGTTTAGTGCTCGGTCCATGGACAGTGGAGGAAGCAAATGGAAGTGTTGTCTTTTCTTTTTTTTTGGTTAAGTGACCGTTTTCTCTCCGGGCAGACAGAAGGAACAATGTGCATGTTCAGAAAGTTACTGAGGCACAATAACACGTCTTCAGAGGATACGCACACTGCTGGTGAAGATTTAAAAAAGGCTATGACACAGGCAATAAAAAATTTAGCATGATTTTAATTTTGTTTTTTTTTTTCAGTAGAAGTATTCCGGAGGCGTTTGATGAAATGTCAAGCAGCTTCATCCTATACGGGATGGATGGTTAGTTAGCATGGATATGGAGAAGGAAAAGAGTAGAAAAAAATAGAAAAACAGAAAAAGAAAGAGAAAGAAAGAAAGAGGGGGACAAGGACCAACTAACTTGACAGACGCCGATAACCGCGGTACACTGATACACGGTAGGCTGAAAAGGGAAACAACACCACAGTTAATCTCATCAACACTGGCCACATATAGCATATTTTGCGTGTGGATATTTCTCCCCAATCTACCTGGAGTCTGGAAGTTGATTCTGCGTAGCTCCACAGGATCAGTGGGATGGTGGGAGGACATCGCTTTGCTGCAGGGAAAACTGCCCTTTCTTCCTTCAGCCTCGGCTCTTTTCCTGGAAGAACAAACATAATTTACCTCAACCTGATCTACTTAAAATACACTTAAAATGATGGACATAAACCAGCCGATGCAGTGCAGCTGTCACTCTTCCCATACATATCTTTATCCAACACACTGAATAAAGTGAGCTTGGGGGATTACAAATGTACAATTCAGCCAGTATACTTCTAATTAATATATTGTCAATAAAGGCACACGGCAATAATCCTGACTCTTCTGGGTTCAATTTTCTAAATGATTCTTTGCAAGGAAATTGTCCCTGTAGGACAGAGGAAATGGTAATAAGCAGTGTTTGTTTACCTGTCAGGTTTGCTGGATCCACGTAGGCAGACGTGTAGATAAAAGCAGAGACAAGGATGAATAACATTAGTGTCCAATCAACAAACATCAGGGACTAAAGCATTGCTGAACTCATCATTCTCTTCCTCTCATTTAAATGGATAGGAATAGTAATATGATCTTAAATATGCAAAACAGCACCTCCTGTAGCTATAAAGATCAACAGTAAATCTAAACACAAAAGCTTTTTCACACAAGGACACTGCATACATATCAACACCTAGCAACCTAGAACAAGTGTGAAATGAATAGCTAGAAATCACCAGGAGTTACACTCTAGGGCTGTACTGAGTATTAGATTGTTACCATCAAGGTTAATAATTTTGCTGAGCTGCATCAGTCACACTAATTATTCATGTGCTTCATGTGTCACTAACCTCTAGCTAGAAGATTGGCTGGCGAGCTTATCGTGAATAGTGCTAATGGGTGCCAGCTAACACTGCTCCCTATATTTGGCTTTAAATGGGTGTTGCTGTGCAAATACTTAAGCCACTGTTCATTTATTTGCAGTTTTCTTCAAAAATGGGAAATCGGTGCAACAATTTATTGAAAGTATATAAACTCAGTATATAAGACAAAAACAGACTTTGCTTCTAATGAGCTTGAAAGTCATTATTTGGTGTTGCCATCTTTTTTCCTCAACACAGCGGGAAATCTCTTAGGCAGCTTTCTTGTAGTTTCATTAAGTAGTCGTCAGGAATAGTTCTCCAGGCTTCTTGAAGGGCTTTCAAGTCTCTTGTTTGGATGTTGGCTTCATTTTTGTTCCATTCTCTGTCAAGAGGATCCCGCGCTGCTTCAATATTGTCAATAATGTTGACGTTCGGGCTCTGGGGAGGCCAATCCATGACTCATAGTGCTCTGTTGTCTGTTTTTCTCTCCAGGTTTGTTTTTGTTGCACTGGCAGTGTGTTTGGGGGTCATTTTTACGCTGATGGTAGTTTTCATGATTCCATCAATTTTGACATCACCAGCGGAAATGATATATGTTTATAACGAACGATGGCTGAAAACAGTCATTCCTGTCACTCCAGAAGACCTGTTGCCACTGATTTTAGGTCCAGTTCTTTTCTCCACTTTTCCTTCCTTACAAGTGGCTTCTTGACAGCCACTCTTCAACTGAAGCCATTTCTCATAAGGCTTCAGCAAACAGTAGATGGATTGCCTGAAGGACCAGATGCATCTCTGAGGTCCTGGAAATGTTCTTATTTCTTAAAGACATCATTTCAGATGTTTTTTAAACCTGTACACTTGTCCAGTTTTCTCAGTTTTTTAAAGGGCAGATCGAACACCATTATGAGATATGCAAAATGTTCAGCTAATAGCTCTTTGGGAATCACCTTAGAGGTGAATGACCTTCAGAAAGCCCGAAGAAGCATTGCTCATGACTTTTGCACAGTACTGATGATGACAGAAAAAAATGCATATCTATGAAAACCTCAAATTTAAGCTTAGCTATTATTAGTATAAATAATGATAAATATTTCACCATACATTTAACCCACTGGTTTAACCTTTAAAGCAAAAAGGAAATGCTAAGTTTTTATTCATTTAGAAATATAAATTATATTAAAAATGATAGATCTGACAACTGATGTAAACGATAATAATCTGTATGCACATCTCTGAATGAAAACTGACACTGTCTGCTGATTAGGATCTTCTTCTGTCACACACTGCTTGATAATATGTAAGAAATATTTATGAAATGAACAAAAAAAATACATTAAGTGATGGAAATGGATAAACCCCTGCAGAATAACTGTTGTCCCTACTATAAAGACTTATGTGAAGCTTTAAATTCTTTTCTCCATATTCAGCAAAACTCAAAATCTCTTTTGTTTACAGCTTTCTTTGTCTCAGCATTCAAATGTATTACTGAACAGCGTTTATTTCTGTTTTCCTCCATCGTGCTGATCTTACCTCTTGAAGAGGAGAATGGCAATGACGATGCAGACAATGAAGATCACAGCCAGCACAGGCCCCACCACCCACAAAAGACCCTCCTCCTCATCAACAATTGGTTGAGGATCCACATATGATGATGTCACAGGATCAGAGTAAGGGCTGGTTGAATACATAGTCTGCAAGAGGCCAAGGGTTTAAGCAGTTACACGTATAAATTAAACACCAGCGTACTCAGACGGCAGATTTGTTCGGGCGTGTTTGCATCTGCACTCACATTCTCAGAGAGGTCGAGCAGCGCCAGCACAAAGAAAACATAGTCTTGTCCGTTCTGCAGTGGACGGTTGCGAAAGTCGCCGTAGTTTCGGCCGTCCCCTAATGTGAATTCAATGGGCAGAGTCTTGAAGTGAGCGGTGACATAAGCCTTGGGATCTGACTGGCTAGCCTGTCTGCGGATGCGAAGGGCTCGGCTGACGCTGGTTCTGTTGATCTCTCTGAGGAGCTATGAGGAAAAACAAAACAGAGAAAATGAGCAGGCAGGTTCAGAGTTTAGAGGAGACGGGGAAAATTGACAGAAAGGAAACTAAGAAACAAAAAAATGTCCAGTGTTGGGACTAACGCGTTATTAAGTAACGCGTTACAGTAACTACGTTATTATTGTGGTAACGAGCACGGTAACTAGTTATTATGCCAAAACCAGGAATGCGTTACTCGTTACTGGGATTTCGATAGGCTCGTTATTCGTTACTTCGTGTGGTGGCTATCGCGGAGCTTCCACAGATTCAATAACATTAGCAAGTGTCTGTGAAGGTTCTCAGTCATCCAGGTCATCGTAGTCAAAGGAGCTTGCAAAGAAAAGCGTCTGGACTTCTTTAAGTTACTTGAAGACGTTTCACCTCTCATCCGAGAAGCTTCTTCAGTTCTAAGGTCAAATGGTGGAGAGTCCCAGATATAAACCTAGTGGAAGTGTCCCCCCACAGAGGGACAAAAGGACCCCCTGATGATCCTCTAATCGCCTGAGCCAAGGTGTGGAACTGGGTGTGGGTCCCAATCAGCCAGAGTTTCGGGTGAGTTCATTGTGAAACCTGGCCCCACCTTATCATGCGAATTCCTGAGGTCAGATGGCCCAGGGTGTGAGTGGGCGTTAAGGCGTCTGGGAAGGGATCTCAAAACTGGATTATAGATGGCAGAGAGTTGGTGTCGTAAACCACCGCCTCTGTTCAAAGATGGTCGCTCACAGTGGACATAGATGGCTTCTTTCACTCCTCTTTCAAACCATCTGTCCTCTCTGTCCAAAATGTGAACATTGGCATCCTCGAAAGAGTGTCCTTTATCCTTAAGATGCAGATGGACAGCTGAGTCTTGTCCTGTGGAGGTGGCTCTTCTGTGTTGTGCCATGCGCTTGTGAAGTGGCTGTTTGGTCTCTCCAATGTAGAGGTCTGGGCATTCCTCGCTGCACTGTACAGCATACACCACATTGTTAAGTCTGTGTTTTGCCATTTTGTCTTTCGGGTGAACCAGTTTTTGTCTGAGTGTGTTGCTGGGTCTGAAGTACACCGGGATGTCATGCTTGGAGAAAACCCTCCTGAGTTTCTCTGATACACCGGCTACATAGGGGATGACAATGTTGTTGCGTCTGTCCTTCTTATCCTCCCTCACTGGTGTCTGATCTTCTTTTCTGTGCCTCTTTGCTGACTTTAAGAATGCCCATTTAGGATAGCCGCACGTTTTGAGTGCTTCCTTTACATGTGTGTGTTCCTTCTTTTTCCCTTCAGGCTTAGAGGGAACATGTTCTGCCCGGTGGTGTAGGGTCCTAATTACTCCAAGTTTGTGTTCCAGAGGGTGATGGGAGTCAAACAGGAGGTACTGGTCCGTGTGTGTGGGCTTCCGGTAAACTTCGATGTTGAGGTTGCCATTCTCTTCAATGTGCACAGCGCAGTCCAGGAAAGGCAAACAGTCGTCCTTTGTGTCTTCCCTGGTGAACTTGATGTTTTTATCCACAGCGTTGATGTGCGCAGTGAAGGATTCCACTTCTTGTGTCTTGATTTTGACCCAGGTGTCGTCTACATATCTGTACCAGTGGCTGGGTACTCTTCCTTTGAAAGAGCCAAGAGCCTTCCTTTCCACTTCCTCCATGTAAAGGTTGGCTACAATAGGTGACACGGGGGAGCCCATGGCACAGCCATGTTTTTGTCTGTAGAAGCCTTCGTTGTATTTGAAATATGTAGTGGTGAGGCAGAGGTCTAACAGTGTGCAAATCTGATCGGGTGTGAAGTTGGTCCTGTCCTCCAAGGAGTTGTCTTCTTGTAGTCGTTTTCTGACAGTCTCCACTGCCTCCGTGGTGGGTATGCACGTGAAGAGAGAGACTACATCAAAGGACACCATGGTTTCATCTGGATCCAGGGTAAGTTTCTGGACCTTGTCAGTGAAGTCGGTGGAGTTCTTGATGTGGTGTGGGGTGTTCCCCACGAGAGGAGCAAGGATGGTAGCAAGGTGTTTTGCAATGTTATAAGTGGCTGAGTTTATGCTACTGACTATGGGTCTGAGTGGGACAGCTTCCTTGTGGATTTTTGGAAGTCCGTAAATGCAGGGTATGGCATCCCCTGGGTAAAGGCGGTGATAAGTAAGGCGGTCAATGATTTTGTCCTTTTCCAAGTCCTGAAGGCAAGCTATAACTTTCTTTTTGTAGCTGCTTGTGGGGTCTCGCTTTAAGGCTTCGTAGGTATTGTTGTCACTGAGGAGCGTAGTGATCTTTGTATGGTAATCTGTAGTGTTTAGGACCACGGTGCATCTTCCCTTATCCGCTGGTAAAACAGTGATGTTGTGGTCTTTGCTCAGGGAAGCGACGGCCTTCTTTTCCTGTATTGTGAGGTTGGACGGAGGGACTTTGGCACTGGAGAGGGTGGCTGAGACTTTCATCCTGATTTGCTCTGCTTCTGTCTGTGATAATTTATTAATCCGTATGGCAGATTCTGTGACTGTGATGAGGTCCACTATGGGCAACTGTTGTGGAGAAATGGCAAAATTGAGACCTTTGGCTAATACTCTCTTTTCAGGTTCAGTGAGATTCCTGTCTGAAAAGTTCTTAACCCATTTCTCCTGACTGTCTTCAGGTGTGTTTTCTTCTATGGGTTGTGTAGGTTCAGATTCAGAATGAGGAGTGTGTGTTTTTGAAAGCAAGGTGTGAAATTTCCTGCGTTGTCTTTCTTTTCCTTTCGAGTGTTGGGCCCGCTGAGCCTTGTCCACAAACTTGTAAACCTCTTCTAAGATTGGAGAGGGTAGAAGAGTTTCCAGTTCCTGCAGAGTCTGGCTGATCTTGATCTGGAGGGCATCTATAGTGAAATGGACCTGTCTTATCCTTTCACTTAAAAGGTGATTTTGCGCTCTCTGTAGAATCAAGTCTGCTCTGTATCCCCTGACAGTGGATCCAAGGCGCAGGCTCTTAGGAACAACTCTGGTTTGTCTGCATCTTAGGTTGAAACGGAGATGGTTCCTATAATCCGCTAGTTTCCTCGATTCCCTTTCATACTCCCGCACCAGTTGAAGGGTGTTCCTCCCAAAATGTACGGCAATATGTCTGTGAAGGTTCTCAGTCATCCAGGTCATCGTAGTCAAAGGAGCTTGCAAAGAAAAGCGTCTGGACTTCTTTAAGTTACTTGAAGACGTTTCACCTCTCATCCGAGAAGCTTCTTCAGGTCCAGAAACTTACCCTGGATCCAGATGAAACCATGGTGTCCTTTGATGTAGTCTCTCTCTTCACGTGCATACCCACCACGGAGGCAGTGGAGACTGTCAGAAAACGACTACAAGAAGACAACTCCTTGGAGGACAGGACCAACTTCACACCCGATCAGATTTGCACACTGTTAGACCTCTGCCTCACCACTACATATTTCAAATACAACGAAGGCTTTTACAGACAAAAACATGGCTGTGCTATGGGCTCCCCCGTGTCACCTATTGTAGCCAACCTTTACATAGAGGAAGTGGAAAGGAAGGCTCTTGGCTCTTTCAAAGGAAGAGTACCCAGCCACTGGTACAGATATGTAGACGACACCTGGGTCAAAATCAAGACACAAGAAGTGGAATCCTTCACTGCGCACATCAACGCTGTGGATAAAAACATCAAGTTCACCAGGGAAGACACAAAGGACGACTGTTTGCCTTTCCTGGACTGCGCTGTGCACATTGAAGAGAATGGCAACCTCAATATCGAAGTTTACCGGAAGCCCACACACACGGACCAGTACCTCCTGTTTGACTCCCATCACCCTCTGGAACACAAACTTGGAGTAATTAGGACCCTACACCACCGGGCAGAACATGTTCCCTCTAAGCCTGAAGGGAAAAAGAAGGAACACACACATGTAAAGGAAGCACTCAAAACGTGCGGCTATCCTAAATGGGCATTCTTAAAGTCAGCAAAGAGGCACAGAAAAGAAGATCAGACACCAGCGAGGGAGGATAAGAAGGACAGACGCAACAACATTGTCATCCCCTATGTAGCCGGTGTATCAGAGAAACTCAGGAGGGTTTTCTCCAAGCATGACATCCCGGTGTACTTCAGACCCAGCAACATACTCAGACAAAAACTGGTTCACCCGAAAGACAAAACGGCAAAACACAGACTTAACAATGTGGTGTATGCTGTACAGTGCAGCGAGGAATGCCCAGACCTCTACATTGGAGAGACCAAACAGCCACTTCACAAGCGCATGGCACAACACAGAAGAGCCACCTCCACAGGACAAGACTCAGCTGTCCATCTGCATCTTAAGGATAAAGGACACTCGTTCGAGGATGCCAATGTTCACATTTTGGACAGAGAGGACAGATGGTTTGAAAGAGGAGTGAAAGAAGCCATCTATGTCCACTGTGAGCGACCATCTTTGAACAGAGGCGGTGGTTTACGACACCAACTCTCTGCCATCTATAATCCAGTTTTGAGATCCCTTCCCAGACGCCTTAACGCCCACTCACACCCTGGGCCATCTGACCTCAGGAATTCGCATGATAAGGTGGGGCCAGGTTTCACAATGAACTCACCCGAAACTCTGGTTGATTGGGACCCACACCCAGTTCCACACCTTGGCTCAGGCGATTAGAGGATCATCAGGGGGTCCTTTTGTCCCTCTGTGGGGGGACACTTCCACTAGGTTTATATCTGGGACTCTCCACCATTTGACCTTAGAACTGAAGAAGCTTCTCGGATGAGAGGTGAAACGTCTTCAAGTAACTTAAAGAAGTCCAGACGCTTTTCTTTGCAAGCTCCTTTGACAACATTAGCAAGTGGCGGAAGCCAGCAGGTGGATGAAGAAAAAGGGAGGCAAGAGGAGAAGAGACCCGAAGCGGCTGCTGGTCCGAGAGTGTCAGGTGAACTGAACTTCAGGCAAGAAGTTATGACCTGCAGTCCATCTGGGTCAGATATGAACCAAGTTTAGGTGGAGTTTATTTTCGTTATTCTGACTTTTTCCGTACTAGCTAGCATGACGGAGTTTCTATACAGCTGGGTGGGTGCTATGTTACTGATGTTGAACTTTATTTTGTATAAGGTTAATTATTAGAGTTGCCAACCATCCTGTAAAAAACGGAATCGTCTCGTATTCAGCGAAAATATCACGCGTTTCGTATTGAGGTGAAAATGAACAGTTTGTCCCGGACTTCAGCTACAATGAAAAAGACACAAAGTTGGAGTTATTCTGTGTTTACGCTGCACAGCTGCCTCTTCTTCTCTCATCCTCTCACCCTCCCTCTCCTGTTTCTACTTCAATCATGAAACTGATCAATGATCAGCTGATCATCTTTTCTGTCTTGTTTATTTATCGCCCACTTTGCACCAGAAAGAGGAAACCAGCGGATGTCGCGGTAAACAACAGCAACACTTTTAAGCTTGATCAGCTGTTGTTAGAATTTATTTAATATTAATTAAGTATCAGCTGATGTTTGCTGGAGCCACAGCTGTAAACCTGCTGGTCATGATGTCGGTTTGAATATGTGGTGAGAGGGAAACATGAAGATGAAACCAGGAGATGACAGCTGGTAACTGTGCAGGGGCGGGTCTAGCAAAGTGTTGCCAGGGTTCCATGTAGGGCATTAAAAGGGAAAGGGGGGCACAAGGAAATACTTTCCTTATTCTCATTTAAAATGTCTCACTTTTAAAAAAATAATTATCTGAGTCTTACAACAAACGATTGATAGACTGATACATATATACCATCAGAACAGTGTACATCACTGTCACAACAGTGTTTATTTTCATTCAAAGGCTTTATGATTTTTCCTATAATGGTGGGCTGGTCTCTAGTCAAAATGCCCGGGACGATTTTTTTGTCCCAGTCCAGCCCTGTATGCAGCTCATCTGCAGTCTGGTGTTGCCTACATCTTCATATTCAGAAGGCAGAATTTCCGAGTTCTGAGTACATCGAAAACACCATGACTGCAGTTTTTGTGTTGGATGTAAAAAGCAGGCTAGGATAGAATCAGGCATGGGATTTCTCTCGTGGAAATGTGCATATTATTTTTTCCTTTCTATTGGTAGGTGGCACAGTGCACTTGTGGCAAGTAAGCAAGCTAGAAGACTGGCAGTCTGGCTGGGTATCCAGTTATGGAAGCAACACATTAACAAGAGAATTCTGAGTAAAACCAAAGTTACTTTCCCTAGTAACTAGTTACTCTGAAAGTAACGAGTAACTTGAAGTAACTGAGTTACTTTTGATAGAAGTAACTAGTAATGTAACTAAGTTACTAATTTAAAGTAACTTAACCCAACACTGTAAATGTCTGACACAAATACGTGACAAAAAAAAATAGGACAACAACCTGCAAATGCTGGTTGCAACCAAGTTCAACCAAAGGGCATGACCAAATCATCAGTCCTGCTTCAAACTCCCCCCCCATCCCAACCCACATACAAAAAACCTTCAGAAAAAAAGGTCAGTTTTGACAATTTTACCCCACACAAAATCCTCATTATTGTAGAAACAATGGACTGTACAGTGCAATATCACCTTAGCCCAAATGTGTTCATCAACTGAATTGCTGCCACATTTATCCACTGAGACAGTAGGCGCCATAAAACTCTATTGACTCAATTGCTTTCAGAGAAGAATAATGAGGTGGTGAAGTCTTTAGAAAAAAGGCAGGAAGTGGAATAAGATGGGAAATGGCATGTGAAAGTATTGTTTAGAGTGAGCAGCAATGGATGTTAGGGCCGTTTGCCTTCACGTAAAAAGGCACAGTCTGATAAGTCTGTATACAACAGACAAAAAATCTGCATCGCATTTAACAGTCATTATCCCCCATCACCCTGATTAACATAATCATTCCCCCCCAGCATCGGTATTACCTTATAACAAGCGTGACCATTATTTAGCTTTTTATTTTTCTTGCCTGCTGCACGTCTCACCTCATCCAGGTTCATTTGGTCAGGGTCCTCCCAAGGATTCAAGAATTTTCCCCCTCTCTGCTTCTTCAGCGGCACCACTACCACAAAATAACCCCTGAAACACAGCATGCAACTGGGATCAGGCCTGAGGAAGCACACTCCAAACTGCACAGTTTTTCAAGATTTCAGTTTCTTAAGAACCGTCAGTGTTCTGACATTTAAAAGAATACTTTAAAAGGATTTCAGACACAAAAGTATGGAGGCACTTGATGTTACACTTTATATATTCTTGATGTGTATGGAACATGATGGACATAATTTAGAAAGGCACACACCTGTCTATATAAAGACCCATAATTCACAAAAACAAGCCATTAAGTTAAGAAACTCTAAAGCCAGCAATTATAATATTGTTTGAAAGCACAGAAAAGGACAGGGGTATAGAACTTTCTAATGCTATCAGTGGTACCACGGGCACAAAGGCCATGTACAAGGATAATCATAAGGATGGTTGTCAGGTCAAGTGGAATAACTGAGCAGGAATAGTCTTGGTCTGGAAAGTGACTTAAAAACACAAGATCATTAAACTGAACTTCAAAAGTGCTCTTCAAAGATGAAGGAAACTCCCTGGAAGTAGAACTCCATTAAACTGGCCTTCATGGTAGAGAAGCAAGACAGAAGTCACTTCTGAAAAATGCGTATCAGAGCCTACTTTGAGTTTGCCAAATGGTGCACTGTGAAGTCAGATCTCCAAGCATCTGGCAAACACAATGCACTGACTCATATCATCTCTATAGTAAAGCATAGTGGAGGCAACATTATGACATTGCTTCTCTGTAGAAGGAAAAAGGAGAGAGGACAGAACTGTAGGGAAGATGAATGCAGCCAAATTCAAAAGTACAAATGTGTTGTTCACAAGAGCAGTCGTAACTTTAATTGCATAAAAGGGCTAAATAAATGACCTGGACCTAAATTGTAGCGATTTAAATTTTTTCATAGATTTTTTATCCATTTAATTCTTTCAAAATTAATTTTATGAAAAGTTTAAAAAAAATTGTAGTTACTTTCTGAGCATAAGAAAACGTGGTTGGCAATTTCTATTACAAACAGACTCAGGCTGTTTCAAGTGCTTAGCTAAGCTAAGTGGCTGCTGGTGACAGAAAAGTGCTATTGATCCTCTCATCTAACTCTGGGTGTTATCTCTACTTTAAAAGAGTATGCAGTATCTGACCATCAATATGATATACATTATACTAATATACATTAGTATGTTGCTGTAGTTGTAGCTGCTGTGAAACAGTAGAGTACGTTGAAAGTGTGTGGCATCTGCTGGGAGAAAACTACTAATACAGTATGTGGCCTCATGTTGAATCTGACAATAAGAATTTGTAAAGAAGGAATAGTATCCAAAACGATACGTATTTAAATCCAGTTTGTGTTTTTGGATTATTTTGACATTTTGAGTGACCATCTTGTATACAATAAAAGAGTGAAAAACCCCCACCCCAAAACACTACTGAAGTGACAGAGAAAGACAGACTCCTGGAAAATAGCTGTGAGAAGCAGTATGCATATTTAAACATGTATGGCTATTTGGACTTTGTATCTATATTTATTATTGGTGCCAAAAAGCAGATAAAATGTTCAGTAGTGGGGATTCGTTTGGCCTGTTGAGGGAGTTCTCAGACTTGCTGACAGCTCCAAGACATAGTAAAATGACCTCACAGGGTCCGTAGATAAATTGATACAAGGTAATAATTTAAAGCTTTCACAGTTGGTATTTAGGATAACAAATCCACTCTGTCTACATGCTTTAAGTCTTTCCTACCTGACTTTAGCTGTGGTCTGTACAGTCGGTAGCTGCACAGTCACCATGCCATCTGCATTAGTCTTTCCCACTACAATAGGTTTGGTTTTCAGGATGTCTGGAGCGGTGGTAGTAGTGACACGGTGCTGCAGGCCCCCAGCGCTGTTGGCTCGGTTGGTTAGCAGAAAAGAGTACTGAGTGTCTGGCTCCAAACCAGTGATCAGCTTCTGAGTTTGTTTGCCATCCACTTCCACAGACTGGCCCTTCCCATACAGGATCTGAAAACACCACAAATGCACATAGAGGTCTAAATAGGAAGCCTAGTTTTGCCGTACACTTAGCTGATTAGAATAAAATTATGCTTATATTGTGCAGTTCCTCCAATGGAAGTAGAAACAACAAAGGATAGATTGCACTGACAATGAAGAAAATCAAGTTGTGATGCTATTTTGTTATAAAAAATACCAGTTCATGAATATTTGTTTACCACAGACGTGAGATGTTTTGATGTCCTATGAATTTTCTCTTCATATTTAATCTGTAAATATGTATCAAATGTCTGTGTATTTACATTTAACTACGTTATGACTCCAAGATGGAGTGAAAAGATTTTGACATAAATTGTGGCAATTGTGAGATAAAAGTAACAGTATCTTCCTTTGTCTGTTAGGGAGCCAGACTTCATTATCTTTTCTTGACAGGAAGAGTGAAGTTTCATAGATAATGAGTGGTTGGAAATATGATACCTCATAATTAATCTGCCATATACAACTGCAAAACATGCAATTCTGAATTAATCTCAGGCTTTTATCAAGGTCCTGCTTTTTCAGCTTATAAAAGTTAAACTGCATGAGGCACGGCTACTTTTTATACCTACTAACAAACAAATATACATCTCCTTACAGTGAACGGCTGGACAGGGTTCTTATCACGGATCTCCCAGGACAGCAGGACAGAGTTCTTCATGGATGCTTTTACTCTGAAGTTGGTGGCAAAAACTACGGGACAGAAAAAGAAAAAAGAAAAAAAAGAAAGGAGTATTAATGTGGCCCAGCATTCGCAGTTACGGTCTCTACTGTCCAGTCCTACTGGTCTTACCTGCGTATCATTCTCTAGTACCAGCCTCATGCTAGCTATTTGCTCTTATTAACACACAGGACTGTGATTCCTGCCCAAGACCCAAAACTCTTACCTTGCTTTAGGAAAAGGATGTTGGGTCTAAGGCTACAGTGACAAGACAACGAAAAAGGACACTTAGGATGCAGCCACAAGATGTCTCATGTTCATGTGGGACTTTGCTTGATTTACTCTCAAATGTGCTGTTTGGAGGTGTGTCTAGCATCCTGAGCCTGGTGAAGATGGGTTGTTAGAATGTGAGTGTGAGCCTACCTTGGTCTAGCCGTTGGGTCCTAAATTGGACACTGGGGCTGTAAGGCCCAGGACCGACAGCTGTGAACGCACACACCCTGACATCATACACAGTATCGGCACTCAGACCCTCCAACAAAACACTCGACCTTTGAGTGGGCACCACAACCTCTGTAGCGTTTCCCCGACTGTTTATATCCTTGTATAGCACCGAGTATTTCAAAATTTTCCCATTTTGCTCAATCAGCGGGACTGTTTTCCACGCCAGCCGAAGCGAGGTGGCAGATGCCTCTTCTGAGATAATATTTTCTGGATATCCACTCGGGACGTCTTCTGGAGTAGTCACCTCTTTTACAGCCTCTTCTCCATAGCCCATCTTGTTGCGGGCTGACAGTCTGAACACATAGTTAGCACCCTTGTGGATATCCTGGGCAGTGTAGCGGTTTTCCTTGGGGGGAAACTCAACCACTGTAAAAGGGAGAACGTCAACGCGGCCGAAGGTGAGGCGGTACCCCAGGAGCGGGGTGGCTGGACTGGGAGGGGGGTACCACTGAAGCAGGGCCGTACCTGAGTCAGTGGCACTCACTAGCAGCTTGGGCTTCTCGGGCACTACGAGGGAAAGGAAAGAAACAGGAGAGAGGGAGAGAATAATGAAAAGATAATTAGACGGTAATTACAAAGCACATTATTCATTACCTCGAGCAAAACTGCACAATACGATTAATACAGCACCCGTGGCTTCTTGTGGCACAGCAAGGTGTGAGACCATTTCAGTAGGCAATAATTATCATTAGTGATGCCAAACTCTCAAAGACAATCAACTACGTGTGTCGTTTATTTCAACCTCTGTGTCTTTGTGTATGGTTGGGTCTGTGCAGACACACTTACATGGCGGTGCGGTGCACACAGTAACAGGTTTGCTGCGAGCGCCATCGCCCTTGGCAGTGTAAGCCCCTACTGATACAGAGTAGGCAGTATCTGCCTTCAGGTCCCCCAGCACCACTTCCTGCAGAACAACAAAAAGCATTGTCAGCGACAAAAGGCCACTAATTTTTGTTTGTCCTCGGGATAATGAGCAGTCACTGCTCAACAAAAAGAGACTCAAGGAGGGTGTGGTTAAAGCAACACAAAGAGGTACAGCAAAAGCGTACAGTCTTTTTGCCTGACAGTGTGACTGTGCAGTTATTCAGCTCACTTCTGCACAAACAATATCAAGACATGTACGGATACTCTCGTACACTCTATTTGACTTTTTGAGGATAGTGTTTGTGAGTATCAAGACAAAACCCAAAGTCCTGGAAAACTACCAAATGATACGAGTTTAAATCATTTTTTAACTCAAAATATCGTTTACCTACAGAGGCATTAAAAACTGATTTGTCTCCATATAAACACAAATATTTTGTTAATTTCTTAGTATGTGTGTAAATCGTATATATAACAAGAATATTTTGGTGATACAAAAAATGACTCATATTATCAGTCATCTGTGGGGGTTTTTAGGTCCCTTTATTAAATATATTCTCTTTTCTGTGTTCCTGGTGAACACGCAATACAGAAATAGAAATGTGTTCTTGCACGATGTTTAAAGACTTAATTTTAAAGCTCCAGTCTCATAAATATGACTCATCTACTTTTTTTTCTTTTTCTAACATCAAATAATATGCACAAATAAATGTTTACTCACATATACTGTTGAGTCATCGTATTCCCACTGAATGATGAAGCAGCAGGAGGAAAAAAAAAAGAGAGAAACACATTATGAGTAATAGTCAAAAGGACTTTTTTTTATCTGCATTTAACAAAATCTCCAGTTTAATTTAAATAAAACGTAATAACACACATTAAGGCTGTTTAACCTTATCAGATTGTAAATCTTATTTTAGGAATTCTGTGAGTCAGGCTGTGTTCACATTACTTTTAGAATTGCGATGGGAAAAATTCTCACATTTACCAGAAAACAAAACAAGAAGAAGCAAATGCTAGCTCCACTTACTTGAAAGAGTAAGAGTCAGAAAATAGTTTACTCTTACTGAAAAAAGCGCATTTTTAATGTTGAGTTTAGATGATAAAGATGCAAAGTATGATACTTAACACTGTGGTGTTTTCTTTACCAACGGACTTTGGCTGACATGACATTTGCTTGCTTTTGCTGGCACATAACATGAGTTACTAGCTGTTATTACTGCTTGGACACTGGTGGACTTACATAACATGTGATGAGAATAATGATTTTGTTCTCACGTCTGTTCGCTAAGTGTTTAGCTACGGGTTGCGGACTGTTGACTTAGCACAATCAGGAGAAAACACTGATTCTCAAATACAAGTACGCCCACAGCTGGGTGAAGAGATTCAGACAGACAACAGAGAGGGTGCATTTGAGCAAAATTTAATTTGGATCCTTTTTAGTTGATGTCTCTATAACTGTTGATTCTTTAAAATTGTGGTGAGGGTTTGAAGGTTTTTTGGTTTCTAAAGGGTAGAAAAAGTCTGACATTTGCCGACCTGCACAAAGATGGACTAGCTTGTTTCCCGTATTTATGCAAAACTAAGCGTACTGGTTGCAGGTATGAGATATTATACAGACAGATATGAGAGTTAGCTTCTTATTTAGCAAATGTGTAGTCGCTAATTCATCCTATAGAAAGTTGATACAGACTGCTGCAGATTTTTCTGATGTCATAGTGTTGTTTCCTGCTATTTTAGTAATATTGGATCCCTGTTTTGTTTTTATTGTTCCAGTAAAGCTCAGCTTTAGTTTCACTATTTTATTTACGTTCTAGCTCTCATTTAGTTTTCTGAATACCTGTGAAGTTGCTGTTCTAGTGTTAGTTTTTTGTGTGCTTGGTTCATATTTAATTTGAGTTTGAGGCCTCTGTCTTGTTGTCCTTCTTTGCTCTAATCATTCAAATTGATTTTTCGTTTTTCATGTTTAAGCGGCTGCTTTTTTTTCTTCAAACTAACAGTTGTTACGCATTTCCTGTTTTACTTTAAGAAGTTTGTCCTCTCTTGTGTTCTTTTTCCTCTTTACTTGATTGTCCTCACCTGTGCTGATTATACACATCTGAGTCTAATCCTTAGTTAGTCCTCACTGCCCTTTCTTCTATTCGCTCTTTGGTGTTTCTTATGGTTCTCTTTGTGTTTCTGAACTTGTGTTAATTTATTTTGGACTTAAATAAAAAGCCTATATTGCCCTATATTTGGGTCCTAACTCCAGCACAACACCTTCTATGACAGATGGTGTTTGCACAATTGAAATAAGATACTTTAATGTCTTAATGGCCACATCGTGGTTTTTGACATCTGTATAATATGTCCAAGTAAACCCATGTGCTGCTGAACTGAGCTGACTATGCTAATGATCAGCATTACCATGTAATATAATTTATCTCATAATGTTTTATATTGCATTTATAGATTACTTATTTACAGATTACCCATTAAGGTAATATTCTCGGGTTACCTGTGAGTCATCTATGAGGATGTCCTTGATGAATGGCTGACCCTGAGGTTCTCCGTAGTTCATCCTCACATAATGGACTTGGTAGCCTCGGATCAGACCGTGCTGTCTTTCAGGTGCAGGGGCTCGCCATTTCACCCTAACAGCCGAGGCGTTCACAGTTTCTGCCTCCACCCCTTGTGGAGGACCACTTGGAACTACAAATGCATTTTTGGATAGAAGTCAAGGGTCACAGATGATGGGAAGTTAAACCTCTCAGTTAAAGGCCTTCACTTTAGTGAAGTTTCTTTCTAGTAAAAAAAAAAATGCTTTCAGGGGCAGATAAAAAACAGCCAAAAGCTAAAAAAAGGTGAAAAACTACAACCCTACAAAAAGTCTAAAACAGCTCTGATGTCAGGGAAAAAAAGTCAAAATAGTAAAAAAATGAGAGCGCTTGAGGAAAAACATGGAGGAAAAAAGCAGTGGAGGATAAGAAGCAAATGTAGAAAAGATAAGAATGGCAGATAGAAAAGGATTTGTTGCCAGGGGCAGATAAATAGTGGCAGGCAGTCAAAGAGAAAATACTGTTATCAAGAAAAACCTCTCCCGTACTGCCAAGAACTACACTTCTTTCCCCAAAAAGCAAAAATATACAAAAAGAAGGAAAAAACTGCAGCCACCTTTATCTATTTGACAGACCCACCCACAAGCACAAAGAGTACTGGAATCAAAAATATAACAAATTACTCTAGATACAATAAGACACACCGCACTGGTTTACATTAGATGTATCAAAATAATTGTAAAGGTACTGGAAATGATTTGGTAGGACAGATTACTGGTGAGAAAAGCCAAGGTGAGGAAAGATTGAGGTACACCGACAGCCTTGTTATTGTTAGAGGGGACTATTGCTAGCTTTCGACAGGAAAATCTCAGTATTCTTTTTAGTAAAAAGAGGGGCTTTTAGAAGAAAGGGAAAGGTGAGGGAAAAAGGGTGGTTTTGCTGATTCAAAAAAATAAAAGAGGATAATGCCAGCTGCTGCAGGAAAAAAGGGGACTGCAGCTGACAAGAGAAAGCAGTGGTGAGGGGGGGTTGCAGGAGGAGATTCTGTATGTTGGCAGATTCTGGTGGTTACAAAGGAAAAATAAAGAGGAGGTTTTCACTGGAGGGTCTGACAGTGGATCACAAATGCATTGTCCGTTTAAATTGCAGCTCAAGAACAGAATAAATGAGTTTACTGGCCAGTAGAACAAGCTTGCTGTTAGTTTAGGGTGCTGCTTGGTTAGTAAGTTAGAGGTAGCGACTATTAGTAGGGAGGACCATCCTATTTTTATTTGTATCTTTTGTTGGGAACATACCATCTTCCTCAGTGCGGATAAGAAGCTGTAAACTTTCTGGTCCATCCCCAGCTTCCGTCTGTGCCCTCACGGTTATGCCGTACTCAGTCCATTTCTCTAGGTTTTCCAGGAGATACGGAGAACTTTCCGGAGAAATTCCATCAATTCTTTTTGATGTTTTGTTGCCCTCTGTAGTGGCATACTGGATGGAGTATCCTGTAATGATGCCGTTCTGAAACTCCACAGGTGGTGGTGCCCAACTTACCAGGACGCTGGTAGAACTGGGACTGGTGCATTTGATGTCCTGGGGAGGTGCTGAAGGAACTGATTGGCCAGTTTTGAGGAGGCACAGTAGGGGTTGTTTGGGTAAATGTTATTTGGTTGTGTATACAAGTTGTTATTGGTGGGTGGAGAGGTGAGTGGAGAAGTGAGGTTTGCCATGGGGGTGAAATTGAGCAGATGAGAGACAGAGAGCAAAAGACAAAGAAACACAAAATGAAAAAGAAACTCTGGAGAACTGAAGCTCTTTTGAAAAATGACCATAGAAATTAAAAGATGGTTGAACAGAGATACTGAAATGATGGGTGTCAACTTCTGTTTGGTAGCAATGTTTGATTAATGAAAACGAGTGAATGACAAAAACACTGACTAGAGCTTGAAACACACATACCTTCCCATAATTTGTCCTTACAGCCTACAAGCCTCTGTGGTCCATGTTGGACTTCTCATGTCTATCTGCCAACCTCGTCTTACCTTGTTTTACTGAGTCTCTTACGGACCTCAGATTGGTAGCCAACAAATGAAGTTTTTCTGGCAATCTTAAAAGAAATGCTTAGTACTGTATGCAAAATACATCGACTAAAGCTAAGTTCTTGAAATAATTATTGGTCTTTTATATATTTGTTGAAATATCAATTCTGAGGTCAGCTCCAGCTATGGTCTTGATTCATGATGGCTCCTTTTTGACAATGCAACAATGCCACATATGTGTCTAATTAAAATTGCAGTAGAGAAACCTACGTGATTTAGCATTACATGTATTTGCGTTTGCATTGTCAAAACTGGATCTTGTTTCTCTTTCGCTCTCACAAACACCTTCACACTTTCACACACTGCAGTCTGTGCAGGTAGACCTACGTGTCTGTGGTGTGTCAATGGACACTTCATTGGTATATGCCCCAATTCCATTTTTGCTTTTGGCAGCAAGCTGGAAGGTGTAGGTGGAAAAGGGCTTCAAGTTCTTGAGCAGGTAGGATGTGGCGGGCTCAAAGCTCACTTTTTTCTGAAAGGACAAAAAGACGAGTTAACTTTTTATAACTAGATTAATAATGATATCAAATTATTATCACTTTACACAATCGTATTTGAATTTGTTATTGTCTATCCACCTACCAATGTGATCAGAATTTTAAGGACACTCATTAAGGGCATGGATGTCATGGTATCTTGGAGCTTTTAATGATTTCTTTCAACTTTTCATTTTTTCAGGTGCACTGATTTTACAGCATACATCTTTAGCGACTGTTTGCTGAACTGGCAGAATTAGAGTTTGTTTGAAATGGTTGGTTTCCTGAGACAGAACTGGCTGATCCACAAATTTTCAATAGAGTTGCTTTTGGGAAGCCCTTCCAAAAACGTAACATCAAACATTTCAAAAACGGTTTTGATGTGTGTTTGGGATCATTGTTCTGTTCAAATACACAACTGTGTCCAAATTTCAATCATCTAGCTGTTGATTTGAGGTAAAGTTAAAGAATCTGGAGGTCCTCCTTCTTCATCATTCAATTCTTGCAGTGTACCAGTACCACTGGCAGCAAAACAGCCCCAGAACATGATGCTACCACTGCTATACTTGACAGCTGGTAATGTGTTCTGGATTTGAAAGCCTCCCCTTTAATCAAACCAAACATACCTCTTATGCTAGTGGCCAAACAGCTCAATCTTTGTCTTGCCTGACCATAAAACTTTTCTCTACAAAGCATGTGGCTTCTCCACGTGGGTGACAATTTGGGTCTCCTTCCTGAATTTGGCAGTGACAACACATCTGAATAACTTGTAATTATGTCCAGTTATTTGAACTGATCTTAGAATCTGCAGTTTACAAACGGCTCCAACAGATCTTCCCAAATTGTTCGAATCTACAATTCCCCTTTTTATAGCTCTTTACTCGATTTTCCCATTGTTTTAAAATATTGGTCAATCCAACAACTGCTGTGAAACTAATCCATGTTATGCGGGCAAAAAGAAACTACCAGTTGTAATCAGTCATGATCACCAATGATTAAAAGAATCAAGACTCAAATTGAGCCTGTTTGCAAACCCTGTTGAGCCTGTGTGGACTCGAGAAATAAATAAATCATTAAATTCAAACTTGTGCACTCAATTCATGTTTTTTAAACTCATTAAAGTTTTATTTTCTGTACAATAATACCACCCTAATAACTGAACAGTTCAAAGAAAACATTCAAAGTCCAAAATTTTCATAACATTCATACCAATGATGGGTTTAGGTAAACTTCTGATCACAACTTTACCTATAAAATTATAAATCTATGAAAACAGCCCATTTAGTGACAATTTTTTTTATCTCTCCATCTTTACCTCTTCTGTGTCGTCAGCTCGTCGGTAAACAAGTTCATATCCTGTAATCTGGTTATCTGGGCCACCCTGGGTTGTTGGAGCCACCCAGGACAACAGGATACTGGTTTCAGACTTTGCCTCACCCTTAAAATCTAATGGTTGAGAAGGAACTAAAGGGGAAGAGGATTGTTTAAAGAACACTAAGACTACATAATCTTAACCATTATATGCCATTTGCTTCTCTTATTTTACCTCCAGTCTTGGCTATAATCTGCAGGTCCTGGGACAAGGGGCCATCTCCTACAGAGGTAAAGGCCAGCACTCGGATGTAATAAGTCTTATTAGGAGTCAAATCCTGGATGGTGATGAAGCTGGATCCACGCACCATCTGCTTCTCCCACTGCACAACACCGGTGCACAACACAATGCATGAATGCAAGCAGGCACACAGATACTCTCATACCTTATACATCTTGGCAACACAAGTTATCATCTGTTATGCATAAATAGTAACAATAACAATAACATTAAACCAAACCACGCACACAGGAATACACACCTGGTTGACTGGCAGCGAATTGTCAGAGGTGTAGTACACTCTGTAACCGACCACCTGTCCATTAGGTTCCTCAGGCTCATCCCAGTGGATCATTGCTGTTGTGGCGCTCAGCATCCGACCTATGACCTACAAATAAAAAGAGCAAAATTAAACACCAAGTGCAAAAGTGACACAAATGTGGAGAAAGTTTAAACCTGGATTCTGCTAATAGGCAACAGGGGACAGTTTATGTGGTTGCCAAACGGAGAGTGATTGCATTTAAGTCTAGGGGGAAAAGACCCTTCATCTATAGAAGGTGTACGTTTTGGTTGACATGTCACTATTGCGCGTGTGAAAGTGCCATCGCACTACCACCACCATGTTTGACTATTGGTAAGTTCTTTGTATTGAAATGCTGTGTTCGTTTTACACCAGCTGTAAGAAGATTCAGGTCTTCAAAAATCCAACTTTTGTCTCATCAGTCCACAGAATACTTTTCCAAAAGTCTAGGAGACCAATAAGATGCTTTTTGGCAACTGGGAAACGTTTGTGTTCTTTTTGGTCAGCAGCGTTTTTTCCTTGGAACTCCTCCATGGATGCTCCCCCCCCCCCCCCCCCCCCCCCAATCTCTTTCCTAATGTTGAATCTTGAAGACTGACCTTAACTGAGACAAGTGAGCTGGCAGTTCTTTAGATGTTATTCTGAGTTCTTTTGCGCCCTCCTGGATAAGTCATCGATGTCCTAAAGCCTTAAAAATGGCTTTGTAACATCTTCCAGACTGATAGATGTCAGTGTCTTTGTTTGTCAGCTATTATTGAGTTGTTTGTAGATTGTGGCACGATGTGTTACTTTAAAAAAGGATCTTTTGGCCTAATTCATTTTGTCAGACAGGTGTCAGATAGGTAAGGGGTTTCTTGATTCAGCAGTCCTAGAAGTAATCAGGTCTGGATGTGGCGAGTTCAACTGAACTCTTTGCAAAAACATGATTAATCACCATTAATTAATAATTGAAAAAGGAGGACTGATTACTTTTTTGATGCAGAACCTGGGAAGTTTGGCATGTTTTTTCCATAAAGAAATGAAACCATTGTGTAAGAACTGAATTTTGTATTTACTTATCTTTGTCTAATATTAAAAGTTGTTTGATGATTGGAGAGATGTAACATGACAAATATGCAAAAACAAAACAAAAATAAAACTAAGGGGGGAAAAACTTTGTCACAGCACTGGAAAACAGCAACACTGAAATGCATTAAAATAGAGGTTACATAAATGCATCCACATATTGATCCATAAATACCAATTTTTATTTATATGCCTAACTAGTCAAGTTGCATATTACGTCCATATCTCTCTACATGTAATATGAAATGTTATGATATGTAAAATGTATAATATGTGAGGTGAAGCCTTAGAAAATTAGGTGATCGGGTGTAAATGATTTAAAACCCTATATAAATATAAGAAACATGTATTTTATAGAAAATTATGATGATTTCTTTTGGCTAAAATGCCATCACTGTGATATTTTATCCAATTCCACATTTTTGTATTCTATAGTTTGCAATAATTAGTGAAATAAATCCTGGTATATGGCCCTTTGAACAAATTCTAATCATTCCAGTATGTATGCTTGTACCAAATTTGAAATTCTCTCAAAGCTTTTATGAGAATAGAACAGGATGGACAGACAGCTCCAGCAACGGCTGTCTCAGAGTCAAAAATAGCCTCGATCCATATTTGGAAAGAACATTTTTATCGCTGTAAAAACTGCTTTCCACTTTGTCAAATAAAGGCATCATCCTGACCTGGCGAGGAGGCGAGGAGGGGGCCTGCTCAGCTGTGCGAGCCTCCACCACCTCGCTGGAGGGGCCCTGACCAATGGTGTTGACAGCTGCCACCCGAAAGTCATAGTGAGAGTAAGGACTCAGGCCGCCCACACTATAGCGTGTTGTAGCAATGCCATCAATCTCTTTATAGGGGTCCTCTGAGCCTTTGGCGCGATGCTAGATGAAACAAGAGATGAAAAAGGGAAGAAGAAGAAGTACAGACTGAATTCAAGCTGCAATAAACAACTTTGTATTGAGTTAACAGCTACAGCTGTGTCTGTATACATAAATACATCAAAACTATGTAAAACCATACAGCATAAGCATTTACTTATCTAGATTTACATTGAAATGTACAGAGTGAAATTTGGGCAATTCATGTTTCATGCAGGAGTCCTGCAATTTAGAAAGTGAGTATTTCAATACTACTGTTAACCATAGTACTGTTAATTCATTCTCTTTTATGAATTTACCACTGTCAGTAGGGAGTATTCACAGGACACCAGATTTACTTTGAACACTTCGAGGGAGGTTATTAGTATTGGGAGAAACAGGGATTCCTGCCTTTGCAGCCATACTAAGTAGGCTTGAGGCCAACATGATAACAGTTTATATTGATAAATCCTAGTGCTCTAAGACTCTGGGTATGCAGAGAATGCAATAATTCATAAATAGCATTTTTTATTTACAACAGAACATAGAAAACACGACATTTTCTAAATCCTTTAACAATATTATTTATTCTAGATAACGAGTCTTTACGCTTTTACATTGAGGAACATTATTGCGAAATTGTTCCACGATTTGTATTTTTAAAAATGCCTCATTTCAAACATTTGATATGCTTTCTGTGCATTGTTCTGGAAATATTGGTTTATGAGATCTGGAATTCACTGGATTGTATTTTTATGTATACATCATTATACATCCCAGGTTTCTTGGAATTCGAGTTGTATAATGCGTGTCTCAGCAATTTGTGTACATATAGTGCTGTGAGGTAGGTAATGTTTACAAGTCTGTCATACCTGTATGATATAGTAGGAGACGGGTTCAGGGTTTCCAGAATCCCAGGTGAGAGTGATGCTTGTTGCAGTTCTCTCTGTCACCACAGGGATGCCAGGAGCCTTTGGCAAAGCTGAAGTGTGGAAAAAAGACGTGACATATTTTATTGTTTATTGTAATAGACAGCTGGGCAGAGACATGTTTAGCACTCTAGTGCATCACCTCTTTTTTAAGCGCCCCAAGCAACGTTTTCTCAGTGTTTCTTGGTAGGATTTAAGCTGCTCAGCAGATCAGGGCCTTCTTTGTCATATATTTTTTAAAATTAATTCTCTAAATATTTTCTCTTGAAGAGAGACACGCAATGAATTTAAGATCACTTAACAGCATTTTACTGCAAAGCTGTGCTAGTTTAATGTATAGACATGGCTTGGTATTGTCTTGCTGACAGAAGTAAGACAAGACAAGTTTACTGGTAGCCCACAGGATGCAGTTCTTGATTTTTTTAAAGAAGAATTTCATATTTTTGACTGAGTCTTACAATCTTACATGAGTTCAGGCCCAGAACTCACACAGTGTAACTCGTGCAGCTCTTTCTGGATTTTTCTTCTTTACATTTTGTATATGTTTGTTTATGTATTCATTGCATGGTGAAGTCTTACAGTAGAAACCATGACAAACATTGTTCATTGAGCTCAAAGAGAGATTTTCACAAACCCATTAGGTCAGTTTTTAATGTAGTGCCACTTGAGGCCATGAAGATCATAGTAATTCAATATTGTTCTAGGTCTTGTCCTTTGAGTACATAGATTTACCACAAGCTCTTTAAATTTCAACATTTCTTTTTAATTTTTGTGATGACAATCCCCATTTTTCCTTCTGAAAGACTTTAAAAGTCTCTATGAATGCTCTTTTCATACAGTATATAATTAAGTTAGCTACCTGTTACCCATTTGCCTCAATAGCTGAAAGATACTCCAACAGGCGTTATTCCTAAGAAATTTCTTAAAACACACATTTTCTTTTTTACCCCTATTCCAACTTTTAGTTACTGGTACTCAATTCAAAATCAGCACATTCTTCACAAAGTAACTACAACAGTAAAATCTCAGCTTCAGTATTTAACACGTTTTTCATTCAATACTGAGTTTAGATTTGCACATCACTACACTGTCTTTTGATTTACATTTGCTTAAAGCAGCTCCCCAAGGAATAGAAATGTATTTGAAACCAAATTAACCCTCTTGAAACAATTAAGTATCCAAACTGATACACCTGTTACAGCAATAAGAAGAGCCTTTTCCAATCGAAACCATAACAAAACAAATCTAACTAAATCTATGCTTTGTCATAAGTCCATGTTACGGCCCTAGCAGGGCCTCCTCCTGAAGTTGCCTGTGTGGGCGTGTCCTACCATCTCTCCTGCCTTAGGTGCCACCTTTTTCTATCGTACAGCTGACTCACATCAGCAGGTATTTAAGGGCAGAGAAAGGTGAGCTCTGGCGCCAGAGGTTGCAGCTAGTGAACTGTGTGTTTGCACTAAGTTAGCTGTGTGAGTGTTTGGAGGTTGCAGCTAGAGACATTGTTTTTTTGTGATTGTTTGCTCCTGCTTGGTGGAGAGGAGTGTTTGGTTACTAACCTTTTCTCTGGCTTCCAAGATAATAGTTTCTTCTTAATTTTAATGAACTGTAAAACATGTAGTTGTCTTTGTATCTGCTTCAAATGTATTCAGTGACTATTTGTCTGCGTGCATATAGTACAGAACTGCATCTTTAGTGTGTTCATTAGATGCACTCATTACTTTCCTCTTCAATAAATATTTTTAACATCTGTATATAAAGGAGCTCTCATACAAATACGTTTCTTTACTGTCTTACTTTTTAATTCTTTTGTAATAAAAATACATGGTAAACAGAGAGAAAGAGAGAGCACTGCAGTTCTGCCTTATTACAAAGTCATAAGCAAAATCACCCTCGATTAAGGTTGGTGTATAACTCTGTTGTTCCTATCCTTTCCACTGCTCACCTTTAACTATAATCTGTGCCACTGCCTCAATCACACCTAGCGTTGACATGGCAACGCACGTGTAATTGTTGGACTGGCGTACGTCAGTCAGTTCTAGTACATTGCGGCCAATGGGCATGTCGTCCTCTGGCGTCAGGTCTTCTGCTCCCAGCATCCATTTCACATATGGCATGGGTGAGCCTACCGCCACACAGGTGATGTTGACGTTCCCTCCTGGCATGATTTCGCTATCGGCCGGAGGGATGGAAAAGCGAGGGGGGACACGGCGCACTGGACCAAACGGCAAAGAAGGCAAGAGAAGAGAAAAAATTACGATTTAATGATTGTGCAGAGCGGCGGAGAACAATCAGGAGGTTTGAGCTCTGAGATAAAAGTTTATGACATTCAAGTTAGAGTACAAGCATTTGAACAGTCTGGTACACTACCATTAGGGTGCATGTGATATCAAGATGTTTTATTAATGTGAATTTTAAAATTTTATGAACACAAAAGACAGAAAAAAGGAGAAAAAAATCACAACACACACACAAACACACACATGCATTCACATGGAAAAACAGCACATGGTATATTACTCTGGAGTAAAATGTACAGGCGGGTTTAGACTTTCAGTATTGCACACAGCCCACAGCTGAGCCACACAAACAGAAAGTGTCAGTTTAATGGAAGAAAAAAAGGCAAAAAACAAAAACAGGAAAGACTCGAGAGAACCACTCGGTCGTTACAGTACCAACCTTCTCGCAGCTCTGCAGTGGGAGATATGACATGGCGGGAGGAGGAAGAAAAGACAGGAAAATGCAAAATATCAGAAAGAGAATACAAGACAAAGAGGGATATGTTAGACATAAAGAGCTTTGCAAGGTGGCAAAAGACAGAAAGGACAAGAGAACGAGCAAGGAAGGGCAAGAACGTGTGAGGGGAGGACAGGAAAGAAAAGGAGGCCATACATGGCCAACGTTGGTGGAAGCGTTCCTGTTTAAGGCAGGCTCCTCTGCCAGCTGTCTCCATAGACTGCCTGTCAAACACTCACTGAGCAGCTCTGCAAGATTTCCCTGGCCCTGCAAGCACTGTTAGACACACATCACTGACTGTATGCTGTTTGTGTTTATGTGTATGCGCATGTGGATTTTATATATGACATAGGTGTGTATCCTAATGTGTGTGAATTCAGTGTTTGCTTTGTATCCCCATGAGCCATGTTCGAGTCAGAAAAAAAAAGAAAAAAAAAAGATGCTCCACTGTTTAAGACCTTTTTTAAGGGGTGGGTTGAAGGCAGACAACAGAGCAAAAGGCCCCAGGAATAAAAATGTCTCCGAGATTCAAACATTTCGTGGGTATGCGTGTGAACGTGCGTGTGCTGAAGGAGCAGAGGGGAAGACAGTGCCTGAGGAGGTGAGATGCCTGTCAGATTTGGAGAGAAATACAAGTTTTAACCAGACAATGATTTGGTTTTTCTCTGAGGTCTAAAGGCTAAGAAGGCAGGGCAAAGAGATAAATGACTCGAGTGAAACATTTAGGCCAGCCTTAGAAGCGCTCATTCTTAAATCATTCAGTTTCATTGCTCGACAGCTAAAAAATATAAAATATAGTCTACTTAAAAGCATTGTATCATGTTAATAAGTTAGATATATACCTAATATAAGTCTATCTACTGATACGTGTGTGTAAATTTCATCTCATCCACACATAATCATTAGAATTGTTGCATCATCATAAAAAAAGTGTTCAAACTCTTACCTCTTACATAAAGGTTAGCTGGGGTGGAATAACGTGTCCCATCCCTGTTGGTAGCAACACACTCATACTTCCCCTGGTCTGACTCCTCACTCATCTCTATCTGGAGGGCACCTGGATGCATGGAGGGATGTAGAGGAAAAGATAAAGAGAGGACAGAGAGTCACACAGACAGACAGACAGAAGAAAGAGCAATCACACAGAAGTGGAAGACATTAGGAAATTTGATATAGTAAGTATATACATTAACATATAAATGGTAAAAAAAACTGCAGAAAGAATAAGAATAAATGAGTCTGTGAGCATTTTCAGAAAACAAACAGGCTGAACTCATTCTGAGGAAAGTAGGGGTACAAACAGAGCCAAATCTATAGAGCGACTTTAATAAGTTTCTACCACTTTCAGCAAGAATCTGCCCAAAACAAGGGTCAGCTTCCTGATTTCAAAATATGAAAAAAGAAAAAAGAAAAAAAAGAGAAAAACAACCCAAAAGACCAAAACAAAATCTACAAAAACAGAGAATGCGGTCTTCATGCAAAGCAAATGAAACAAACAGCTAGAATGCGCAGAAATCCGTCACTGTATTTTGAGAAGAAAAAAAAATGCTGAAAATTGAGATGCAGTTACATTAAGCAACAAATCATGTTTCATTTTCCAAGGATAACGTCTGACAAAAGATATTGCCATGGCAATAAGATTTCCCCAACCCTTTCGGATCCACCAATGGGATCAGGAGTGTGATGTCAATTTAAAACACACCCAATAAGGAGGTAAAGACATCAACCGACCTCCGTCAAGGCCAACAGATGGGAAAAAAAAAGAACGACATACGCAAAGCCTTGGGAAGGGACCGATGTTTTCTCGCTCCCTGAAAATAGAAAAACTGTCAAAAAAAGAGTCAACCAGAGGTTCTTTAAAGATGGTGTGGTAAGGCAAAAAAGCGCCCATAAAAACTTTATCAAAAAAGTGGTTGTTTGGGGCTTTTTATCGGTAATGAGAGAGAAAAGAGGAAGTAATGGTAAAAACCATGAAAGTATGTGTGTTTCTGTCTGTGTGCGTGGAGATTTGAGAATTTATGTGTGCGTGTGAGCGCACTCATGTTTGCAAGTGTGTGTCTGAGTCTTTGCCATCTGGACTTTTCAGCCTGAGCGAATAACAGCTGGGAGGAAAAACAAAACTGGGACGTTTGATTGGGCAAATAGAGACAAGGTAGAAGGAGAGGCCAGGCCAAGCTTAGGTCAAGACCTCTGAGAAAAAAAAAAGAAAAAAAAAAGAAATTCAGGTCACAAAAATTTAAAAAGCAACAAACAAACAAACAGAGGTAGAAGTGAGTACGCGTTTTCACCTCAAACTAAGCAACAAAGAAAGAAAACCAAGTTGTAAACATATCATGCGTTGGATTGGAAACACGGTCGATGTGAACGGTTAAACGGTGGTTAAACTGATGGGTGCGAAAGAGAGATCACAACATGACGAGGAAGGAAGCAATGGACTTCTTTGTTACAGAGTGAACGCTGAGGCTGAGATGGAAAAATTAAAGTGTGAAGAGGGGATGAAGGATGAGAAGAGGGGAGGTGACAGTCATAGTATAATGAGTTGCTTGCTCAACTCCAATTCCTCCTCTTGCACCTACTGCAGATCTGAAGCAGTTGGATGAGTTTTACCAATGTCACAGAGTCTTGAGTCTTTTGGACTAAACCCCATATTGATTAACCCACCCGGGGCTGCTTTTCAGATCTGTGAGACAAGTAGGAACCAGGGGTTGAAAAGGAATCAGGCCACTGTGTCATGTTGGTCCTCCCAGCAGTCTTACCTCGTATGGGCGTGCCACCTGAGTGGGCAATGAATGCACGAGATTAGAGAAGGAGAAGAAGAAGAAAATGTTAGTACCACAGAAGGAGAAGGGGATAAGGGAGGGAGGGACTGGGGGAAGGGGGTGGGGGGGTGGGGGGGAGTAACTTGGCAAGGAGAAGAATCAAATTAGAGAGAAAGACTCAAAATATAGATCCTTACAGAGCGAGAGGAAGAAGAGGCATAAAGGAAATAGACAGAATAAACTAAGACAGAATAAGCCTGAGAAGAAGAAAAACTGACCTGAGATAGAGCGATAGACAGTGACAGAGCTATAAGGAGATGGGTTATTGATTGGACTTTATTGACTTGCAGCAGGGGTGGATGTGGCTATAGGAGAAGGGTGTCTGCACTACACTCATCTGGGTGTCTAAAAAGTGTACTGGCGAACTCTAAGTCCATTAACTACTATGAGCTTTTAACTGCTCTTGTCCTCTAAATGGCTCGAAACCAGGTTTAATCCTGCTAGTTACAAAGTGTGTTAAAACCTCTATTAGATAATGTGATATTTGCCCCATGCAAGGCAAGCACCCGCTATTTTAGTTTGTGGCTTCTGAGTTCATCTGAGCAGTGACTTACTAGTAAATTCACTCTTAGCCAGTCACATCACAGGTCTCTATTCTCTGAAACAGCTGTGCCAATTACAGTGATGCATGATGACAACAGCTCCAAAAACAGCAAGAGGCTGATTAAAAAATGTTATTATTGTCTGGGTGGTGCCGAAAGGCACATCCTAAACACACAACACATCAAATTTGCAGCCAAAGGCAGATGGTGTGGGTTTTTATTCAAGTTGTGGAATAATACCAGAAACAAACAATAAAAACGTGGCAGAAACCTTTGATGTGCCCTAATCTCTCAGAACTACCTTAAATGATAAATGCTGACATGCAGCTTTGCACAAAATAAACATTTTTTATGGCGATTTAAAAGTCTCAACTGTCTGGAGAGCGATTAATTAAGGTGATGTATTTGCATAAATCATAAATACATATTTTCATACTCTGTCATACTTAATTTGCTCTCGCTGACGAAATCACAACAGTGTGGTTCTCAGATAACTTTTCCCAGCACGTCTATACATATTTTCCACCAAAAATGCAGACGCCCCGTGCGGCGCTGACTTATTTGAATGAACTCACACCTGTTTGTATGACATGCGCACAGTGTGGTCGCAAAGTAAAGTCATTTAAAGGTCAGGAAATTACCAAACCGATGAAATGCAAGCTTTTGTGCCACCACAAAAATAGGGCTTATCACATCAGAGCGCTTTCAGCAGGGCATCAACTGTCAGCCGAGAAATGCTCAACTGAAATCAGACACATGTGTCGAGCTGATGTCTCTTAGGCTCATCTTAAGGTATCTAAATTGAAAATGTATTTTAAAAAAAGTATAGCCAAGTATTTTAAGGTAATACTACCTAAGAGAAATGAAAGCTAAAGCCAGCCTCTACTTTCCCCCCCTCAGTCTTATAATGAAATTTTAAAATTTATAAACTAACATGACAAAAAACATCAGTTTTAATCAGATTAAACTATATGTCAGAAAGTAGATTTGCAATTTAACAGACACAACTCTGCCTTTAAAGGTGTAATAGGAGGAAAAACTAAGGTCTGAGTCCTCACATTACAGGAAAATTTAAGCTGTAGTAATCGCATATTTGCCCCACTGTGCATTTATATGGCAAAGAAGGTTTTCTAAATCATGTAAATGATTCAAATGTCTAAAACATTTCACGTGATTATTGGAAAATTAGTGGAAATTACAGCATTTAATCACTAAATTTTCAACTATCCATAAACTGAGCAGACGAGATTGTTTCTTCTTCTTTTTAAAACAGTTAATCCTTACTAAGCTCTTTTTACACTAATGCAGTGTAACATCTGACCACTACTTTTACACCACAGCAGCAAGACTTATATGTTTTCATATATGCCTATCACAATGCACAGCTAATGTCTAGAAGGCTGAAACGTGGTCTCGATTGATTTCTTTATCCTGGCTCCACCAGTGGCCATCTAGAGCTCATAGCTATTGACTGGTAACTTTATACAGCAGACTGGAGATAGTAAGTGGATGAGTGAAAGGCAGGGTGAGTGAGTGAGTGAGGGAAAGAATATTTGAATTAGCAAAGGAGTGGAAAAGTAAATAGGTGAGTGTGAGGAGAAAAAAATATTATTCTCTGGGCGTGGAAGGGCTGCAGGTGCACAGATGAGGGTGAGGTCAGCTACATCTAGGTTGACAGAGTGTGTGTGTGTCTTTCTATGTGCATGTCTGTGTGTGTGTGTTTGTACGTCCTCTTTGTGGCATCTACCTTTAGCCAGTACAATGTACAGGTGCTTTGAGAGACAAGTGCGTGTATTACAGTGGGTGTGTGCACATCTATGCTTCGTGCTGTGTAAAAACTGTTAGTATGCCATGCATTTTAATAACACTGCAATAGTTGTAAAAGTGAGCAGCAGCAAAATCAGTAGCAACATTAGTGAACAGTATATAGAAAAGTGGACAGTGAGGGTGTGGGCCTTGGAACAGAAGCACTTACCAAAGGACTCTGTGGTTAAAAAGATACAAAGAGAAAAGAAACAGCATAGACATTGCATTACAATCGGACCATTAGTTACACAGAGGAGTTGACTTAGTAGAAACACCTTGAAAACTCCACAAAAAAAAGTAATGGATATGGAAATTTATACTTTAAAGAATCATACAAGTCACGCTATTTTTCATCATAATAATAAACATTAAAAAAGCTAACATGGCTAACTACCAAGTATTTTACATTTTAAGTTGTAACAGTTTTTCTACATCCTTTAAATGTTTTTTTTTAATTTCTTTATAAATTAAGATAAGAAAGAATCCAGTGCAGGGTCTTAGGGGTTGAGCCAGATAATAATAATAATAAAAAAAAAAGCAGGGACACAAACAAATAGGTTGGTATATCCACACAGAAGCCAGAGACTTGGGTGTCCAATCACAAGAAAGGGGGTTTTAGGTCCAGAGTCGGTCCCTGAAAGCAGAAGGAGGACTGAGGAGGGAGCGGACTTACACACTACTGTGGCTCAAGAAAAAAACAAAAATATAAAAATAAAATCTCGATTGAAATGGATTAATGATTTGACTGGAACAGAATAAACTGTCCTTGTATTATTAAATTTTGGTTTTTGAAATTCTGTTATCAGATTTTCTCAGATAACACGAATACATGTTCTTGGGCTCAGTGTCACATCCACCCAGGACGCTCTTTCCGACAAATCAGGAAAAACAAAATGTTATTCAAGTAAGTCACAGCAGTGAGCTCTATGTTAGAGAGGCCATTCAGTCAGTACATGCCACCACCACTTGGTTTTGCTAAATCTTGTCTGTAGATACAGTTTTTGAGTTTTTACTAGAGATGTAGCCCACTGATGTCTCTCAGGGGCATTATTTGTATTCTTTTACAGAGACTTTAACTGTCTGTGATGGTGACTTGCACAGGAAGACCTCAGAGTTAGGAGAAAAGTCGGGAGTCCACTTTTAAAAAGGCTTAGAAGAGTTTAGAAGGGTTGGCAACCGTATACAGTCAACTCATAACAACAGGAGCAACAGCAGCAGCAGCAGAAAGAGAGGCAGCTGAGAAATACAGCCAGTATCCATAGCAGGAGGAGTGTGGAGTAAGAAAAAGGGTTAACAAGGGCAAGAAAAACAGAAACTTTGTAGGAACGGGAAATAAATAATGGGTTTAAGGGGCAGATATTAAGAAGGGGACATAAAACGAAATGGTGGAGGAAAAACCCTTAAGGTGGAAATAAAATCTGGGATTGAAGAGAAGGCAAAAGAATGGAGGGATAAAAGCACTGGTTACCTGAGCGGAGCTGCTTGATTCTTCCATTGTTATTGGACGTGTTGACCGGGAGGAAATCCTTGAACCAGGTAATTTCTGGGTCAGGGTTGCCGCTAGCGGCGCATAGCATAGTGGCAGTCCGAGAACGCTCCACCACTTTCAGCTGGGGGCCCATGTCAATGGTGGGAAACCCTGAGGGCAGCTGATCCTCTGGAAGGATTAAGTACACAAGTAAAATATTTAACCTAGTAAGACAGAGAAGCAGTTTTCTTCTAACATCTTCCTGCAGTCTTTTCACCCTCACTTACACGTTTGTCATGTTTTGATTGTACTGAATAGATTTGAGACCATCGTTGCATGAGACAGGTTGTCTCTGATTTTTGTCCTGTTCTTCTGTAATTTGGAATACCTTGACTATTTCTCCCAGTTTCCTCAACTCCTTAAAAACCACCCTCCCACTGAGAGCCACTTTGTTTGTCCTCAGCTGTCCAGTTTGCTCAATTCTTCCAGCCCACACTGCAGACCACACAGAGATATGCCTAGTTTGTCCTAATAACTCTTTGGGAATGACCTTGATGGTGCAAAAATAACATTTTATGCCTGTAAAATTGTGTTATCTTTGGCATTTTTTGTGGATTCAGCTAAAGAAATCGGGAACAAATGATGTGTTTTTTGTTACAGGCTGTTAGGCAAAAAGCCTAAAGATACAATTTAAAACTGTTTCTTTCCTAAGTTGTCTGTTATGTGTAGACACAACACTGATTCATCCCTTGAGTTAGGCATCGTTTTATGCTTAAATGAGATCAGTGTTAAGTGGCTCAAGAAACAGACAAACAAACAATCCTCTTAAAATGGTCAAGTACAAGGACGTAAAGTGAAAAAGCAGCCAATCACCCCCCTTACTTAAGTCTTTGGGAGTAGATCTCGCCAAGAATTCAGCATGAAGACAAATAACTGTGTTTCCCCAAATGTCAAACTAATACTTGAGATTGTCCCACCTGTCTGCGAGCAGTGCAATTTAGGCTATTAAGAAAGCTCTCACACATTGACCAGTCTGTGCTCAATATAAGAAATTCCTGAGGCCTGAAGACACACAGCTTAAGCACCGAAATGACATCGGGGAGGTTCAAATGCTAGTCCAGTCTCAGAGGAACTTTCAGGGGAAAACTTGCGAGCTAAATGGTAAAAGACTCTAATTTGGATTCAGTTTAAGTCAAAATATGTTTCATCAGCCTTGAGTCCAGAGGCAAGACTTTTGAAGAATCCAATAGTGAGGTCAAATAGCATAAGTAACATTTCATCCTACCTGACAAATTCACTAATGCTTTAGGCAACAGCTTTTTGAACAGGAATCAGGTGAGCTACAGTTTCTGTAGCGCCGCGTTTTGTACAGCATGAGCAGGTTGCATAAAGTCAAATGTGTGAGCCCTATAAAGACGTATCTACTGGGACTTGCACTCTGTTGGGATGGAAAATCAAATGTAATTTCATTAAATCAATTAAATCAAACATAGAGAGTCATTTCACTGTGAGAGAGGAAATCAAAGGCAGCGAACCAACTTCATTCAACTGAAGTAGGAGATTTAAGAGAAGGGGGGGACAATGGCTTCGAGGAAGTAGGGGATCAAAGACGAGTGAACCCAGCTCAGTAAAAACTGAAAGGATACGGTATCCCCCCTTTGAATCAAAAAGCTACAGAGCAAACCAGGTTTTTAAAACTTTGTTCAAGGCTACACAATGAATGCCACATTTGTGAGTCATCTATAATACAGGGAATAAAATCGTTAAAGAAAGTCAGACGAACGAGGAATATTTATATAGAAGACAAGTTTATTTTAAGCCCTCACCCCTCCACAATCCCACACACACAAACACTCGCATACATATATTTTTTGTTTTACCCAGAATCCCTTGTGACTTTATCCCTCTATGCCAAACAGAACCTCATTAACGGGAAATCCTAGCGCTGAACCTCGCCAAGGAGATGCTAATTCTGGTACCAGCCCATCGAACCATGGCTGATAGGTCGTGAGACGCCGGTTTCATGAGTGCGTGTGTGGCCTTTTAACAGCTCCGGTTTCAATCAATCACCACGCCCGACAAATGGAAACACGGACATAATAAACCAAGAGAACAAGACGAGAAGGTGTTTGTGTGTACGAGCGTGCCAGCGAGCACGGGTGGCGAAGAGGGCGAAAGTGTGAAGAAGAAAAAGGAGAGAAGGAGAATAGACCAGAATAGATTCAAACAAACTGGAAAAAAGAAAGAGTGACAGAAAGGAAAACACAACGAGAGAGAAAGAGAGAACGAGAGAGAGAAATAGAGAGGGAGAGAGAGCACAAGGGACCTATACAGCATAACAATCATGATTCTCTCTGCTTTCATTATGCAAACGCTTACTTCAAAGCCAGCCCCTTGTAGGCAGGAATAATGCATTCTATTTCATCTACCTGGGGTGGGACACTGCACTGAACATTGAGGGTGCACAGTCAGAATGCTACTCCCTGAGAACGTGCATCTTTTTCTGCCCCTTTCCTACAACCACTTAGCATGTGCGCAAAGAAAAAAAAAAGTTGGAAATGTACCACTGCTTGTTGAAGCGTTTAAAGCCTTGCAAAGCACACAAGTATGCTCATGTAATAGCTGAAAATATCTGCACACACATAGAATATATGTGTGTGCAGTATATGTACAAAAAACAACACAAAGACAAACACATACACACAAATTTAAAGTTGACAAGGTGGAAAGTGATGTAAATGAAAGGTTGAGGGAGGTTTCAATTGGCTAAAGCACACACACACAAGTTAACGTGCGCACACAATCAGCATTCCGCCATCCATGATGGCGACAGGTGTAAGCAACACCGCAGTGTGTTTGGGTCAAAGCCGCTGCAGCATGTGTATTTGAGACTGGGCTGCTGAATGGTAACAGCTAAGAACCCCCTGAGGTCAGGGTAGATTAGTAACCCTACACTCCCTTGTTGGCGTGGCCTTGCACACATCACATTGTTTCATTTGGATGAGCTCCCTACTTCACCATTTCCACTGAGAGCCACCCAGATAATTTCACAGCTCATAGAAAAAGCCCCGCTCTCGCAATCATGGGAACCACTGCGCGAACACTGTCCCCTTTATATAAGACCTCCAAAATGAATTCTGCACACATTGCTTTCTGGCTTTGTCATCTGTAAATTTGGAAGTCAAGCCTGGTTTTATAATCATGGGAAGAATGAGCTGGCTGCTGTATCAGAACCCAGAGTGCACCTGCAAACAAACCTGTTTCTGCCATTCACAACTGCTGCACAGCATAAACAGTGAATGCTTATAAAACAGCTGACTTTAGATTTTCTAATAAAATGTTGTGTTTCTGACGTGTTAACCTCTTCCTTCTGTCTGTGATGAGTTTGTCAGGTGTGCCTGCAACACTCTAGCACTGTTACAAGTCATTTATTGTTGCAAAAAGCACCACGTGACAACAAGAAGTTGTCACTGAACACAAACAGAAGAAAGTAAATAAGTTGGAACTACAAAACTCCCTCATTAACTTTATTTTTTTGGGCTCAAGTACCTAAAATAACACACAAGCTTTGTCTTCAACCACTAGTTATACAATACCTGATTGTGCCACGGATACTAAAGCACATAATTGCTCTCAGCTTCATTATTATTTCAACCACTGCCAATCACAGCCATTTACTGGAAGCCCAGATTTCAATTAGCCTGGTTCTAATCCTCAGTAATTAAGCCAGCTGACCTTAACACCGGATCCCTCCTGTCAGAGAGTCAGTCAGTCAGTCAGTCACCGGAGCTGTGTCTTTAGAGAGCCAGAGGGGAGGCATAGAGACATGACTGACAAGACTGCATGTGTGTTTGAGTGCTTTTGTTTAAGTGTGTGTGTGTATTTGTGTGGGTACATTTGGACTGACAGTCTATCGGGGACTATTAGCTGCTCCCAGGTGGCCTTTTATTCATCCACAACACAATGAGTCCTCAGAGGAACAGAAAGAGGCTAATCACTACATAAAGGCTGACTGTTTTAGATTGAGGATACGTTTGTATGTCTCCATGTGAGTGTGCGTGTGCTTGAGTGGTTATGGTCTTGATAAGGAAAAAAAAAAACCTGGAAATGAGTGTATTCATCCGTCAAGAGTAAAACAAAAATCAAAAATAGACGCAGACACACACAAAAGTAAGCATGCCTGCTTGCACTCAGATGGACAAGTGCACAAACACGCACAAAGACGACCATGTGAGACAGGAAAAATTCTGGATGGATGGAGCGGAAAAGCACAGAAGATGCAAAGAGTGGTCTGATGTGAATAATTTAGAGGCTGCTGTGTAGTAGACCTAAGAGCATGAGGAGAGACAGAATGAGCGAGAGTTTGGGAAAAGGAGGAATGTTTGAGAAGATAAAGAGAGGAAAGGGAAAGAGTAAAAGTAGGAGGGATGGAGTTGGAAACAAACAAAAACAAGTATAAGAGAAACAGGAAGAACTGCAAACTATGCTATCACCCATCAGACAGACAAGAGGGACACAGAGAGAAAGAGAAAGACAGAAGGGGAGAGAAAGCATGAGAAGACAGAACAATAGGCTGCATCTCCGTTCCCCTGTACTGTAAAGGCAGGCAATGTGATTATCCACACTTGAGCAACTTCACTCACTAAGACACTCTTGAGCTTCAAACAACTGGTACATAATGTTCTCCTAATGGACTCCACTAACACTAACATCACTATCTGCATTAATGGACTCTTGCGAACACTAAACCGTCTACTGCAGCGGATCCAGGCTCACACTTGAATATATAGCCGCATGCGAAGAATCCCCCAAGCCTCCAATTTCCATCCATTCAGTCAGCCATCCATTAGTTACACTCACTTTATCCTGTTATTCTGGGTTACAAACAGGAATAGTCATTTGCAAATCATTGTCACTAAATTATCAGAGGAGCAGTTAACCATTGCAACTATTTCTTTTTAAATAGTGCTTCAGTTAGTTAGTTAAGAAAACCTGCAAAAAACAATGATTGTTTAAAAAAAAAGAAAAAAAAATATTTCTGTATTATTGGAGGGTCTTTACCTTACAATATAAAGTGCATTGAGGATGTGATGTATATACTGTATACGTATATACAAAAATACTACATGGACAAAACAGGTGCACTACTTAATCTTTGCATGTACATATTGTCAGCCTTATTGCCACAGGTGTACAAAATTAAGCACATGGGCATGGAACCTGCCTTTATAAAGAGATTGCAACAGACTGGCAACCTGTCCAGTGTGTACCCTGCCTCTCACTCTCTGGCAGCTGGGGGGACTGGAGCGTCTCCCATCTACCAGGTTGGATGAATGGATGGAGAATTTTTTGGCATAGAAGTATTACTAGGAACAAAAGGATGGGGTTTTAAACAGGGCCAATCCATCCAGTAAAAAGCCACTGAAAAGCTGTTGAAAAGATGACTTTTGCAGAAGTCTAAATGACACTGACATTTAGTTAAAAAATGAAACCCTTGTTTCTTTGGGTTATTGAAGAAATTTGGTTGAAAAGTGAAAAGAGCATTTCCTTTCATCTTTTGAAAGATGAGGAGCAGGAGATTCAGACCGACACGCCTCTCACTGTGAGGCAAACTTCTTAACCACTGAAGTGTCGCTCACACACACACACACACACACACACACACACACACACACACACACACACACACACACACACACACACACACACACACGTATGTAAATTGCATAATATACTTCAGCATTCCCCTTCCCGCAATCCTGAAATGGATAAGCAGAAGAGAATAGATGGATGGATGAACTACTAGTCTGCATACCTAGAATGGATGGTCAGCTTCACAATCAAATTAAATGGCACAGCTAGGTGTGATGCAGACGCTTACTAGACTACTTTACTTCGTTTTTAAAGGTCTTTCTAAACTCCTAAAAAGACAAATGCTTTTGTTTTTCGTCAACAA